>NC_134703.1:149524201-149896701 GCF_043290135.1 Rhipicephalus microplus | reverse complement strand
AAATGCATTGGCGCCTTGACTGTGGCATTCAGTCATGTTCTCACATGACACAAATTTTATGAATATCATATTTGCAGCAGTCACATAACGTCGTCATCCATTAACATCACGTAATACCAAATTTGGCATGTTTGAAGCTAGCAAAACGGCCGCAAGAACATCAGGAGTGTGGCATGTAGCCATGTTATTACAAGACAAGCATGTCGGGATTATCATGTATGTATGTGTCATTTACCTATGTCGTCCGCTCTAATCGCGTAATACGGAGTTTGGTACATGTGAACCTAGCAAATGGCCATGAGCGCATCATGAGCGTAGCATGTAGTCAAGTTGTTACATAACACAAATCTCATGTTTATCATGTTTGCACCAGGATCATACCTTCATCGTTTGTTCACGTCTCGTAATACCAAATTTGGTATAAGTGAAGCTAGCGAAACGGCCGCCAGCGCATCATTAGCATGGCATGTAGTCATGTTGTTACATGACACGCATCTCATTAATATCATGTTTGCACCAGTCACATACATTCATCATCTAATCACGTACCATAATACCAAATTTGGTATATGTCACGCTAGCGAAACAGCCGCGAGTGCATCATGAGCTTGGCATGTAGTCATGTTGTTACATGACGCGCATGTCATAATTTTCATGTTAGGGTCTGTCGCATGTGTTCGCCGTGCAATCATGTCATACCATATCAGTTTTGCAACATGCCATGTGAACGAATCCACCGCAAGAGCTGCAGGACCATGAAATGTAAATCATGACATCCATGTCGTGATTTTCATGATATTACTAGTCAAATATGTTCTTCATGAAGTCATGGTTGGCCATACAAAGTTTCGTATCGATACCATTATTGAAATGGCCACGAGAGCTAAAAGTCGAGCGCGGCTGGAGATAGATAGATAGATAGATAGATAGATAGATAGATAGATAGATAGATAGATAGATAGATAGATAGATAGATAGATAGATAGATAGATAGATAGATAGATAGATAGATAGATACGCTCACAGTCGTTGAAGTTCGCAAAGAAATGCTTCGCAATAAAAAAATGTGCCAGCCCGATCAGTGAGTGAAGTCACAATAGTGCTGCGTCCTATGCACACGATTTACAGTCGATTGAAAGGGTAGCTTTCTTCTTTGGTTCCATGTAACTGCTGCTACTTCTCATTGTAACGCATTTTCGAAAATTGTCCCGTCGCCCCGCATAAGCAGGATACAGAGACGAGAATGCAGGCGATGGTCAAGCATCTAAACTAAGCGTACTGAGCGTCACCGGTTCTGCGACAACCCCAGGCTAGTTACAGGCACGTTTTGGCCACTTATGATTGCCAATTCACACTATGAATTTCACAATATATTTAGCGGATACGCTGGGTAATGTAAGAATGAACATCTAAACGTTGCGCTTGTTCCAGGAGAACTGAACACGCGTTAAGAGTTTGATATACCATGTATGAAACAGTACGTGTTACATAGCAGTGACGATTTGCACTTCTTTCTTTAGTATAGTCTACCTCGGCGAATACTTAAGTTTCTTCAGAAAGCCATCGTTCTGTGACAGATGCGTGTGACCTTTTGATTTGAATGCAGTACAAAGTGCAGTAAATGAACCTGATATGGATGTTTTTAATTGTGCTACCAAAACATAATCAAAATGCAGGTGACGGAGAAGAAGACGATGACAACTCCGGCACTTTCATTGTGTAAGACGCCGGGAGTATGATGTAGGTCGGCTAATTGAAGCCTTCTGCAATATTCTGGCAAAATTACTTTTTGCGTACCTTATTTCAATGGCATGAACAGGGCACTACCTTACCTAGAGCATGTGTGCGCTTTGGTTGACCACCTCATAAATATTCGTTCATTATAAATTTTTGGAACGATTTGTCACAAAAGCAGGGCAGTATGATTCAACGACGATAGTTAGCTCTTTGTCGCATCATACCATTCTATGGAATGGAGGAATTATGAAATGCCTCTATATTTATCGAATCTAGATAATTAGCACCGACACAAAACGGACCGCATTGACAAAAAGTATACTGCCAGAGACGAATTGGTACCTTCTTACCATTATCATCAGTTGGTGGCCACTCAAGCGACCAGTTGGCTTTGGCAGGCCTAGTCACATGTACTGTTTAATTTGAAGAAATAAAAAGTATTATTATTATTATTATTATTATTATTATTATTATATCAATCAACAAAACTCAGCAGTTGTCAAGCTTTTCTTCATAAGTTGGACCAAAATAAACGCAGTATCAGAAAAATACTTTCCTTCAGTTCAGAGAGAAGATTCTGGTGGTGATTTTAGAGCATACACGAAAAAAAAAGTTGGCCGCATATCTGCATGTTACGCCGCAAATGTCATCAAAATACGATAGTCGTGCACCTGGAGTGAGCGAACATAACGTTTATTTGATGTTCTGCGCAAGAAAATCGGTGAATAGTATTCTGGAGGAGCTGCGTTAGAGTACCTCGAGCGTGCAGCGGAGGCAAACGAGCGCATCAAGCCACTTCACACGTGAGACATGAGCGCTATCTGGCAGTTATCCTGGAAAACGGGGCGCGCGCCGTGCGCGCCAGTCTCAGAGATGATAAGGTGTAGAACGCAAGACAACGGGTAGGGGCCATCACCGTGTCATCTTAGCAAAGCGTTGGAAACACTTGCCGTTTCGTGCAATACTTGCATGGCCAGCGCAGAGTCACAAAGGCCACGATTCGTAAAATTACTTATGTATGCCTTTTCTAGTAAAAAATACACATGCAAAACATCAACGTGTTGTTAAGGTGCCTCATATATGCGCAATAATTGCTTTTTATTTGACAATCACACAAGTATGAACGCTGAACCTTGAACAATATTGGTGGGCGCTGCAGATGGGGTCGGCCGTTTGGAGTATCGGTTGGTCATTTTGGGGCCGTTTTGGGTACCGTTATGGGTGGACAAACAGATAAATGAACAGACAAACTAAACTTTTGCGTCAAAGCTCCACAAGAAAGACTATCGTCTTTAAAAAAACTTGCGCATGCTGGAATCCCGTGTGCTCTGCGGTCGGTAGCGGTATCCGCCGCCGACTGAATCCAGTGAGCGCGCTCTGTCGCGGTAGCCGGGCGTGCAAGGCGATACTCGTTAGTTTTGCTGCAAAGCCCGGTGATTGGGACGGCTGGGTAGAAACACGCCACACGTCCTCCATCTCGGAGTCCATGATGAAATAGTATTGACTATTCGCGGCGAGATCAGGCAATAGGTGGCATCCATAGAGTTTCATACAATAATACCTAGAGAGGAATATGGCGCTTCAATCGTGCACCCCCATGGGAACTATGGGAAGTACAGGCTTCGAATTTGATCGTGTTAGTTTACGAATCCTTCTCTACAGTTTTAGTTTCTTTCTTCGCGTAGAGTGGGTATCGGGGTGGGCGAAAACGACTGAAGCGGCGCCTTTGTTGTTAAAAGAAGCTGAAAACTGCTAGGCCTCTCAATTTACTGCAATACTGGAGCTGTATAAGTCCTGCTTGACAGCTTAAGCGAAGCGTCGTCGACTCGCCGCTGCGCATAGATATAGCATCCTCTGCCGACGTAGTATAGTACATCGAGTTCACGTTTGGTGTTAGTGCGTCTTGCCGTAACTCGTTGAAATTAATTGCAAAACGACGGCGACGCGAAGTAGACGCACGAACGCGCCCTTCCGACCCGACTTCACAAAGGAACGAGAGGTGCGTTGGGGGCCGATGACTCGAACAGACGCATCCGGTATCGCAGCAGACGAAGTGTTAATTGTTTCGCACTTAATACTGTGCTGTTACTACCATAAATAGATATTGCGTACTTTCGAGGGCAAAAGAAAAATGTTTGTTTTGAAATATTGTAAAGAATATTTTATTAAATCTTGATGCCAAATGTGGAACGCAATGACAGAGTAATGCGAACCCTGGATGTCAAATTTGTCCAGGTTTCACTTTTACCGCTTAGTCACCAAAACCTTTTGCAATAAAGCTTGCGCACAAAACAGAGAGCAAGTTTTATTGAAATATAACTTCAATCACATTCTTTTACACTCAGCAAACAAGCGTCGCGAATCTCAAGAACGTCATCCATCTGAAGCAGATCCGAAGCTGATCCGAAGATAATTCACATGGGGGTACAAGCGCCGCCGAAAGAGCTCGTGTAGACACAAGCGCCAGATTCCCCTCTAGGTATTATTGTATAAAACTTTTTGGTAGCAGCACTGTCACTTCTTAAGTGAATGAGGCAGTTGGTATGACGTATACCAACGTACGCAGCGGCACTTTTCTATAGGCAATGCAATTTGATTGTCAGCGTAAAAAGCACTTTGACGGTGACCTAATGGTGATAGATCCGACCGCCGCTGCGACCGTAATGAATGAAGCTGGGCTAACGTCCCTATTACGCGGAGATAAGTGCAATCTGCCAATCAATTCAACCCTGTCCTTCAGTGACAGTCACGTTTTGCACGCTTTTTCTCCTTTTATTTGTCACTTACCTCGATGTTCCAGTAATTGTGGTTCTCCACTGCTGACCCAGACTCTCAGGTTGCGGGATTAAATTCCCGCCGCTTGGGGCACCTTTCCTGTGGAGGATTAAGGCATGAGGCCGGCGTACTGAGATATAAAACACGTTAAAGAAACCCTTGTACCTAGAATTTCGAAAGTGCCTAACTACAGCGTCTCTCATAATCATATCGGTGTTTCGTGATGTTAAAACCCCAACAAATATTTTTGCCATTCACCTTCATCTAAACTATCCCCAGAAAGAGATGATTGAATAAAAATTTGCATGGGTATATAATCGCCCGAAAACTCAGCTTCACTTCGTTTTTCTTTTTAGTTTTTCGTGTGGCTCATCTCTCGGAAGTTAAAGTGCAAAAGAGCGCGAAAAGCATCGAAGTGATCTCCACGCTCTTTTGTGGTTACCCTCTGTGCCATACTTTGACGCCCACTGTAGCCATCGGCAGTTGCGCACTCCAAGAGTGAAGCATTGGAGCCTGAGGCGTGAAGTAAAGCGATTGGGCTTTTGCGGCTCCGTAACTCTGGAACGATGTGTGCAATCATTTTTGTGACTCGGCTAAATGTTATCGCTCAATGACTGTGGCTTTCTCCCTGGCCCACGCGAAATAATGGACCTCCCGCGCACAAGCTTCAAACGAACTACCGTTTACTCATAACGCTCGCCTAAGGAATTATGTGCTTTCTTTACGCAACGGCCTAAATACGCTAATTCAAATGGACATATATTAATCGATTTCCGTTACCCCGCAGGTGTTGCTTCAACGTTACTACAGATGTCTCCTGTCTGCCTACAAGGTAAAATTTAATCAACATGTTTCGACCAGTGAATATTTTTTTTCAAAATTCTTCTTCAGCTACTTTTTTTGCATAATAATCATTTCTAGATTAAAGAAGATTCACTGCTTACTGACTAGTCACTGACTGATCCAGCTATTTGAAAGAATAAAAGCTTTACAGGCCGTATTCTTGTGTTCGGACTCTTGCAAATGTTATGAGTTATTACACAGAATGACAGATAACGCGTTTGAATGAATGAATGCGAACGCGATGAGAGTAGCGTTTGCTGAAGTTGTGTATTAAGTATCGTATTAATGAAATTTGTCATCGCGCCACCGACCAAAGACATGAAATTGTTTTACAATGGTTGCCGGGCCACTGTGGCATCAGTGGTAACTACCTCGCCGACGACGCTGCCCGATGTGCCCACGATGGAGCGCCCACACTGTTAATACCCCTGTCAAGAGGAGACGCAGCTAGAGAAGTTCGTCACATTGTGCATAATGCCACGCTTGCGCCCTGAAATTCTCCACTGAACTCCAATCATCGCCCTCAGAACCTTAAGTCATTACTCCAGAAACAACTGGCATCCAAGATATCTCGACGTGACGCTACAATGCTGTGCCGGCTGTGCACTGGGGTAGCGTTTATTAAGTCATTCAGCCATCGCATTGGCATGGCAGATTCATCCATGTGTGAAAGCTGCAACTGTATAGAGACTATTGAACACCTCTTGTGCCACTGTGCCCAATTTGATGAATATCGCCGGACTCTCCAGTGTGCCTTGAATAGACTTGATGACCAGCCATTCAATGAAGCAAAGATCTTAGGAGCCTGATCGCGCAACGCATCAGCACAGAAAGCCACATGAGCCCTCCCGAGGTACTTGACAGCAACTTCCTTGAGGGACCGCCTGTGAATCTCAGCATTGTGTGTGTGATGTGACATGTGTCTATCCTTCTCTCTCTTTTTTTACTTCCCTCTTCCCTCCTCATGTGTAGGCTAGCAAACTGGACGCATAGCCTGGTTAACCTCCCTCCCTTTCCTACATTTCTTCTCTCTCTCTCTCTCTCTATACATTCTCATTACTTCTAAATTGTATTTGCCCTACACTCTACTCATTATAAGTCAACGTCGGTATATAACAAGTTTTGAAGAGACGGCGAGAGCACGTAGACGTGAGCGGCTGGACGAATAGGTAGATGGATAGATAGATAGATAGATAGATAGATAAAAAAAGAAAAAAGGAATACAGAAAGAAAGAAAGAGAAAAGGAACAAAGAAAGAAAGAAAGGAACGGTCAAATTGTTTTTAGTTTGCTAAGAAACGCTTGTCATTTCGTCATTTAAATGTATATACGTATTACAATACTACGACAGTCAGTCAAGAGGAAAGCTGGTGATTACTCTCATAAATCAACAATGAGGCAGGCACGGTACATTTCTTGATTCATATCTTGGGAGGGCGTAAATAAATGGTTGTTTACGGGTGCTTATGAATAGTCAGACGGAGCACATGTGAGCGGCTGTGTTGTAGGAATAACTCAGCGCAAGGGCTATGAAAGACCCGCAGTGGAGATTGAACATGTCCCTCGCATTGCAGCGTCTCCCTTAGAATAACTTACGCGTAGCGTTACCGAAACTGGCTAACGGAGAATTATTGCGCCTTACCCGTTAAAAGTACCGTTCAAGTACATGTGCTGTCGTCGCACAAACCAGACACTATTTGGTAGTGAAGCCTTCCGAAAACCAATGAAGCGGCGGTTAACCTTTTATTCAGCATTTACCAAATGAAAACCACCACATTCGTATCATACACGCATTGTTGGCCGCTTGCATTCCTTATGAATCCCTGTAAAATCTGAACCAGCACGCAAGCACGCTGTGCCAAGCAAGAAGTTGCGCAACTCTAGCTATAGCAAATGGACATTTTCTAAGGCCGGAAGTTTTCGTTTCATAATGTCCTGGTGTAATTCTAGCGATTCGAGAACGAAGCGAGATGAGCCATGCATTTTTTTCTCTTTGTGTCGGTGAAAGCCTGTATCACTATTGATCCTACACTTGACGGAAATTTTAATAATTTATTTAATAAGACGATTGCTCGTTCGGTCGCTTCTCTAATTTTTGCGAAGAAACTCAGGCATTTGACTGTCACAATAGAAACTTCGGCTGGGGAATTCGCAAGCCTCCACAAGGTGGACATTGTGCGACACATTTTTGCTTGTGCATTCTCCGAAACAAATGTTTGATATCTGGACTTCATTTCAAAACACTGGCAATCACTGCGATGCTTTGCTCTTTCAAAAAAATCCACTGACTTCTTACTGCCTATTCCTTCTCAGCCTATCTTTCCTGATGTGGTTGTGACAGCGTTCTCCCTGTACGTGTCATGCCAACGTAAGCACCCCCCCCCCCTCATTCAGGACACAAATTTCACAAGTCTGCTTTTTTATAATTTAATAATTGATATAAAAAACGAGCCTTTTTGACTGTTTTTTGTTACTCCTGTGGAACGATCGGATGCTGTTTCTCTTGAATGCAAGCCACCCCTTGAGCTTCTTCACCATGGTTGCCACCTCGATGCTACAGCAACAGTGTACTAGAAGATTCTACTCCAGCCATATGTGTGCTCTGCGAGAGCAGTTACGGCATCGTAAAAAGTATCGGCAACTTTTCCTTCAATAGACAATTTTATCTAAGTATCTCAAGGAACTGTATTCAAAAACACTTTTTGCAATTTTGTCAGCGTTTAGGGTAAAGTACCATCAAAACATTCCCACCACAACTTTAGCGACACGCCCTTTACTCCTCCGCTCCGAGCAAGTATATCATACCCTCCTTACCGCTGCCGTACCTCCTATACTTATGAGACGTGCTGGCATCTCTGAGAGTCTCTCGGAGTAGGCGTGGTATCTTGGAGGCATCGGAGATCGCACGCCGACAGACTGCGCGAAATCTCGGAGGCCATCACACAGGGTACCCAGCAACGCGCACGCCATCTGGAAACAAAGAAGGAGTTACGGAGTGGTTGATACCTGCTCCGACAGGTTCCGCCACCCAACCAGCCGATCTTCCACGTGTTCCACAGTAACTCAAATCAGCAGCCTAGATGACGTTATGCTACCAGAAGACATAACACTGTGAATGGATGGTTGAAAATAAATTTGACAGAGCCGCAGTGATCTGCAGCGAGTCGAAGCTTTAAGAAGTAATAATTTACAAAGTTTGCAAGCCAGTTTGAATCAGTCTGCAAATTATCCTTAAAACTGGTTCTACCAGCCAAATGTGTTTGCACAAGATTTTCAAAATCGTTTCTGGGCTCTTTTATAATACACATAGGACAAAAAATTTGAGCTATATACCAGGTCGTATATATAATCAGACAGAATTATATCGTATAACCAATCTTCCAAACAACGCGAGAAGTCTGCAAAGACGTCGTTCCTAACTGCACCTCATGCAGCCTGTGGGGCTAATGCCGGCTTCTTGCCCCCACGCAGCCTAACACATTAAAAAGCCGTGAAACTCATTTCCCCGGAATTATTCCATGCTAAACCTACTGGGTATGCGTGCCCGAATTAGCGTCTGCGATGCAACTGGCATGCTGGCGTTCTTTCGAGTGAACAACACCACTTCATCCTGGACCTGTATATACTCTATTCAAACGTTACTCTTCAAAAGTTCCAAACTATTGTTCCAGGAACAAATGTTTGACCAAAACTGCACGCAGAAAGTTTTCTGTTGTTCTGTAGATAAGACCATGACTGGCCTAAGGTACCCATGGTGTCGGTTCCTGGCGCGTTGTTTTCCGAGTTTTACTTACTTGAGTTTAGCAACATTTTGGCATTTTCGCAGCCCAGGGCACAACACAATATGGAATAAAAACCATCGTGAGAGTGCAACAAAACACAACACACTAAAACAGACCCACGAGGACAGGCGTAAAGAACTGGCTTTACTCAAAGATGATGCACACCTCTATATACTAACACCCTACACCGAGACACCGTCACAACAACGAAAGAAATTTATGCCAAAAGAGAAAAAACTTGGAATTCTGTCTTGTACAGCGCAATCGATGTTTCACTTACGCACTCGTCACTAGTGCGAGTGCGTAAGTGAAACATCGATTGCGCTGTACAAGACAGAATTCCAAGTTTTTCTCTTTTGGCATAAATTTCCTTCGTTGTTGTGGCGGTGTCTCGGTGTAGGGTGTTAGTATATAGAGGTGTGCATCATCTTTGAGTAAAGCCAGTTGGTACTTTGCGCCTGTCCTCGTGGGTCTCTTTTAGTATGTTGCGTTTTGTTGCGCTCTCACGATGGTTTCTATGTGAAAGCACCAACTCGCTTAACAGTCAAGTCCTTTGAAACAGCATGGAAGGGGGCGAGGCAGTTCTGCGCAGCTCAGATCCGAAGACCCAAAAGGCCCTCATGAAACATGTGAGGACAGCTGCCCGCACCACTGGGATACCAGAATAAAGATCCCACTCACCAATCTACTCGCACAGGAAATCTAATGAACGTTTTATTTTCTCCCTGGACTTTTTCAAAGTACAGCAAACTACAATATAAAGATTGCTAGCAATGTGTATACACGCTAGCACTTTATTTCGTGGTGTTCAACTAATATCGACATATATGGTCGTCGTCGTCATCGCCATTACTATTACTGTTGCCATCGATACCATTATTATTATTATTAAGATTATTTAAAACTTCTTCAGAGTTCGTGCTTATTGAATATCACTAATAAATCTCCATTTCCGTAGGCGGCTTTTGTAGTATGAGTCTTACGTCCTCTCAATAAGACACTCTTAGAGATCAACAGAAAATAGGCACTCAGGGCTCTCGAATTTTACGTGCCTCTTTTACGTCCACTTAGATCATCCGTAATTCCCCTACTCAGCCCTCCGAACTCTATATTAAGTGTGAACATTGCGTCGGTGCCATTATGAGTGAGCAGATCGACGTGGGACGTGAAATTACTGATGTGTCAAAGTCATTTGCTCCACCATTATCATAAACGCATCTTTCTTCTCTTATAAAAATCGTAATTTTTGCTTAAAGGTTAATACATATTCTTGGCGGACCTTATAAATTCTGATTGATTGATTTGTGGGGTTTACCGTCCCAAAACCACCATATGATGATGAGAGACGCCGTAGTGGAGGGCGTCCGTAGCGGGGATAAATATCAAGAACTGCCATGTTTTTGCATTGTGACCGAGTCTCAGTCTTTAGATGGTGCTGATTACAAGACCACTTACTGACTTTCTAGGAAACCAGAGGTACGCAGAGTCTGTCGTAAAACTTTACCATTGCCCACCACACGATATTGTGATCGTGCTCTATTGCATCAAGCGGACTCATTGTGGCACTGCAAAATAAGCTCTATCTCTTATTTTAAGCAGGAACACCAGGCGTAGGCAGAATGTGTTCTGTACGGAGGTTTATAAAGGGCTAGTTGACATATTTTTCAGTGGTTAAGTTGAATATGCCAGAAAGTGAATATTCATTAAAGTGGGGATGCTTGATGATCTGGCCAAGATACTTGATAAACGTTGATTCGAAGCGATATCTCTTTCATCGAAATAGAACCTCCTACACAAAATTGAGAAATCTATTGGGGATCGGTGATAAAGCAAGAAAGAGAGAGAGAAATAATATCACAAAGGCAAGGAGGTTAACTAGACTAAGCGTAATTTGTTACCAAACACGTGGGGAGAGGAGAAAGGAGGAGTAAAATAGACAAAAGAGGAGGAGCACATACGCATTTCACACAAAAGTTTCTGGAATGCTTTGTAATCTAACACATCATCTGTTTTCAGCCGCCATGAAAGAGAAGTTGCGTTATAAGAAAAAATAAACACAACCAACGAATCTTCACTCAGAAAGAGCACCCAGTCGAGCGCAGATCACAAATAAAGGTCGGGAAGTTCACTGGTTAGATCCGTCATAATGAGATGCTATCAGAAGATACATGCACCTTGCAGACCCAGCCGTCTGCAACTTGCATTTACACAAATCGTTATGGACATGGATAAAAATACGAAAATTTAAAATCAGTGCGAGCTTTTGTCCCAGTCACCCATTTTGACACTCTGATGACGCCTTGGAAAGCTCTCCATCCTGCGAACGGGGAAATCTGCTCTTGGTTTTTAAAAGAAAGAGCAGACAGGCAGATAATCGCAAGGACTTTAAATAGATTGCTTTTCGAGCTCTCTTTCGAGTTGTATACCAATGCCAGCACCGCATCCGGTGAAGTGGTAGCGTCAGGCCGTGAGCCGAAAAAGTAGTGGATAGGCTATTTACTCTTGAATTGCTCGTTTCTGACTCCGTCGACAAGACGCGCTCAGGCAGGCGGAAACATCTTGCCGTCTTTCGGCGTTGCTGAAGGAATGCGTGGCCCGGTAAACCACAAAGTGAAAAAAAAAAGTTAAAGGCAATACGTTTAAGCGAATTGCGGGTTCATTTGATGCATTTGCAGTATTCACAAACACTGCTTTTCATTCTTCCTATCACGAAACAGCTTTTTTTTTCTTTGCGTCGTGTTTGAATTTGAATATTCGTTCGAAATCTGGAATTACCCAATCATAGGCGACCTGGAAAGTAACTCATCGCTTTTGAAGATGCACTCATCTGCGTCTGCGTTGACATATTCAGAGATATGCAAGAGTAAACCTCGCTCTTTTTGAGCAGTGGTCGTTCGCTTGACTGCACGCGCTCGGCTGAGGCGGCATGAAAACTGCATCGCTTTGCGAAATGGCTCGCACTATGCCTCAACCCTTACGCGCCACTGCGTCCAAGTCTATCATTGGAACAACTTTCTATCGAAAGATGCATTAACAACAAAATAGTGCTGCTACAGGCACTCTTGGAAATGTTTCATCACACAGCGGGACATTAAACAGGAATCACCAACGCTAACATAAACATATGGATTTTGTGAAGGTAATTATGACAGCTTGCCTACAGCTTGTATGAGACGAGCGCAGTAAGTATGCTACATTCCGCGATCACTTTTATGTAAAACACATGCAAAACATGCAGATTCAAAGCACTATCAGGATAACGTTGATACTAATGATAATTTTCAGGGTTTTCTACTTTGAGCTACTCGCGACCTAGTAATGAAGGTTATCGCCGCTATTGTGGCTACTGTTGTCGTTCGAGTAACTTGTAAAGGTTAGCTAAAATACCACTGTAAACTGGCCTCCAACTGGCATATGACGATTTAGAGAGCCACATACACTGTCCTTGTGGCTAGCCTTAGTAGCCACATCGATACAATAATGGGCACATGGGGAACGCAAGCAATGGAACCGCCACCATCGCGACACAAACATGAGAAATAAAACAACACAAACGCATTGAACACCACTGAAAGCCACCCAATTGTCAGACTGTGCGAGAGCGTGTTTAACTGTGTGTGTAGTGTATGTGTGTACGTGTATATGTGTGCGTGCATATGCTTGTGCGTGTGTGTGTGTGTATTTGTGTGTGTTTCTGTCGACGTGTGTTTGTGTGTGTGCAGCAGCGTCAGTATGGAAGCGTCGTCAACTGCGAAAAATAGGCCCCGGGCATAGAAAAATACTCTGTGGTGCATGCATGCTTACAAGCAAGAACGGCCTTGGGGGGAATCGCAGTATTTCAAGCAGAATGCATGTCTTTCATGGCTTTGCCCCCCTTTTCTTTTGACTGATAAAGACGATAGTCTAACTACATGAGTTTACATAATTTCTTGACACTGCATTGCCGAGAACACAATGCAGTGAAGCCATAAAATTTGTTATCCGCATTTGAAATTGTTGATGTCTAGGCCTCTGAACATGGGGAATAAAACTGAATCACATGATATCCGCGGATGCAATGATGATGAGTGCGGCAAAGCATCCGTCAGTCCGTCTGCGCTTCCGTCCGTCCATTCATTCTTCCTTCCGTCCATCCGTCCATGCGTCCGTTTATCCATTCATTCGTCCGCCCATGCATCCATCTGTGCGACCAACTGTGCGTCCGTCCGTGCGTGCTTCCATGCGTCCGTCGACCTGTCCATCCATCTGTCCGTCCTTCTGTGCGTCAAACAGACAGACAGACAGACAGACAAACAGACAGACGACAAATTGACGTAGCCAGTGAATAATTCACGATTTACTGATAAAATCCCCGAAAGCTCCACCCCCTCATCATCATTAACTCTGTGGTTAATGTTGATGTGAGGTGGTTACTAGATGCTGTGAGGTGGTTACTAGATACATGCATACATACAGGTGACAGCCGACCCATGCCTTAAGGAGCTTCGTACCTTCCACTGAGTGAATCATGATGAGTGGGGCGAAGCATCCTTCAGTGTCTCCGCTATTGTGTTCCTCTGTTCGTTCTTGCTTCCGTTCGTGCGCACGTCCGTCTGTGCGTCTTTCCGTTCGTGCGTCCACGCATCAATCCTCATTGTAAATAAAGCCGTATCATCCGTAACAATATATTCTTGACAGGTGACGTACACATGTCCGGTGAACCGCAACGGCAAAAACCGTAGCACTTCTACGGCCCAGCTTCAACACCACAGCGGCATTAGAACCACCGTGCATAGGTTTCTTTTTGAAGTTTTTGTTATTAGATGGCAACCCTCTAATTGGTCGGCAATCAGAGCAGCGACTTCCACTAAAAGTAACAAGCAATCACCGTATCATCGAAGTGTATAAGATGCTACCTTGTAAAGCAGCTGAAGCATTAACAACAGGTTATTTGGAACGAAAGTGGTATATCTGGAGCAAGTGATGCAATACCTTTATCTAAGGCACATTTCATTCAAATAAAGCAAACTTGCAGAAACCTATCTATTCAATAGAGAGTTTTTATGGTTGAGCTTTTAGTGTTACATTACAATAATTTATTGATAAATAGATATGTGAGGGTTAACGTCCCAAACTACGGTAAGATTATGAGAGACGCCGTAGAGGAGGTCTCCGAAATTTCGACCCCCTGGGGTTCTTTAACGTGCACTCAAATCTGAGCACACGGGCCTTAAGCTGGGGATGCTTACAGTTGGGGACCATTAAGCTTCTTCTTTAAGTGTTGAGTGAGATAGTGATACTCTATGGTTAGAGGGCGAGCACTTCAGTCACTTAGTACACAATTTTTGTTGTATGTTTATTACCCGAGGAGTTTAAATAGTGGATTACTGCAATGTAAGAGTTAAAGTTACAAGTGCCTTATAACAGTGCAGCTTTCTCATACGGCCGATTTCTGTGCAATATATATATCAAAACGTTTATTTGAAAAAGAATCAAGGAAAAAATTGGCCCTGTATCTGCATGTAATCTGCAAATGTCGTCGAAAGACGATAGTCTTGCGTGTGGAGAAAGTGAACAAAACTTTCATTTGATGTTCTGCACAAGAAAATCGGTGAATGGCATTCTGGAGGCGCTGCGTTTGAGTGCCTCGAGGGTGCAGTGGAGGCGAACGAGCTCATCAAGTCACGTCACACGTGAGACATGAGCGCCATCTGGCACTTTCTTTTGCAAAAACAAAGCGCGTGGCCGTGCGCGCCCGTCTCAGAGGTGATAAGGTGTAGAACGCGAGGCGACGGGTAGGTGCCACCACCATCTCGTCTTAGCAAAGCGTTGGAAACACTCCTCGTTCCGTGCACGCGCTGCATGGTAAGCGCAGCGTGATAGGCGCTGCTGTTTTTAAAATTACTGATGTATGCGTTTTCTAGTGAGAAATGCATATGCAGAATATATGCGTGTTCTTATGGTTCCCCATACATGCGCAATAATTGCTTATTAATTGACAATTGCACAAGCATGATCGCTGAACCTTGAGCAACATTGGTGGTCGCTGCGGATGGTGTCGGCCGTTTCAAGTACCCGATGCCGGTAAGGGTGGACAGACAAACAGACAGAGAGACAGACAGACAGACAGACAGACAGACAGACAGACAGACAAGAGCGCTAGTTGCACCCCAAATTCTCGCTGGCGAGCAAAGTCTTCCCCTGCTTCCTTGCGGAAATTTCGGCGGCTATTTGCGGCAAGTTAATTTTGGTTAGCATGTTCTGACAATCCCATGTATTGTGGGCGAGAGTGGGCCTGCCTCCGCACCACAGACAACTATCGCTGTGCATCGCAGGGTGCATGGCATGCTTCAACGAAAGATTTCGATATGTGTTTGTATATGGCACCAGTCATAAGAATTCCGGCCGGGTAAAGGTGTGCGTGGTACACTGTATCTTCGTCGCTCAAGCCGTTGGTTTTCAAGGATATCTCGTGGTAAAACGGGGCTGTCGTCGGAGTGGTGGATCGCTCGGTTGGTTAAAGCATGAGTGGCGCCGTCCGCTCTCTCATGGCCATCGTGTCCTGCGTGACCCGGGCACCAGATAATAGCATGGTTCTACGTTATGTCCAGTTCTAATAGGCGAATGGTGTTGTGTGGTAGTCTTCCCGTTAGAAGGAGTCTACATGCGACCATAGAATCAGTGAGAAGAAGGAATGATCGTCCCAGAATGTCCTTAGCTTTAATAGCAAGCGCGATAGCTAAAGCCTCAGCGTTATTCGCCGACGCGGCTCGTGCCGTGGCGCAAGTCAGAAGGTCTTGGCTCGGGGCCGCTCCTACGACTGCGAGCGCGTACTTGTTCGTGCCGCATAGGGTGACATCTGTGTACACCATGTCCCAGATTGTTCCCAAATTGTCGCCGTAACTTGCGAGCTCGCGCACTCCGATGACCATTGTGATATCAGGGGCTCATGTTTTTTGGAACATGAAATACTTGAATCTTTTCACGTAGCTGTTTAGTCATTGACTCCAGTTCCTCTCACGCATACTTAAAACAAGCTGGGTAACCTACAAGGCGTAGCAATTTTCGCCCAGTAGTGGTTACGGTAAGCCTCTCCCGTTGAGAAATGAGCACCGCTGCGCGTAACTTCTCATAATGATTGTGTATACCGAGGGCTTCGAGACGTTCTGTGGACGTTCCAAGTGGTAGGCCGAGAGCCACCTTGTACAATGTTCGTATCAACGCATCTAACCTATCGAAAATCCTGGGTTGGTGGATGCTGGAATCATTGTGGATATGGTGGGAATAATAGTGGATATGGCGTAAATATTAGTGGATATGGTGGGAACTATAGTGGGCATAATGGCTGATGATGGCGAGCTGAAAAAAATGATGGCAGATGGTGGTGGTGGTGGCAAGCCAATGGTGGTGACGGTGGAAAACGCCGGCTGATGACGGCCAGAGGGGAAAAATGGTGGCAGATAGTGGTGGTGGTGGCGAACCAGTGGTGGTGACGGTGGAAAATGCCGGCTAATAGTGGCGAGGCAAAACGCCTTTGGTGGAAGGCTTGGTGAGCAAGGTGGATGAAGGTGGCGTAATTGAAGCTTGGTGGATGATGGTGGCACGGTGAAAAAGCACATGACGAAATTGTCGCGACGTGAAGACAGAGTTCGTATTTGAAGACGCTGAGAAAACAGCAGCGGGTCGGTCTTTTTATTTACCGCGCGCGCCAGAGAGTACCTCGTCTTTCTCGTGTTTGCGTTCTGCATAAAAGCGTGCAGATGTGCGTATGCGCTGTCGCCTTCGTCTTTTTCGCGGGACACACGTGACATTTGCCTCCCTCCAAAAATGGCATCTTCCCGATGCACAGCCAAGGCGCTCTACTTATATAAACGCACATATGCACCGGTACCCATAGGACAAACGAGAGTTAGCTGGACAAGTAGGGTTTCATCCGGATGACATGCACGATCTCGGGTGAGTGGTTTGTGCGACTGGAACTGCAATCGTCGTCGGGAATAACTTCGTAGTTGATGTCGTTCAATCGTCGGGTGACTCTATATGGGCCGAAGTATCGTCGTAATAGCTTCTCTGAAAGTCCGCGTCAACGTATTCGGATCCAGACCCATGCCTTGTCGCCTGGTTTGTAGGTTACCAATTTATGTCGTTGGTCGTATCGTTTCGCATCTTTCTGTTGCTGGTGACAAATACGCACGCGGGCTAGCGGTCGGGCTTCTTCGGCGCGCTGACCAAATTCTTCGGCGTCAGTGTGAGTGTCATCACACTCGTGCGGCAACATAGGGTCCAACGTTGTAGTTACTGCGCGCTCGTGTATTAAACTAAACGGCGTCATTCTGGTAGTTTCCTGTCGGGCGGTATTATAGGCGAAGGTCACATGAGGCAAGATTTCGTCCCAGTTGGTGTGTTCTGGGTCGACATACACGCAGAGCATGTCTGCGAGGGTCTTATTAAGCCGCTCTGTTAGTCCGTTCGTTTGTGGGTGGCACGCCGTTGTTCTCCGGTGAGCTGTACCACTGAGCCTGAGAACTGACTCCAAAACTTCTGCCACGAACGCAGTTCGTCTATCCGTGATGAGAACTGTTGGAGCACCGTGCCGAAGTACGACGTTTTCTATGAAGAAACGAGCCGCTTCTGCTGCTGCGGCCCTCGGCATGGCTTTAGTTTCTGCGTAGCGAGACAAGTAATTGGTGGCGACAACGATTCATCTGTTCCCTGTGGTAGAAGTTGGGAATGGGCCCAGGAAATCCATTCTGATTTAGGCGAATGGCTTTGATTGATTTGATTTTGATTGATATGTGGGGTTTAACATCCCAAAACCACCATATGATTATGAGAAACGCCGTAGTGGAGGGCTCCGGAAATTTCGACCGCCTGGGGTTCTTTAACGTGCACCCAAATCTGAGCACACGGGCCTACAACATTTCCGCCTCCATCTGGGCGAATGGCTTTGCTGGTACTTGGATGGAATGTAGTAAGCCTGCTGGCCTTCCGGGTGGTGCTTTGCGTCTTTGACAGTCGGCACATGTTTGGACGTGATGTTTCACAGCAGCAGATAGGTTCAGCCAGTAGTACCTGTTTTGCAGACGAGACAATGTTCGAGTGTAACCGAGATGACCGGAGGTGACTTCGTCATAACAGGCTTCTATAATTTCTTTTCGCAGCGATGCAGGGATGACGAGCAAGTATGGGCTGCCGGTGGAGAAAAAGTTTTTCTTCTATAGGACGTCGTTCCTTAAACAAAAAGATGGCGCTCCTCTCGTAAAAACTCGCGGCAGGTCTTCACGTCGTCCTTCTAAGAAGTCGATAAGTGGAAGCAGGTCAGGGTCACTGCGCTGCTCTTGTGAAATAGTGGCCGCGTTGATGACTGCCAAGAATGCGGAGTCTATAGACTCGTCATTAATAGCGGCAGGCTCGACGGGTGACCGCGAGAGACAGTCAGCGTCGGTGTGCTTCTTCCCTGATTTAGAAATAATGGTCATATCAAACTCCTGAAGCCGAAGGCTCAGGCGTGCTAAACTGCCTGATGGGTCTGTCAAGTTAGTGAGCCAGCAAAGCGAGTGGTGATCACTGACAACACTGAATGAGTGGCCGTACAGATACGATCGAAATTTGAGAACCACCCAAACCAAGGCGAGGCACTCTTTTTTGGTAGTCGAGTAGTTCTCTTCCGTGCGAGAGAGAGCTCTGCTGGCATAGGCTATCACTTTCTCGCAGTTATCTTGCCATTGTATCAGTACGGCGCGCAGGCCTACATTGCTTGCGTCGGTGTGAAGTGCTGTTGGTGCTTCCTGGTCGAAGTGGGCAACAGACGTAGGTGTTTGGAGGCGTTGGCGTAATTCGTTGAACGCTGTTTGTTCCTTTTCGCTCCAAAGGAAGGGGACATCTTCTCGTGTGAGCCGCGTCAAAGGCGCTGCAATAGAAGAAAAGTTGATGATGAATCGTCGGTAATAAGCGCAGAGGCCTAAGAAGCGTCTCACTGCTCTTTTTTTATGCGGTGCGGGAAACTTTGCGACAGTGTCAATTTTGCCCGGGCCAGGTCCAACGCCTTAGTGGCTGACTACGTGGCCTAAAAAGCAAAGTTCGCTGAAACCGAAATGGCACTTCTCTGGTTTTAAAGTCAAGCCAGCCGAACGTATAGCTTGTAGAACTGCGAATAATTGACTTAGGTGTTTCTCGAATGTACCTGAGAAGACGATAACGTCGTCTAGATAGACCAAGCATGTCTGCCACTTCAGTCCTCATAGCACAGTGTCCATTAAACGCTGAAAATTGGCTGGAGCAGAGCATAACCCGAATGGAACCACTTAAAATTCATAAAGACCGTCCGGCGTCATGAAAGCAGTTTTATCACGGTCTTTCTCGTGAATTTCTATTTGCCAATAGCCACTTCGCAGGTCCAACGATGAGAAATAGCGTGCTTGCCGCAGCCGATCAAGAGAGTTATCTATGCGTGGCAGTGGGTAGACGTCTTTCTTCGTTACTTGGTTTAACTTGCGGTAATCCATACAGAAACGCAAGCTGCAGTCTTTCTTTTTAACCAATACCACGGGAGATGCCCAGGGACCTTTGGAAGGCTGTATTACGTCATCTTGGAGCATCTTCTGAACTTGCTTTTGAATCTCCTCACGTTCTTTCGGAGCCACACAGTATGGAATTTGACGGATCGGTCTCGTATTTTCCTCAACGATGATTTGGTGCTGCGTCATTGGTGTTTGCTTGACTTTCGACGTGCACGAAAAACAATTTTGAACTGGTGAATCAGCTCTAGTAGGCGCTGGTTATCCGAGGGTAACAGGGTTGAGCAAATGTTGACAGACAAAGGTGTCGAGGCTGGCATGGTCGCGTCGTCCGGTTGCAAAGCGAAGCAATCTCTGGCTTGGTCCACCTTGTCGTAGTAGGCAATCGCGGTGCCCTTCTGGATGTGACGATGCTCGTTGCTAAAGTTGGTGATGAGCCCTTCTGCCCGTCCATCAATTAGTGCCAGAACGCCTCTCGCTATTGAAACACCTTGTGTAAGCAATAGCGTGTCTATTCGCTTCGCTATCACCTCATTACGGCACGGCCGTTCATATAACACCGACACAAGGCAGCAAGATCTCGGCAGGAGCATCACATCATCGGCTACACGTAAACGTTGCAGTTGTTCTTCAGTGGTGGCGTCGACGTAAGGATGGGCGGAATAGGTGACGATACGTTCTGGAATGTTGATGACGGCACCATACTCTCGCAGAAATCCCATACCCAAAATCAACTCTTTACAACAGTCCGGTAAAATGACAAAAGTGGCAACGAAGCTCGAATCACCGATTACGAGCCGAGTGGTGCATTTACCGGTTGGCGTCATTAGCTGTCCACCAGCACTCCTTATGCTCGGCCCACTCCACGGCGTCTCGACCTTGTTAAGGCGGTCGGCGAGTTCTTGTATCATAATAGAGAAGTCAGCACCAGTGTCAACCAATGCTGTTACGTGGTGTCCGTCTATATTAACGCTGAGGTCGGCACGTAAAATTTCATTGGCATTAGTACTCGTGGTTGTTGTCGTCTTTTTTTTTATTAAATGTATGTAAGGAGAGGTTGGTCGTCTTCGTTATCACCGTCGTCACGGCGTCTTTGTGTAGAAGTGAGGGGTATTTTTGGCGTTTCGGCGATTGGCAACATTGCCCCTGGAGATCGCGGCAGTTAGTTTCCCTGGGACGGGCTTGCGGAGTGGTTTCTGATGACGTCAGCGTAGCTTTGGTGATTCAGGGAAGTGTGACCTCGTGCAGGTGAAGGAGACCGCCAGCGACGACTTGGTGAAGACGCTTGGTTGTTCGGCAGGTGGTCAGCGCCATGGTCTTGAGGGTTTTCACAATAAAATGAAGCGGGCCAAGAAAAGTTTCCAAACCAGGCTTCTCGATGACGGCAGTAGCGCGAGATGTGGCCTGGTTCGCCGCAGTTGAAACAAAGGGGTCGACGGTTGGCAGTGCGCCACAAGTCGGTCCGACGTACTGGTAGTCGCCGCACAGGTTCCCGCTGCCACCACGGCAAGGTAACGGACCGTGGCTGAAAGGTAGCTTCTTCTGGGGCAGGCGGATGACGGCGGACGGCATCAGCATAGGTCAGTGGACGTGGTTCGGGTGGTGGCGCCGGTGATTGAAAGGCTTGCCGTAATTCCTGGCGCACGATTTCCCCAACAGAAGCAACTGGGGGCTTGGTAGACGGAAGGTCGAGGGCCCGCAGCTCTTTCCGCAGGATTTGCCTAATCATTTGGCGTAAAGACTTTTCGGAAACAGCAGCGTTTTGAGCGGCGGCACCAACAGGCGTTCGGTCGGGCAGGCGGTCAAAGTGGCGGCATTGTTGCCGGAGCGCCCGCTCGATGACAGTCGCCTCTTTGATGAATTAATCCACTGTTGTTCGAGGATTTCGTGCAAGGCCGGCGAAAAGCGGTTCCGTAACTCCCCGCATCAGGTGACGAACTTTCCTTGCCTTGGGCATGTCAGGGTCAGCGCGGCGAAATAGACGGGCCATATCCTGAGCGAACATGGCGACGCTTTCGTTCGGCTTTTGCATGTGGGCTTCCATCATCTGTTGTGCGAGATCCCGTCGCTCCGCACTCAAGAACGTCTCGAGAAGCTTTTGGTGGAAATTTTACCAGGTTTGGAAAGTAGACTCCCTGTTCTCGTACCATGTGCGAGCGCTATTTTCTATTGCGAAGTAGGCACGGCCAAGTTTTCCTTGCATGCTCCAACGATTCACCACAGTGGTCCGCTCAAACCTGTCGAGCCAGTCTTCGACATCTTCATACGGTTCTCCACGGAAGACTTCGTGAACACGAGGAGTCTCAAAAGTTACCTGGTAAGGATGAGCCGTCTGGGTCGGAGGGAGATTTGCAGGCGTTGAAGGGGCTGCCTTATTGGTAACAGGAGATGCCGTCAAGAGTTCTGGACTTAGGCCTAGTAGGCGCCAGCTGAATCGGTGTACTAGAGTCGTAACAAGATGTTGAGGCTCCGGACTGGGTGCACGGTCCCGAACAATGCTTTCTTGCATCAGGTTGCAGGACCCAGCTCCTCCACCAGTGTGGCGACGTGAATACAGAGGTCGTATTGGAAGACGCTGAGAAAACAGCAGCGGGTCGGTCTTTTTATTAACCGCGCGCGCCAGAGAGTACCTCGTCTTTCTCGTGTTTGCGTTCTGCATAAAAGCGTGCAGATGCGCGTAATGTTTGTTTGTTTGTTTGTAGCCTCTAAACCATGGCTCGTACCCACTCTGGGGGATTGGCCAAGAGAACATATAGGCTCATATGGACGATAACTGCATTATTGCTTACAACGAAAAAAAAAGGGGGGGGGGGTAGTTGTACAGTGAAGACAGTATGTTGAAAAAAGAAAGAAACCAAAGATTTAGATAGTGAGAAAAAAAGAGTCAACAACAAGGTAGACACTAATAGCTATAACTAGATTTTGGGAGCCGACCAGACAGCTGGTTTGCCAAACCCGATTAATTTGGTATGTCATGGATTTACCTAGATTTCAAAAATACTTTTCGACCCGGTTTTTTTGAGTACCTGTTACCGTGGGATTTATGTTGAAAAAAGTTTAGAGTCTTGAATAAAATTACACACCGCATCGAATGCATCTGTGTGGCAATTTCCCAAAACAGAGGCACCAAAAGTTAGAACATTTTCTGTTGTTAAACTTAAACCTAGCTTCGCAAATGGAATATCTAAAAGTCGTTTCCTAATTAATGCATAGTTACGACATGAGCCAAAATAATGTTCAATAGTTTCTGACTCTTCGCAAAACGGACAAAGGGGGGAAAATCTCAGACCAGCTCTGTGTAAATAAAAATTTAATGGGCGGACACGGCACCGGAATCTGGAATATATAATTTCAAGTTTTTTTGACGGACTCCACTGGGCTTTCCGTGGAAATTTGAGGTGCTGATAATCTGTCCATTGTGTGATATTGTCATGGGCTAAGTAGATGCCTGAAATTGACGACGACGAAGTGCTGTGGGGAACGTGCTCGCACTGCAGCAGCGTTGTACGCATTTGCTCGCCAGTATATTCATTGTGTATACTTTATTCCCCGTAACATCATTGATGGAAGGTGCGGAGTACAACTCGCTATACAGCCCCACGAGCTGGATCTTCGCAGCGGACGGCGCATTGCAGCTACCACGATGACTGACCAAGCTACTCAATGTCAACAAGAGCCGTCAGCCCCGCAACCGATCGTTTCGGTGCAACCTCGTGACCCAGGCCCATTCAACGGCACAAGTGGCATAGACGTCGATGACTGGCTGGTTCAATATGAGCGCGTCAGCAGCAGCAACCATTGGGATACGACGCTTATGTTGGGAAACATCATCTTCTACTTGCATGGAGCGGCAAAACTCTGGTACGCGACACATCAAGAAGAGTTGACCAGCTGGGAGGCCTGTAAGCAGAAATTGCGCTATCTCTTTGGGAAACCCATCGGACGTCAAGTGGTCGCAAAGAAAGAGCTTGCGACTCGTGCCCAGACATCCACAGAGCCGTACATCGCGTACATCCAGGACGCGTTGGCTTTGTGCCGCAAGGTCGACAAGGACACGCTCGACGAGGACAAAGTTGGACACATCCTGAAAGGAATTGCCGATGACGCTTTCAATTTTCTGCTGTGCAAGGACTGCTCGACGATGGAGTCAATCATCGAAGCATGTCGTCGCTTCGAACAAGCGAAAAGTAGGCGCATAGTTCACCGATTTGAACGCCTTCCGAACACGGCGGCCACGTCTTCTCTCGAAGATTTGCCCACACTACATCAACCACCAGCGCCGGAAAACGTCACCAGAATAATCCGTCAGGAACTCGAGGCTATGGCACCCGCTATGTCTAGCGTCGGCGCGCCAGGACACAACCTGGATGCTGTTTCAATGGTACAGGCCATGGTTCGCCAAGAGATCGCGATTATGGGCATTTCGCCACCTCATCGAAATGCCCCTGCTACTTCCAGCTCGGCTCCAGTCGTTGCGGCTGCCACTCCGAACTGCACGTTCGCGCCAAGACAAAACCCAGCTGAATGGCGCACTCATGATGATTGGCCCATATGTTTCACGTGCCATTGGATAGGACACATCGCTCGCCATTGCAGCAGCCGTTGGACCTCATCACCTCGACCGAGCTTCTATGATTGGGGACCTCGCTCTGAACGTGCACCTTATGACCCGTCCTACCGTGCAGAGACAGGTGCAGAGCATAATTCAGAACGTCGGACCAGCCGCTCGCCATCGCCCGTGCGTCGTCAGTCCCGCTCGCCCCAACCCCGACGTTCTCGGTCTCCCTACGAACGTCGCTCAGAAAATTAGCCGGTGCAGCCCACGGAGGGGACGCTGCATACGCGACTCGGACTGCAAATCCTCTGATTACTCCCGACCAGCGGTGCAACCTACTTACAATTCTCGTTGATGGTTTACCTGTAACTGCTCCCATTGATACCGGTGCGCAAATATCTGTGAAGAGCTCAGACCTCCGCCGCCACCTCCAAAAAGTTCTGACGCCTGCGATTGCACCTACCGTTCGTACAGCGGATGGGAGTACTCCTGCTGTCCTTGGAATGTGCACTGCGCAAATAACAATTTCTGAGCATCAAACTTCATTTCTGTTTGCTGTACTGGAAAATCGCCCTCATGACCTCATCCTTGGACTCGACTTTCTGACTTCACACGCTGCGCTTATTGACTGTTCCAAAGGTCTTCTTCGGCTCGAACTAGCATCCTACTCAGAGACCGTCCATACCAGCCCACCTCATCTACGTTCTGTCGATTTCCTCAGACTTCCGCCGCAAGCCACAATCGAAGTCCAACTCTCGCCATATCCTCCAGTACCCGATGGTGATTATGTTGCTGCCCCAATTTACTACGTGGCCATGACACGTAATGTTGCACTCCCCAACACGGTGGTTACCGTTAAGGACAACCGAACTTCATTTCCCGTCCTCAATTTTGGCTTCTCAGTGCAAGTTATTCTTCGTGGCATGTCACTTGCGCATCTGACACCACTGGTCGACCACACAGTTTCCGCCCTAACCACCGATCCGCCACCCGATTTTTCATCAACGTCACTCTCGTCACGTTCCTGTTCGGACCGTTTCAAGCCAATGCTATCTGACAAGCTCACCTCTGAACAAGTCTCTGACCTCTGCCATGTGCTTGCTTCTTATCGGGAGATCTTTGACTTCGGCGACCATAATTTGGGCCAGACATCCGTGGTAACTGATCGCATCGACACCGGTGACGCTCGGCCCATTCGCCGACGGCCCTACCGTGTGTCAGCCCCGAAGCGTGCTATTATACAGCGAGAAGTCGATAAAATGCTCCATAAGGGCATAATCGAACCCTTATCTAGTCCCTGTTCTTTACCCATTGTACTTGTTAAAAAGAAGGACAATAGCTGGAGATTTTGTGTTGATTGCCGCCATCTCAACCGTATTACCAAGAAAGATGTCTATCCCCTACCGCGCATAGATGATGCACTCGATTGCTTACACGGTGCCAAATATTTCTCTTCAATAGACCCTCGGTCAGGCTATTGGCAGATCGCTGTGGACGACAAAAAGAGAGAGAAGACGGCCTTGTGACTCCTGATGGACTTTATCAGTTCAAGATGAGGCCTTTTGGATTATGCAATGCCCCCGTGACTTTTGAGCGCATGATGGACTCTCTCCTTCGAGGCATGAAGTGGACCATCTGCCTCTGCTATCTTGACGACGTTATTGTTTTTTAGACTACTTTCGACGACCATCTTACCCGTCTGTCCACAGTGCTTGATGTTTTCCGACGTGCCAACTTGCAACTTAACTCGTCAAAACGTCGCTTTGGGCAACGCCAAATCTGCGTACTCGGCCATCTTGTTGACGCTGCGGGTGTTCAACCAGACCCTGCGAAAGTCCGAGCAGTTCGCGACTTCCCCACACCCCGCTCAGCCAAGGACGTCCGAAGTTTTTTTGCACTGTGCTCCTATTTCCGTCGTTTTGTCGAGAAGTTTGCTGAAGTAGCGCGTCCTCTAACCGGCCTCCTCAAAACCGATGTCGCATTCACCTGGGGCCAACAGCAAGCAAACGCCTTCTCGTCGCTCGTTGAGATTCTCACCAATCCACCAGTTCTAGCACACTTCGACCCATCTGCCGCCACGGAGCTTCATACTGACGCCAGTGGCCACGGCATCGGCGCAGTGCTGGCGCAGCGGCAACAAGGAATGCACCGCGTCGTCGCGTACGCAAGCCGAGTGTTGTCCTGCTCGGAACAAAATTATTCGATCACAGAACGCGGATGCTTAGCTCTCGTCTGGGCAATTGCGAAATTCCGACCGCACCTCTATGGCCGACCATTCTCAGTTATTACGGACCACCATGTGCTTTGCTGGCTCTCCTCACTCAAGGACCCTACGGGACGCCTTGGTCGCTGGGCGCTGCGCTTACAAGATTACACTTTTTCCGTATCCTATAAATCTGGACAACTTCACAAGGATACCGACTGCTTCTTCCGTTACCCAGTCGATCCGCCTGACATGATGGAAGATGGACAAGAGGTCCTCGTTTTTTCAATTACTGACTTCACCGACATAGCTGCTGAACAACGCCGCGACCCCTCATTGCGTGCTATTGTCAATGGACTGCACTCCTACTAACCCTGACCACTCCTTACAACTGTTCGCTCTTCACAACGACATCCTGCCCCTCTACAACGCCCACCCAGATGGTGTTCAGCTTTTACTCGTTGTTCCTGCGCATCTTCGCTCAGACGTTTTGGCACAGCTCCATGATGCCCCCTTTGCTGGACACCTAGGGGTGTCACGCACGCATAACCGCGTTCGCCGCCGATTCTTTTGGCCTGGCCTCTACCGTTCTGTGCGACAGTACGTTGCGGCATGCGACCTCTGCCAGCGCTGCAAGACACCTGCTCTGAGGCCTGCTGGTACCCTCCAGCCCATTGAAGTACCAGATAAGCCATTTTTCCGAGTCGGCTTCGACCTTCTAGGACCTTTTCCCGTGTCGGCCCCCGGTAATAGGTGGATCGCTATTGCTACCGACTACGCAACGCGGTATGCCATTACACGCGCCCTCCCCACCAGCTGTGCTACTGATGTAGCCGATTTCCTTCTTCATGACATCATTCTGCGTCATGGTGCTCCTCGTCAGTTGATCACCGACCGCGGCAGCTGTTTTCTATCTAAGGTAGTCGACGAGCTCCTGCGATCCAGCTGTACCCACCACAAGTTCACTACAGCATACCACCCACAAATCAACGGCCTCACGGAACGCCTCAACCGTACCCTGACGAATATGTTAGCGATGTACGTCTGCAAGGATCACAAAGATTGAGACATCCACTTACCTTTCGTTACCTTTGCATACGGCAGTTCACGTCACGATACAGCTGGATTTTCACCTTTTTACCTAATGTTTGGTTATGACCCGCCTTTGCCCATGGACACCATGCTCCAATCTGACGCCGCCTCATCAACTGCTTATCCTCGTGATGCCCTGGCCCGAGCTGACATCGCCCGCCAAGTCGTCCAGGATCGTTTATGTGCCTCGCAGCTTATCCAAAAGAGTGCTTACGATCGCCGGCACCACGACGTACAGTACTCTCCGGGGTCGCTCGTCTTGCTATGGTTACCATTGCGTCGTGTTGGTCTCTGCAAAAAACTGAAGTCCCGTTACATTGGCCCCTACCGCGTCGTACGCAAGGTCACCAACGTGACCTATGAGATAGCTCCACTCCATACCACGTCAGTACCAGCTTCAGTCTCGACCGATATAGTGCACGTCTCACGGCTTAAAGCACACTAATCACGCCCCGAGAATTGATCGCACCGGGACGGTGCTTCTGCCGCCGGCGGGTAATGTCACAGGCTAAGTAGATGCCTGAGGTTGACGACGACGAAGTGCTGTGGGGAACGTGCTCGGACTGCAGCAGCGTTGTACGCATTTGCTTGCCAGTATATTCATTGTGTATACTTTATTCCCCGTAACAATATTTTCTAAACTATCTGTAAAAATTGCGAATTTCCTATATCTAACCCCTGATAAGTATTCTAACTCGGGAAGTACTGAAATTACTGGTCCATCGAGTGATGCTCGCGCCAAAGTATCTGCCAATTCATTTAATTGTAATCCGCAGTGACCTCGGACCCACACTAATTTGATGAGTTTTAAATGCGGTGGTGCTAATGTGTGGAACGCTGCTAGGGCACGAGATTGTTCAGAGGTTGTCAGAGCTGCACACACCGAAAGTGAGTCTGTTAGGATGATTGCACTGGTCTCGGTCGTAGGAATTTTACGAAGAGCTAAAATAAAAGCTACTAGCTCGGCTTCAAATATAGGAGTGAAATCTGAAAGCCTTACTGAGAAAGACCAGCCGAGGAAATCAGACGCAATTCCTACGCCTGCCTTTTCATTGTTGACAGAAACATCTGTAGCTATTACACTTTTTTTGTTTCTGCATGTATCAAGTAACCGTTTAATGTAGTGGTCAAAAATTTAAGAGATTGCAACTTGGCTTGTGGGGGGAGGATTTCATCGTACTCTATTCTGATGTTGATGGTTGAGGAATTAGTTTCAATTACTGTGCTAATGTCTACTATTATGCAATTCAGTGTCTTTTTAACGAAAATTATCTGAGGGGTATGAAGTCGAAGCCATTGTGCAAGAAAGAAAGAGTCAGGGTCGCTGATAAATGCGTACTCTGATCTTCGCGCCGGTAAACTGTAGAACTTTAAGAAAACCATTAGAATGCGGAATCGACAGAGCAGTGTTGGCAATCGCGCTTCTGCATACAATACATTATTCGCCATGAACCTGGGAAGTCCCAGGCATAATTGCAGGGCTTGTCGCTCTAACATTACTAGCGGTTTAATTTTATAACCAGCACCGCCGAGAATAATACACACCCAAATTCTAATATTGGTCGCACATACATCTTATATATAATTAACATCGTGTGTCTGCGCAGCCCGTATTTTCTGTTGCTTAACCAGCGTAATAAACCTAACGCCCGTTGTGCCTTTGCTGGTATATATTCAACGTGTGGGCTCCAATTTAGCTTTTTATTAAAAATCATTCCTAAGTACTTGACTGAATCTACTTGTGGAATAGGTTCCCGATTATACAATACAGATATTGAAACTGTATCTGCTATAGGAAACACCAAGAGCGCACTTTTACTGATGTTCAACGACAATGAAATGGATTGCAACCAAATTTCTAGTGTATTAATTTATCTTCGCAGTTTTTGATGTAGTGAGTAAATGTCACTCTCTGCAGCGAAGAACGCGATATCATCTGCAGTATTGTAGACACTGACATCCTGAACAATTGGAATAGAGCTCATCAGTATATTGAATAATGCTGGAGATAGGTCGAACCCACTGGGAACACCGCGTTTCTGTTTGAATTTATCCGAACAACAGTCATCCTTCACGCGATACAATTCCCTTGATTTTAGGAATTCTGCTATACACTCAGTAATATACTGAGAAAACTTTAGAGTCTGCAAGGTGGTCAGTAGAATTGAGTGCTCGACACTGTCATACGCTTTAGCTATATCGAGAGTTAATAATGCGGCGTACTGTTTCCTTTTACGAGCAAGCTGTATTCGACTCTCTAAATCCGCATGGGCACACCAAATTGAGCCTTCACAACGAAAACCAATTCGATTTGGTTTGAATATGACCTTATTCGTCATCCAGGAGCGTATTCGGCCCTTTAGGACCCTCTTTATGAGCTTAACCATGTTCGAAGTTAGCGAGGTGGGTCTGATATTTTCTGTGGTAAAACCTAATCCTTGCTTTTTTAATAATGGGATTACCTTAGCGATTTTCCAGTCATACGGTATCCAGGCATTCTTTAAAGAGTAGTTTATAAGATTGAGGACGTCGCCTGGGGACAGCTTGAATAAAATTTTAATCATAGGAACTGTGATTCCATCTGGATCAGGAGCTGACGATGGTAGATCTCGAATGACTTTTGATGCTTCAGACAGCGTTACGTTTTCCAAGTCAGTGCTTATGCTAGACTTTTGCCAGTTGAAAGCCATAGTCAAAGAAACTCTAATTTCTAGACCTCTGCTAATTGACTCTAAAGAGTTCTTCGTTTCTTCCAATGATAGTTTTTCATAATCGGTATTTACTGTAGACGGCAGGATTTTGCGAGATCGCATATAATGAAATAAAGCTTTCTTATTTTTAGATTTCGAGAGAAAATCGAAATGTCTTTCATCATATTCTTCTTTAGCTTGGGCCACCGTGTGTTTAAATACAGCGGCAAGGAATTTATAATCTGACCAGTTCTTAGGGGACTGATTATATATTAGCTTCTTCCAAGCTGCCTGTCTTCGTCTGTGATCTCGTGAACAGTTGGAATTCCACCAGGGGCTATAGGGAACTCTCTTCGCCGATTTAACAGCAAAATTCAGCGTTTTTGTATTACCCTTTTAATTACTGCGCTTAATTTGATAGCTTTAGTGTCATCTCCATTCTGAGAAGGAGCGTCTAAAGCAGTTTTTAGGTCGTGTTGAAGTTTTGCATAATTTATATAGGTCCGGGCATGGAAGCGTGATGGCTTCAAGGGGCAAAAGATCTCGAACATTATTGGAAAGTGGTCACTGTTGGAGGCGCAATCAAGGGCTGTCCACGATGTACTAGCAATGGCCGAGCTTACAAAGCTTAAATCTAAAGCGGAGTGTGAATGACCTCGAATAAATGTGGGAGTTCTAGCGCTAAGGCACAATAAGTTGTCTACCGACCAGCCCCACAACCATTGTCCACACTGATCTGTCTAAAACCCCAGCTGGTATGGTGAGAGTTGAAGTCGCCAACTATAATTTTTTTTAATTACAGCCTGAATTAGCAGCCATATCTAACAATCTCGTGTCTTGAACGCCTACAGGAAAGTAGACGTTTATTAGCGAGAAAGGCAAGTATCCTTGCAAGGTAATATCTAACGCGAAATTTTCGCATTCGGAAGACATACATTTGTATGAGGTTTTGACTTTTAAACTAATTTTATTGTTTAAACAGAAAGCTAAACCCCCACCTTTGGATGGACGGTCCAGACGAAAGGTTTGTAAGTTGGTTAGGTGAAAAAAATGATGTGTGGATAGTTAAGTTTCTTGTAATGCAATAATAGCCGGATCGAATTTGGAAGACAGATATAACAGATCTGTTATGGCTGAGTGAAGAGATCAGCAATTCCAATGTATAATTTTAAGAGACCCTATGATTTCGTTAAAATGGTTTCGGCAACTACCTTATCTAAAATACTTTCTTTTAGAAAATTGGTTTTTGAAAGGTTGTCTTCATGGTATTTCTTGCTTTTTACATGTTTCGGCGAGCCAGGTTTTTTCGATACAGAGGATCTAGAACGCTTTAGGCATTGGAGATCCATGTCCATATCTTGTGTATCCTGAGAAGCTTCCTGTGCACCCTCGCTTTGCCTCTGAACGCCTTCTCCAGAGGGCTCTGCAGACTGTGCATTCGGTGGAGTTATCTCAGATTCCGTCTCACTTGTCAGGTGTACCGACTAAGCATTTTTACAGCCGTACTTATATCTATCGGTGCTCCATAGACTTGTGCGATTTGGTTATTCACAATGTGCGACAGCGACTCACATAGGGTGGAAGCAAGGCGTTGCATAGCCTTATCCACAGCCTTCTCGATCATGTCCGCAATTGATAGGGAAAAGAATGCTTCCATTGCTATGTTAGGGCGGGCAGCTGCTCCTGCATACCCTTGAGTTCCAGCTTGGATTTCAGCAATGGAATCCTTTCGGGAGCATCGCCTTCTGTCTACAATTTCAAGGATTTGGATTTCACGTGCCTTGGATGAGCAGTTTGGGTTATCAGCGCAGTGTGCTTAGTGGCAAAGACAGTATTTATCTTCATTACTTGTACAGTCGTTTGAGTTGTGCGTCTCACCACAAATTCTGCATCTAGGTACTGACCTGCATCCTTTCACTGTGTGCCCATAACGCCAACACCTAATACTCTGTAGGGGACGAGGTGATAGTGGCTCCACTCTGTATAATAAAGGCCATGCTTTGATTTCGGTTGGGCGATTCGACCCGGCAAATGTAGCAATCACGGACTCCGTTGGGACCTTGTTCTTGTCCACAACTCGACTACATCTATAGATAGCTATCACACCTGGTTCTGAAAACATATCTAATATCTCAGTGGGGGTCAAGTTGATATCGACACCCCGAACGAGGCCTTTGACGCAAGCTAGGTGAGGTGGAATGAATGCGCTTACCGGGTTGGTAGCGAATACCGAGCATTTTAGTAGGTTTTGAACACAGAGCTGGTCTGACGAGAAGCAAAGAATGCCACCCTTGCCGAACTGCCTGACCTGTGTGTGCTTTGTTAGTGAGTTGCAGCGGCTCTCAACTCCGTGTGAATCATTTTTGGATTCTTCATCCGTATAATACCATCGTTGCTTGGGACCAATGCCACAGGAACGGATGACATGCCATTGTGTAAAAACAAGTTCACTGGCAATTCCTGCGAAGGAAGAGAAGCAGACCAGAGGAAAGCCCCTGGTCCAGATGAGGAAAACGGCATCTGCTTGGTCGTACTACCTGAAAATACACTCGCTAATCAATTAGCACACTATAGAAACGCTTATGCAAAAAGAATCAACAAAATTAATCACAACCACTGAATTCTTGGCCAAACCTTCAGAGCAGGCAAACGTCAGTCACAGATCAAAAGCTTGTATGCGCTGTCGCCTTCGTTTTTTTCGCGGGACACACGTGACAATATGTGAAATCACTTACTTTTAGCGTTTCATTTTACTATGCGCAGAGATATATGTTTACTTTCAAAAGAAACCAATGCTGCTCACCGCGCTTTCTAGCGCGCTTATTTTTTATTTTAGTGGTGTCAACAACGCTTGAATTTTCGTGGAGCGCAGAATATGTGGCCATGAATATATGTTTATATTACGCGCACGTACTTACATCAGTTTGACATCCGCGATGTGTTTCTTTATTGTAATGTGTAGAAGACTAGAAGTGTCACTGCGAACAGTGATAACAAGTGTTTTACATCAGCGCGCAGTTGTCGAGAAATAAATGAGCTCCAGTTCGCAATTGCCCCTTTCAATGTTAGAGCAGAACACAGCGGTGACTTGATGTCACCACGCTAGAAACGCAACCCTGGCAATTCTCCCACACTCTATTTCTTGAGCCGTACTTTTAAGTTAACAAAGTTCGTGCGAATATGCATAAACTTTCACTTTCAACATGCGTCGAGACGAGCCCCAGCGAATTCGACTTTCACCTTCCTGTTCTACCACCATGATTTCCACCAAAGGTTAATCCTACTGACCAAGCCCGTAAAAGTGTTATCGGCGGTTCTGAGTTTCATAATTCACGATTTTGACAAGTAAAAATCACAATACAGCACAGCTGTGGCATCATTTCACCTAAATAAAGCCTTTTTTATTATGTACGGTCTCCGCGCAAGAAGTGACAAATATCGACACGACGCGCTTGCAGCACTTCCACCAAATATACGCTTCCTCTCACCGACAGCCGCCGGTAGCACTCGCCGGCACATCACTGGCTCTTATGCGAGAACACAGACTTTCCGATTAGTATGCTTGCTGAACCAATATGATAGCACAATGTTTCGGGCACACTGCATTCGTTTTGGCCGAGCCGTTATGTAGTTGTTCCAAATGACAGAGCAACAGCGGTGTGCCATCACGACTGCGCTGTGCGTTGCGCAAAAAACATCACAATCAACTGTGCGGGCGTATCTGTCGAATTAGCACAGAAGCGTCATAAAGCCTGAACAGATATCGCCATTTGTAGGGAGCGAGAAACGTATAATAAACTTGGCAGCAACCACCGATAAAATCTATCTGCTCCTCAGTCCACTGAGTTGTTTATGTTGTTGTGGTTGTAAATTGTAACAAAAACATAGCGCTGTTGCCATTGTCGCAGTGGCAATCGTTACAGGTAGTACTTGTTCGTGTTTATCAAATGTGCAAATGTTAGTAGCAGGTGCAGATCCCGTCAATATCGAATAAACAACAAACAAAACTGCAGAGTAAGAGTGAGTTTGTGAGTTAACTGCTTCTTTAACACCGCAACCGTCATCTGTCAGCGTGGCGCAGTGGTTAGTGTGCTCAGTTATAAATCCGAAGGTGGCAGGTTCGATTCCCTGTTGCCGCTCATTTTTTGCGTGTGCTTTCTACATGGTGTTTCATACAATTATTTTTATTTTTTATTTAGTGGCAGCTTGTCACGGTGGTGCTGACGCTGCTTCGCGCACCAGCACTGCCGGCCGGAGCGCGCTATCCACCATCCGCTCCAACATACGCCATCATACGCCACAATACACCGTCGCCACCAACATTTCCACCGCCATAATTCACCAAAATGGTGGATGGTGGAATTCACCATTCTTGTGGTGGACGTTTTTCCAATAGGGCAGGTCCTTTAAATCGGTTTTATTGATCCGCTGCTGACTGAGGACAGAAGCCTGAACCAGCCGGAGTGTCTCAGCTTCCTTGAAACCTTTTCGGTGATAGGTGACTCTATAAATCATACGGGAGATCTGCTTAACCGTTGTTCTGAGGGTTTTGATTGTGTGGTCCACTCGCTTGTTGCTTTGTAGCCACAGTCCGAGGACTCGCATTTTCAGTACCTCTTCTAGCTTGTGGTCTCCTAGAAAGAGGTTGACCGGCTCGTTAAAGCGGCGGCCTCTGTCTCGGATTCTAACAGATTCACATTTATAGGGAGCACAGCTCATTCCACTTTGATAAGCGAGTTCGTCAACAGCGATCACTGCGTCTTGTAGTAATTGCTCTTTTTGTCCCAAAGAGCAACTGTTAGCCCTTAAGGTAATATCATCCGCATAGAACGCGTACCCGAACCCTTGAACGCCGTCTAGTCATCTTGCCAAGCGTCTCATGCCGATGTTGAAGAGAAGGGGTGATGGTATCGCTCCTTGGGGTGTGCCTCTACTGGGCAGAGGAAACGGATCTGAGCGTGTATTGCCTAGACCTATTTTAGCAGTGCGAGAGGTTAGAAAAGAGCGAACGTAGTCATATATCTTTTGCCCACAACCGATGTCATTTAGCTCAGATAAGATCAGCTCGTAGGACATAGTGTCAAATGTGCTTTTCAAATCAAGAGCCATGACGAGATGTTCTGCACCAACCATGGTATTGCAGAGTACCTCTTACCGAAGTAGAAGGAAGACGTCCTGCGTAATAGGAAGCATGCATTAAAGCATGAGTGATTGTGCGAGTAAGATCTTCTCTAGTTTGCTAAGCCCCCCCCCCCTACATGGTCTTAAGAGAAGCTGCGCAATGACGTGTGTTCCTTTTTTAGTGGGCTACCGTCTTCAAAACATGAAGTCGTGATTAGCGCATGTTCTGACGCCTGATGAGAAAGCACATACCACACAATATTATTGTGATATTACACGTTTCTATATGAAGCCTGTGTGCAAGATGTTGTGTTTGTAAAGCATGAATGCTATTTTCCGAGCAGAGGAAGTCATTTTAACCTTATTCCGAAGCATACGCGTGCCAGTGTCGTAGAATTCCAGCTTGTCACGCAGGCGGCCTGGGGTGAATCATTACACAGACACAGAAATTTTGATTTATTATTTATTTAATTTTTATATTTCTTCAGTTTTGGAGTCAAGCACATGGTGGTGATTTTTCGCTCACAACCAAGAATGCCCCGGACAACGCCTAGGTCGACACCAGCACCTGAATTTCTGTGAAGCGAGCTCTTTAACGCTACCACTTTGAAGCAATAATGATTTTCAATGCTAAGAGAAGCAATCATGACGGGAAAAACAATTACCACTAAAGAACTTAACAACAAGCAATGCTTCCTTTGCGAGGTGGAAGGGCGCAGGTCTTGATAACAATGTGCTCATACATTCATTATAAAAATTGATACATATTAATTTAGTGAATGAATCAAAATATCTTAACGCATGATTAGAATGTATCTCGTTAAATACGTTCAGTGTTGTAGTATATTTTTCGCCCATCCCGGGCTGGGAGCCTCAATAAGAACAGCCTTCTCATTGAAGTAGGCGTCACAACTTATTAACCTATAAAGGTCAGAATACGTTGAAGTTAGCATAATGGATAGCGGAAAACACAAAGTCGTGTCGTTAAATACCAAGGTAGCTGTAGGTTACGCAGCCGAGATGGCTTGACAGATAGGTACTGTGAAAGAAAGCCAATATAAAATAAACATGGCTAACTATTTGCGTGCGCAAAACACTGTGAATGTTAATAGTGTGAAGTAGGCGGCTACAATCGCTGGCTCAAGAACTTCAAGAAATTATAAACAAAGAAGGCCACTAATCACAGATGTTCTCACTATCGCGTCGTTATAAAATGGCACAACTTGTAAGCAACTGCATATCGTCTATTCTGCAAGCTCCTCTCAAAAGGAAGGAATAGTGTATTGAAGCTCAAGGTGTTTAGCCGTTCAACAAGTACGCCAGGATTCGCACCTCTCATAAAACTTCGAATCATGAAAGGAAAATAAAAACTTTTCTTAAAAGCTTCAAATGAGCCTTCTGAAAACACTCCGACTTTTTGGTCTTCTTTAGAACTACTATAATATCACGACGTTGCTGGGGAGGTCCCTAAGAACTTGAACGCGTGAATCACATAACCAAACATTCTTGACCCCACAGGAGAAGTTTCCTCGGATTGGACACATGAATGCACCGAAATACTCAGGCCACGCGTAATCGTTTCAATGGGGACGACGTTGCAATGTATTCAAGCCAGCTTAGCCTATGCAGGAAAGCCACCCTTTCAACAGCTGAGTAGCAGAATATGTCTTCAAAGGGACTTTTTGGGAATTAGCAATCCTTGTAGCATTAGCATACCCTTTCAGAGCAGCAGCTTGAACCATCGTTCTCGCGTGTTTGAGGCAGAACTTGAAAACATTAGTCAATCTAAGAACGGATTATAGTAGGGCTTTAGTGCCTACGTATTTGAAGACTTTCGTTTATTCGCATGACAGCGCGTGGAAGCGAACGTCGAATTATTACTTCTCACAGAAAAAGTACACATCCCAACTTTCACTAGATTAACGCGACCAAGTTCCTTAAAATATATTAAAACTTCTACATCAGTGACCATCAATATTTTAAAAATTACCTAGTTCAGGCACCTAAACTACCTTTCCAGCCCTGGTTTTTTTTATTTTGGTCGAATACACTTTTTGTGTGCATTATTCTCGTAGATGGGACCTCAGAAGACCAGAAACAAAAATTGAGCCACTCGTACAAGCATTTTTTGATTAAATAACGTGGCATCGAACTAAATTATTAGGGTGCAGTGATTTGTAAATGAAAAAAAAATGGCTTCATTTTTTTCTGCCAATCAATTGTCTACACAAAATGGAAACCAACGTCTTACTTTTCAGCCATAACTCACTGAAACAGCTTCGGTACATCGTCCCGAAAGCGGCGCTTACCCGCCTTAACTTACGCACCTCGGCTTCATGGAAGAACACGGTCGCGCTTCTTCTTCTTTGTGGCTGCTACCTCCACAAAGGTGCCGCAATGTTGGTGTCAATTACAGTGGGGATCATTGAAGAACTACGCCCCAAGAGTGAGTATTATTGGGTACGTTTCCGAGATACTAGGGGAAATGTGGTGCGGTGGTGTCAATTGACACCGCCAGGGCCGAGAGGCTTAAGTACGAATTATTTTGCGACAACAATGTCAAGCGTACTGTCTAAGCTAATTAGCACTGAAGCAATTTTGCGTTTTCTCCTGACGTATATAATGACAATAAGACATGACAATATGACAAACTTTCTTCGTATGTCATACTATCATGTCATATTGGCACGCCATTCACATTAATTTGCAGCTTATCACATGACCATAATCCATCGTCGACAGTGTATGAAGCTCGGTCTTTCCAACGTAATCACATAGCCATAATCAATAGATTAGGGTCGTACCATCGTACTTATACAAAAAATTTATTCCTGAATAAAGAGAGTGTTCACAAGGTTGAAATTTTTTCTGCTTGAATTTCGGGAAAAAACTGGCGGTAAATGTGTTGCCGTCATTTAGCAGCATTCATTGATTTCAAGTTGACTTGAAATGAGGCGAAGACTGCACTGCTCTGCATTGTAGTATCTTGTTTCTCTCTGACGGCAATTATCAACAGGGACACGCGCCACCACGAGGAGATGATGCGACTACTAACCCCGTTAAAACAAACACGCCAAGAATGTCGTGGCGCCTTTGAGAAAGATAGGTCCACTTATCCAAACATCGGCCAGCCTGTCTGAGGCACTTGCACTGTTCACCCTGATTATCCAACACCTCCTAGACTATTGACAAGGCCCCTCCAGGGAGAGCGTGACGTCACGCTAGTTGCCCACCTGCACCCCGGCCGTCGTCGCCACTCGTTCTCGTTATATCTGCTGTGGGCACTTATTGAAGCCGGTGTTTCTTTTTTTGTTCTTTTCTGTTCCTGCGCGGTCTGAATTTGTTTACGCCTGCCTTTACACTTTAGTGATCAATCTGTAATAGTCAGAAATGCATTTTTAGAAGTGCTTTTATTAGGACGAAAGGCTAAAATCATCCTAGCTCATTTCTTGTTCAAGGTTTTGATTTTTCTGTCAGCTGCCTTTTTTGTGCGGTGCTTTGGATTGTGTCATTTCGAAGACTACAAAAGTTGTTCAGAGCGACATTTGTTGCAACACGCACTACATGCCGCACGATAGTCTCAGAGGTATGGCCAGTTTCACAAGTCTCTAGCTCAACATCTAGCAGTGATGTGGTAATGGAGCTTACAATGCCACGTTGGTTGTTCGGCGCGAGGAACGCCTTTGCATTTTCTCCTTTGGTGAGCTTTTCGACAACAAGCGTTGTCACCAGCACCATGCGCACAGTACATGGCTGCGGAAACTTTAAGCTTCCTCTTGACAAGTTGTCAATCATTGCGTTACCTTCCACATCTAGGTTCCTGCTCTCCAGAACGAGCACGCTGCTGCAAAATGCGCATGACAGCTTCTTCAGAGCTGAATGAGCACAATATCCAGCGATATAAGCAACGACCTCAATGTCATGTTTTTGGTTGGAAATTTCATCATTTGAGATGTAAACACAGAAGTTATGTTGTGATACTTCTGTGTCAATTTCGCTGCTGATGTCTGGCTGCGGAAGCATTAGCAGCTTTTTCAGACGAATTTTCTTTTCAGACTCCAGAAGCTGCCTTAAGGAAGCATGATATTGTGCACCAACAAGCTGACGGTAGCGACCGAAGCGATCTTCAAGAATGTCAGTTTGAAATTTTCCCAGCAAGACATACTTGAACTTCAGTTCTTGTAAACAGTACCGCGACAGCTCAACAAGGGAGTAGCAAGTGAGTCTCAACGCAGAATGTGTTTCCCTTGCCAAGCAGCCACGGCTCATGCTGACGCTGCTCCAAGGATCCAGCCAGTCTACCATGCCACTAAGGAAAACCAGCTGTTGATCCACCGTAGAATTCACTGGGTTTTGAAGGGTGTCGTTCAGTCGGCGACCGTTTGAAGGGGTCTTCACGTTGACCATTTTCCACCACGTCGATATTATGTTTATGAAGAGAGCTGTTGAACTGGCACATGTGGTTTCAAGGGCATCGCCACGCGTCTCAATTGCGTTTGATACAAACGGATTAAAGACATTTAACACCAACTTGACATTTTGTCTCTCCATAAATGTTGGATTGATTGCCTTGGAATTTAGCTTGTAGCCAAGCTTGAGAAGCGATGTCTGCTCCAATGCATACAGCTGCCGTACGGCTTCAAATTATGCTGCTTTCGTTCTGGGCGGCCCGTCGGGCAATATTCCTGACAGGCTCACTTCAGGAAAGTAAAAGCACATTCCTTCGTTTTTTTTATTCATCCAGTTGTTCCTGGTGCATTTCAGTATGTGCACAGAGTCTACGACATAAAACAGAGGCCGATTGTTGTCGGCTGGATGAGGATATACAATGCTTACTTCCTGTTTCTCTGAGAAAAACGATATCATTTTCCGGTTGAGGGAATTGTTGTCGGTGATTACAGAAATGACCTTGAGGCCAATAGATTCCACTTCTAAAATTACTTCCTTGTGTAACTCATGTAGAATTTCGGCGGTCATTTTAGCAACAGGAAGAATGTGAAGCACATCTTTGTTTGATGACAAGAGCGACTGAAGCATGAAAACATGAGCGGTTGTGGCTGCCTCTTGAGAATTGGCTGCAGATCCAACTATGCTGCCCCCTTTATAATCGAAGTATGGCTTGATATGAATTTCATCAACCATTAGCATCACCGTATTAACGTGCGGCTGCCTGCACTTCACTCTTTCTCGACTGTAGGAGAGGAAGTTCGCCTCGTTTTGCTCCTTCAGTGGATCGCCTCCATACTTGGAACGAACGCGGCGCAGGGTTGAAGGATGGAGTAAAGTCTACGTCGACGCTGATCTGGCAAAGTTATAGGCGTGCGGAGATATGGAGTGCAGGATGCCAGAAAACACTAATGTTTCAGCACTGTAGCGACGAATGGGGGCAGCGAGTGCGAGAGCTATTTGGTCATGTAGCAAATGAAACAAAGCACTGTGTTCTTCGGTCGTGTCACTGTCTTGGGACAGTTCATTCAATAAAGAGCCGGTATGCTGCCACACTGACGCTGTTTTCGACGGACTTGCAACTTCAGGCGTCTCAGTCATGTGGTTTTCCAGCTGCTGGAGCAGTGAGGACAACGTCCGAATGTCACGCACTGCGTCTGGAACTGCGCCTCCGCAAGGTAATGAAACCAGCTTGGTCATACCTGCTAAGACTGCAAGTGAGAAATCAGCAAGCACAGTGACGGAAAACCTCACGTGCGGTGAAGGATTACCTTCGATGCGGAGAAACATCACACAACGATCGTTGGCCTTGATGGTCCAGAAATCATTACTGCATAAAGCAGAAAGCTTGCCTCTTAAGTGTTCAAAAGAGGACACAGCATTTCTCTCCTCTTCGCTTTTTTTGCGCAAATAAAGTCCTTAATCGCTTTGCTCAAGGCCTCGTCTTCCATTCGAGCTCGTTTCGAGACAGGAGATTCTCGACAATTGCGATTCGTGCTCAGGTAGGACGGACAGTTCGGAAACACCGATGGTATAGCATCTGACACTAGGCGCCCCTTCTCACTGTCGACTGTCAATGTCCGTCCTGATGCTGCGTCAAAATGTGTCAGCTTTGTGATTAAGTCAGCCTCAAGGAAGTAGAGTTCACAGGCCTGCGCCAAGCATAACAGTGACTTCATTACTTTCATACGAAACGGGCTAATGGGAACTTTGACACGAGCCTTAGTATTTCTGTTCTATTTTACCGCACTGCCCTACCTGAAGCGCGACAAAACTACCATCACCACTCACGATACTCGCTCCGTTCAACAGTAACAGAGCCAGAACGCCAGTAATGCGATAGAGCCGGTAAGACAACAAACTTCAGCAGTTTCTCACCTTGGAGTGTATGCTTGGTGTGAAATACTTTCGCGGAATGGCTTTTAATCAAGACTTCTTCCGAGCTTCATCCTTGGGGAATGCGAAAACACGCCTTTTGGAACCACTGTCGTAATTGCCGCGGCACCCAGTAACACAACAACGTCCCACGTCACACTGATCGATGTGTAATCACATACTCACAAATACAACCCCAATAAAATAGGACACGTGGGAACGAAGACTCAGAGCAGTGCGATGCAGCACCAAGCCTAACGCAGTCTAACCAGGAAAGCAGGTAGCGATGAAAGGCAATCCTGTCGTGGCTTGTCGGCCGTTCGGGGTAAAAAAGTGCGCGGGGTGACCAACACCACCACCTGAGCGACGCGTCCTCGGCCACTGGACAGTCGGTGATATGTCCGGGGAGGGGTTGAGACTGCCACCCAGGATCCGGCGAAGGACGACTCTTGCGACGCGTCTCACGAACAAGTAGAAGATGCGTTCAATTTACATATTTGCAAGAGAATTACATTGCAACGAGAGCATACAGACGCGCCTTTCCATTACAAGGGCCCAGAGCGCACTCGAGACAAGCGGGCCAGTGAAGTCCAGAGAGAGAGAGCACAGCGCACTTCCGACACGCTCCTTTTATAGCCGTCCGTGCACGCGCTAGACGCCGACTGTGTGTCCCAGCGACGCTGATGTGCATTTCCTGCGGCGCACACAGACGCCTCTCGCGTTCCTGCAGGACGCGGACAGCGTTTGACCATTACGCCGATGAGCGTCTCTTGCAAGCCACCTCCTTGCTGTGCCGGTCATAACATCGGACAACTAGCGTGATGTATGCCGTCTGGAGAGAGGGTTATGAACGGGCCTTGTGAATGGTCTCGGTGGTGTTGGATTATCCCACTACATTGTTTTCATCTGTTGGCTCTCATCTTGATTTTCGATTAGACGCAGCCTTGCACTCGAGTCCGGGTCTGTTTTTCACAATTTTCACACTTGCTTCTGCTTCCGAAACCCGGGATTCAACCAATGATCCTGAAAACCCTGGACTTTTCTTCCTCCTTTATTTGCAACAACGCCTGAATAGGTAAAGTGAAATTGAAGGATTGTACGCACCAAGAAGCCAGTTCGCAAAGCTCCGGATATGTCAGAAGTATGGAGTTTCCTACAGTTGCGTGTTTTAAGTAATAATGCATACGTAGCGTTCGTAATGGTGGTGCGTACATAAAAGCGTTGCGTCCCCCATAGTGAACACGGGCAGAAGTTCTGCGCAAGCGCTCTTTGCAATACAAAGCGTTCTTTTGTAGGTCGCGCCAACATGGAGGCTACGTACACAGTACTAAAGCTCGCTAATGTAAAAACTCTCACAGAACACTAGGAGGACTCATTTGAGGATCTAACTCACATATTTTTTCAACAAATCAAGAATATCTCAAGCACCAACGTCCCCATGGACTTCTGCACCGTAGCAAATACCGTGGGCCGCATTTTCAAAGTCAACTATTCCATCGAGAAATCTAGCCAGATGTGTGTTCGAAGCCCGAAAACACGATGACTGGCCATGCACTACTACTACAGTGGCCATAATTTCTATAGTGGCTGAATTATCTCAGTGCCACAGTTCCACCCAGTGAATATAATAGGAAACGACCACGCAGTGACCCAAGTAGAAGTTATTTTCCAGCGACAGCTCATACCATGTCCTATATTGTTATGGCAGCTTGCCATCCCCTTTAGAGTAAAAGTACCTTATTTACAGTAAGCAACAGCTCAACGTCCCATAAAGAACCACTTCGTGTGTATTTTTATATTTGAGAAATGAGTTCGTCTCAGTTGGCATACTTAGCATAGCTGTTCAGCTGGCATGTTATTGATGTCCTGCTTATCTATATATAAGACGACTGTCGTGACGCCTTGCAGTTCCACTACGTGATGTGAAGGTATGAGTAAATGACTCAATGCATCGGAGTTGTTGATGTGTGTAGCAGGTGTTTGCTGGAAAAGGAACTGTAAACGCCTAGTGTCACAACCTATCTCTGTGTGCGAACTGCCCTCATGGTAAGGCTCATCACACCGTAAAGGACTGATAATTGTTCAAAAGAGTTATATCAATTGCAATGAATAGTCGCAAAACCATGTAACACCGCAGGTCAAATTCATTGCCTCTCGCACAATCTGGGAGTTCTCCTTCTCTGCAGAGGTCAACATTCACGACCCAAATCTTACGAGTTCTAAGTAACCTATCCACTTGTGATAGAGAGTGGCTCCTACAGCGTAGGATGAAGCATCGCGTTTTATAATGCAACTCTTTCGAACGGTCAATATGGGTCAGTACTGAAGCGGCATATGATGCCTCTTTATCTTTTTCAAGCGTGTCTTTCACAATGAACTCTTTGTCAAATGCATCCTCTATTACTCTTTACGACAAGTAGGCTGCTACTTCCAAAAGTTAGTACAGAGGTACCAGCGATGTTGACATGTTCGGTGAAAACTTGTATCAGTGACTGGTACCCCATACCGGCTGTAAGGTCTGGCCTCGCAAGCAAGGGGGTGAGTCTTTTTTGTCACAAAACGGTGCGCTTTCCAAGAAGCCGGTTCTCGGAAAACGATAATCTCGGCATAAGGACGCCCGCTCTAGTAAAAACACCATGGTCGGTCGCCGCTTTTAACAACCAGCTAGGTGGTTGCTGGCCAGCGGAGTGCCGGCGGGTGACGGGAAGACATCCGGTGTATCGACACCCATCCATCTTGATTTGAGCCTGCGAGACGGCTGTCGGGCTCGACAGCGTAGCCATCTCGCAGTAATGGCAGGGGCCCGCAGCCGAACGGTGCCACCATCATGTGCATTCGCACAGTTCGCGGAACGTCGTGTGCAGGCCGGTTCGTTCGTCTCTCTCTCTCCGACCGAGAGGTCGAGTGCTTGAATAAGAGACCGAGAGGACAGGATTGCAACAAGTATGTTTAGCCTGTCCAATAAATGGACTGAATTGTTTTGGTTGGCCGTGGGGAGAATCGATTGGGAGGGGCAAACGAGGGGTTAAAACCTGGCTCTCGTTTCCTCATGGTCGTTCTGGTCGCAGCAAAGAGTGCTCTGCACTATCAGTTCTGCCGAGGCAACATGCGACGGTCCCAACAATGGCGCAGTCTCGTAAATTTGAACGCACGTTCCTGTACATAAAGTGTTTAGAAAAAAATTATTTACAGCATGTACAGAACACAAAGGCTTCACACCATTCCAGTAACAGGGCACATACACTTCAGCACATCTATATTTCACGACTAACATCAATACGTTACAGTGAAGACATTTGCTCTAATATACATGACAACGTTGGCATATATGTACACAAGAACTCAATGAGATATCGTGATACAGTGGTATAACAATACAATAGATGCAATGAAACACGATATGTAACAAATGAAATCATAGAAAACAACTCAGCGGGCGCTGCTTAGCACCAAGTCGGTCGAAAAATGAGTTGTATCCTTTCGTGTTCCACCTTGACGAAAGGGCACGACCAATGCCACAGAAACTCTTGCTCCCCGAGGAACAAAAGCTCCTCGGAGAGGAACGCGAGGATCTCTCGTCTCATTCTCCCCAGTATCGGCCACAAAGCACGCCGGCGGCAATTGGCAGCTACGGCCTCAAATCGGTTTCTCCAAAGGCTGAACAGCCCCGCAACTATTAACAGAGCGGAGAAGCGGCTACGCGGAAATCGGCCGTTGGACGCGAAAGTTCGCACACCCTGTCCCCGAAAACCAGATTAAACCGCACGCCAAAAAAGGCGGGAAACCACACATTTTAACCTCGCATGTCGATTGGTCTCTACCATGACGCAGTTGGGACAAGTGGAAGTGCGAACCACCTGTCATCGCTGCAACCAATCTCGCGTGGGGAGCAAGTCCCAGCCCAGCCTCTAGACAAAGTCTCTGAGATGCCCTGGCAGCACTTCGGCAGTTATTGGTTTCAAAGCGCGGTTCATTACAGTTTGACGATGCTGGGGCACCAAGGGCCATAGAAGGGTGGCCATTGTGTCCACCACTTTAGAATCAGCCACCTCTATCTCTGGGCACGTAGCTTCCAAACGTCGGTGAAATGCCAGAAGGGCTCGATACAAAGATGGTAATTCAGTTGATTGGGGACCTTGGTTTATTTTGGTATCCGGCAAGAAGACACGTGGTGATGGCCTCAGATGGTAGCGAGCCAGTGTCTGAGCAGGCATGCCATCATTGCTTAGTATTCGTAAAAGAGTGCGGAGGCACAATGTAGAAGACGTGGCGGAAACGTCGGGGAATACAAAACCGCCTTGTTCTCGCGGATGAGCTAACGCTGGATGCGATAACAATTCTGTGCCACCAGACCAAAAAAATGAACTGATGCAGCATTGCACTTTCCTGCAAACGTGGAGCGGTGATAGCAAAGGTACCCAAATTTTTCTAGGTACACCGTTTGAGTTAAGTATCGGCGTTCCAAGAGGAGAAATTCGAAGTACCTGGCTGCTTTGGTATCACTTAGAAGAGTTTGTACAACAGATGACCAGATGCTATCTTGTATACCAAATGCAGTGAAAGTAACTCCGAGTATTGAAATCTCAGGAGACCACTGTAAGTGTGACGTGATGTTGATACGACCGCTGGGGTTGCCAAGGAAAAAATACTGGCTTTTAGAAAAGTTTAACCTTGCACCGGAGATAATACCGAAATCATAGAATGTATCAAGAGCACGCTGCAGCGACTGTTCATTGTGTACATATAGAGTAATATCATCTGCATATGCAGTGACCTTTACTTGAGTGTTACCGGGTAGAGGTAAGCCACGAAACTGCGGGTTATGTTCAACGGCCCTTAAGAAGGGTTCTAATGAAAGGATAAATAACACTGGGGAAAGGGGCACCCTTGATGGACCCCACGCGTGACTCTAAATGCGTGACTCTCACGGGAATTTATGTAAAGGGTACTTTCTGAATTAGTGTACATCGCGTGGATGAGGTCAATTAACTTATCCGGGAATTCTTATGCATGTGAAACATTTAGTATGTAGCCATGTTCTATGAAATCAAAAGTTTTCTCTTGATTTAATGAAACCAACAGTCCTTGCGTACATCAGTTAGTGGTGTATTGAGTATTGTCACGCGTTAACCACGTATGGGTGTGTATTTCTCGGCCCGGGACAGAAGATACCTGGTGGGGAGCGAATAATGTTGCAAGAAATGGACTGATTCGGCGCACCAAAATGTTGGCCAACAGCTTGTAATCTACATTGAGCAGGGTAATAGGGCGGCAATCTTCTGGTCGCGTGGACATTGGGTCTTTCTTGGGAACTAGTGTTATACGGCCTTTGTGGAAAGAGGTTGGAAGTGTAATATCTTGGAAACACTTGCGACTGACGCGTGACATAGTTGGACCAATGATAAGCCAGAACTGTACATAAAACTCTGTAGGGAGTCCGTCAGACCCTGGGGCCGATCCCTTTTTCATTGCGTCTAGTGCGCCCTTGATTTCCTCAACGGATGGCGGTGATAGCAGGATGTCATTTGACATGTTGGAATCATGAGGTAAATCTTTTAGCAGAGGATGCGAAGAAACGAATCCTGGGTAACAGACATTAGCACCAGATTGAGCTGTTGACTGAAAGTGTTGAGTGAATTCCTGAAAGTCGCGCGTACCCGCAGCAGCTGGGGCGGGAGAGTTCAGCAAATGGGCACGCGAACCTGGTGGACGAAGCAGAGCTCTGCGTGCATACCTTAGCACCTCAGGGTGCGCACATGGTGCACGTCTACAGCGCCAAGCTACAGCCGAGAGTGAAGAAGCGAGCATAATACGTTGGTACCGTTCAACGAGCTCTTCTTGCCATGCCTGCATTACAGTGTAAGGACTGAGATCTCGATTTGCAATGCGTATCTTCTGGATTTACAATGACGCATCTTTCGACATATGGGTGCAACGTCCTCTGCCCGACGCACTGCAATGATGGCACCACTGTTCTTTGAGGCTATCCCAATCAGCTACATCCGCCCCAACGAGCGATGCGCGTAACACTTGGGATAATTTCTCCGTAGCCAGAGAGTCCTGGAGGAGGCGGCAATCGAGACGCCATGGTCTGTGAATCGTTGGCGTCCCCGCTGGCAGGCGGAGAGAGAACTGGTCGATGGTCGCTAATGTACACTGGTGTCGGTGGCAATGACATTACCCCGGTGTCGTGAACGTAGGTAATGAGATTTGGTTGGGCATGCATACACGCGATCAATCAGGCTGCTCGACACTGCTCGGTGCCAAGTATAGGCATAATTACTGCCACGCACACTTTGATGAATGTCACTCAATGCCAATTGCTGCACTAGACGTTCGAGTTCTCTGGCATTCCAGTTTGACCGGCTGCGTCCAGGACCTCGAACGTCTGCGTGTGACTCTAAGACACAATTGAAATCCTCTAAAAGTACCACATGTTGGGAATTTAAAAGGAACGCATCAAGAGATTGGAAGAACGCGTTTGATTTCACGTGTGCCGCTAGGGCATACCCGGCAACAAATGTTATTCTTAACGAAAAAAAGGTGCAGTCGAACGCCAGCTCGCGTCCGAAGGCATCGAAGGAAACATGATGGTCGCATAAAAGACCTCGGTTTAAAAATAATGACTTTGACCCCAGTCGAACGCGTGCTGGAGTACGAAAAGAAACAATCAATATTGAACGCGTGCTTGAAAGCGAGTACATCAGAAAGCTTGAAAAAATTTGTTTCTTGCACGAACAGCAAATCACAGTGCACTGAACGCGCAAAAGCCAATACCTCAGCCTGTTTTTGTGGATTGCGGAAACCTTGAACGTTAAATGTAACAAAATTTAGAGTAAGAGCCACGGGGAAAATGAAAACATAGTATAGGATCACGCAAATGCAGGGGTACTTTTATCAGGTGCGGGAGGCAGTGCCCCGCAAGTGGCTGAGTCATTTTTTCCGGCCAGGCGATCCACCAGAGGCTCGGGGCTTCCGGGATCGCGTCGAAGTCCGCAGGGGACTTCTGTCTCTGGTGGGGGCTTCTATGTCACGAGTAGTTATCCGGTGGCGTTTGGAGTCCGGGCTCTTGAGCGAGGATGGTACAAAGGCATCTGCACTGTCCTGGCTTATGTCACTGGGGCTGGTGTCTTCATCAATTTGTAGGGGCGCCTCACTCGCGGTGCTGTTGGAGTCCTCGTAGGTGCAGGTGTCTTCGTCTTGAGAATTACACTCCTCGATGACACGTGAACATGTTGTCGACAGAGGAGCAACGCGAGGAGCGTCATATGCAATATTTCCATCCGAGACGCCGTCCTCACGAGGCGCTTCGTCTGACGAGGGCTTGGCCTGCGATTCCTCAGAAATGGCCACGGGACGCGGGGACCTTAAGTTTTCAGTACCTGGAGGGATTAACAGGTCCGAAATTGTTGGGGACGCTGTGGGCGTCTGGTGCAGCGTCGCGATTGGCGCACCTTGGTTGTGGTCGTTTACCGCGGCTCGCGTTGACGAATCGTAGCACTTGTTCTTAGATGGTGTTCCTGGTTGAAGTGGAGGGAAAACCTTGGATGCCGCCCCGGAATACGATGGCCTGATGGTGCAGGCAACGGTGGCATGCGGGTCCCCACAACCGCGACACGGCAGCGAGCAGCCTTTCCCGTCGTGGCCATAAACGCCGCACCTTCGACAAAACGGAGATGTGCATTTCATGCGGAAGTGCCCAGTGTCTCCACATCGATGGCACACTCGCTGGATGCCTTTATAGTCACATGTTACTCGATGGCCCGCGACTTGAGGTAGTTGGGCAACGGTGACGAAGCCTTCATTTTCATGCGGACGTATCGCGTCCCAGTGGTCACGGTTGCGCGTGATCTGATGAGTCCTCTGGTGACGTTCAGCACCTTCCCGTAGAAAGAGAGTGCTTGTGCGAGGACTTCGCTGGGTACGCGGCACGGGACGAACAGGACGGTCACTTGGGTAACTTGGGGTCCCAGGGGTACGATAGCGACGCGCTCTCCTCGGTTGATAAGGTGCGACGCGTCTACGATTTGGGCCAGTGCGGCCTCACTGTTGACGGTAACTTGGTAGTTCCGGCCTCCAAAGTGCTGAACGCAGTACACTTCTTCGATTCCTACTACTGAAGACGTCGCGTCAACGACGTCTCCGGAACTAGTCCCTTCGGGAACGACTACGTCGAAAGCTAGTGCCTTCGGGGGCTGGCTTGCCATTACGGGCGTCCGCCAACGTATCGAAAGGCACTGGTCTCTATCCTTCGCACGCAGCACCAGCCATGACAAGACGGACACAATGCAACCAACCTTCCCCTCCCTTCAATAGCAACAGCCGCTACGCAGCTGAGAGAGCTCTGCTCAAGAGAACCGAGGGAGTGGTTAGAACGTTTGAGTTTTACTCCGGCATGCTACTTTTTTTTTTCAGATGGCGTGAGACCCTAAGAACATAAGAAATCACTGCAGATATCACGTTTTCGATTTCTTGTTTTATCCGTGGAAGCTCCAGTACCTTTACCCCTCGCTTTCCGCAAAAGCTCTTCGTAGACAGCTGTAAATAACGAGTCGGGGAAGTTCGCAGCTTCAAGTCGCTTGATCTGGTTATCGAATGATAAAAAAAAGGAGAAAGGCGTATCAGCGACTAATCGGTAGCATTGTACGTATCGAAAAAGATATTGTTTGATAGTTGGATAGCGTAAGGTTGTGTGAAGAAAGTGCATGTTTGTATGTTGTATGTACATTTCTGGGCTAGCGCTAAGCATAATTTAGTTGGAAGTGTCGCCCGTTCTTCTGGTTGTGTGGTTCTTTACTATGTGTTTTCTTTAGGGCGAAGCTCTTTATAGCGGCACCCGTTCGTCCCTCCTAGCCATTGTAGTAGTGTATAATAAGTATACCATTTTTACCTTTAAGGTGGTGTCGGTTTCTTTTGACCTCTTTTTGACCTCCAATTTGGTGTCGGCTCGGGAGAGATTTCTTCTGTGCGTTGTTGAACAATAAAAGATAATGCTCAATGTACATGCCAATAACTGCTAAGGGGGAATGAGAGACAGAAGAACTTTGCTTTTAGTTAACGCGCAAGCTGCAAATTTTTCATTGTTCAACACCGCGCAGAAGACAAGAATGGGTTTCTGTGTTATACTCACTGGACGTAACCTTCTAGGATTTAGAAAGGCTTCGCGAGCGTTGGGCCGCCTGCAATGAATACAGTGAACTAGTATATACCATGAACTCGAGGTGGTTAAAGGGGGGAAGTCGACACGAAGCGCAAGTGGTAAGAAATTGTGCGTATGCCTCCCCTCATTCAGTGCTTGAAATGTCCGCTGGATGACGGTGCTTCTACAGGAGGAATATATGATGAAAACATGCGAGATGGTGGTACTTGGAGTGTTGAATAAGTGGACGAACGGACACACAGACAGATGCATGGACGGACGCACGGGTGGCTGCACAGACGGATGTACGCATGGGCGGATGCAGGAGCGGATGCATGGACGAAAGCAGGGATGGACGCACAGATGAACGTGCGGACGCACGACAGACGCATGCACGGATGGGCGGATGGACGCACGGGCGGCCACACAGACGCACGCATGGATGAACGGAAGCAAGAACGAATGGACGGACGGATGCTTCGCCCCACTATCCATCATTCACTCCGTGGATATAAATAGAAAACGTGGAGCGTATTACTGAACTTTGGAGAACAAAAGTCTGGGTGTCCCCGCTTCCCCGCAATATGACCAGGGAGGCGCACCAGGGTAGGAGGCAAGCGCACGCTGAGGCACTTGAACAACGGCTTGGCTCCCGTAATTGGGGCTATTACGTCGATGTCGCCGGGCCGTCACCTAGGGGATACTACACAGCGGTGGTAATACATCAAGGAACGCAGGTGGACGGCCTCACTTTCAAAGCCACAAGCTCAAGTAAGGCGGAGGAGGTGGCCATTGCACTGGCAGTATCCCATCAGAACTCAAAACAAATAGTTACAGACTCTCGAAGAGCCTGCGAGAGCTATCTTGCAGGAGAATTCTCTCCATTGGCTAATAGACTTTTAAAATTCAGCATCAGGAACCGCGATCCTACCCCAAAACGTCTTATATGGACTCCGGGACATCAGGGTCTACAGGGTAACGAGGCTGCATGTGCAGCGGCCCGCGTGCTTACTTTCCGGGAAACTCCCCGTTCCCCTGATAGAGCTGAACGTCCCACATCTTTAACACGGTTTCAAGAAATCAAAGAATACTACATTGAGCAACTTCGCTTGTATCCCGCACCAAGCAGCGAAGGGATTCGCGAAAACGGAGGAGCGCGTCCTGTGGCGCCTACAGACAAACGCGCTGCTCTGTCCAGCCATACTCAAATATTACGACCCAAAAATAAGTGGGCAGTGCCAGTACTGTGGTAAAGTGGCCGACACTTACCATGCGCTCTGGGCCTGCCAAATGAACCCAAAATTAACCCCCTTTCTCAACCCCACAAAAGAGGACGGGGAGACGACCCTACTCAATAGCTCCACACTAGAGGAACAGCGAAATCTTGTCCTGCGGGCTCTGGTGGCATCGACTAATGACGTCCCAGACTAGGGATGTCAACCAGCCCGGTGGGGATAAGAGATATCTGGCACAGCCAGCATCAATAAAAGTTTTTTCTTCCTCCTCCTCCTCCGTGGATATGCTGCCAATTCTTTTGTTTCGTGGCTAAAGTATGTCATTCGCTCTTACTGCATATGTTCAACAGCTGCCCCAAGCACTGCCAGAACGCACTTACGTGCTAGCTCGTTACAGCCTGTTTAGGGGCTGGTAAGACGCCGTGGCCACATCCCCTTACCCTCTATTAGCAATCATATCCTGGAGCCGAGAAAGAAGACTACGCAGACGCACAATAAATCGCCGTGCTCCCGCGTGGTGATGAACCCGCGTGGAGTGCTCCAACGAGAGTTCAAGAAGAGTAACACCAACAAAAACTACAATAAAATCAAGGCGTGCTCCACCTGCAAGGAGCCGTCATCACCAGGTAAGGCATCGGCGATGAGCAGAACTTTAAAATACCCCATGTGCGGCTTCTCACACTACTCATAGTTGCTTTTAGAAAAGAATAGTGCAATTTATTTAGAAGCCACTGTGTGTTGTTTTAAGACGTTTGACTTGGTTCAGGAAAGGGTTGGGCGTACGCTTGTGTTTGTTTACCGCAATTGTAGATTCGTGGGACTACACTGTAAGCGAAAACTATCCGAGTTTGGGGGTTTTCCGGCTCATGACCACTGAAAACTCTCTCGCGTTTAATATTACTACTTCGTGTAGGAGTAAAAGATGGTACATGACATAGTTTTACCACCACCTCTCGGCAAGTATAAAAAGGATGTCAAAATCTAGTTTTACCACGTAGGGAGTTTTCTATCACGTGATTTTTAACCTGCGCTTCAGAGTTTATTACCACGTGATTGCAAGGTGCAGCTGCTTCGGCGGCTTTTGCCCCATACCTCCCTTGTGACGCTCTCAGTGAATACTGAAGGTACGCGAAGCCCACAGATGGTTTTTTTTTTTTGCATCGCCGTGCCTTTGGACCAAGGTGGACTGACCTTGAGAAGGCACATAGACACAACATGTGTTGTGTCTATGTGCCTTCTCTTGTCCGTGTTCGTTGTCTGCGCTACCATCCATCATCATGCAACCATACCAACAAGCCCAAATCGCCACCCTCATTGACCTTGAGTCAACGCACTTTTACTGGAACTGGGGGCAGCATAAGCACAACAAGCGAGAACAGCATTCTGTGAACGAAAAAAAAGAAAAAGACGGGGGGGGGGCTCTCAAAAAAGAAAAAAAAAGAAAGAAAACCTGCTGTTTCACAAATTGTCTGCTTTTGCTCGGTGGTGGCCTTGGAGACAGACAGTGCAAGAAGCTCGGTATCTGTGTGTCTGGTTGGGCTGATGGATCTCACGTGTTTCCTACATCATCGAGCGACCGGGCTCTTCCGAGCGCCTCCGAACCTGCACGTCGCCGATATCTCGCTTCCGAGCCGAATCGCGAAGATCTGCCAGTGGTAACAAAATCAATATGGTGTCATCGTCCGTGCTTGCCTACTGGAGAAGCAATAAGCAAAATGCTTCACTCTGTCGTCGGCACCGAGCCGCGGCCGCCACTTACCAGTGGGAGTGTGTCGCCGGGGCAGGTGAAAGAAGCATCGCATACATTTTGTTCCACAGTAGGCGATGTCTGCATGAGTAAATTGCTGCCCGAATTGCCCACCTCATGCACCAACTGTTCTCAAACATGTAGCACGAAGCCGATAAGAGGCAGACGGAACCAACAAGCGGTGGTCGGTGAGCACGAATAAAACCCGGACCTGCCCGGACGGTGGTCTTTCGTTGGAAGTATGCATACACCGCCACGTCCCCGTAAGATAGCGGTCACGTGTTCATTTGTGTCTGAAATGACGACAAAATTCGCACAGGATATGTGTTCTGTGATCGCCAGCTGTGTTTCGTCGGATAGCCGTGCTCCTTGAAAAGGCCTAGAACGCCGTCGGCAAGCAGCTTGTATGCAGGCGTGGACCGCTCTTCTACGCCCGTTGTGATGAATACGTGCTGCTACTGTGTTTGTGCACCGTCGTTGATGAAAATCACTGAGCTACCATGATTTGTGCGTACTTAGGTATAATTTATGGACTTGTGCATCAGCAGTGCTAACACGCGTGGGGCCACGAGCCCGGTGTGACAAGTAATGATTGGATAATCAAAAAGGTGAGGTTATGTAGATTTATAATAAAAGGTCGGTGTGACATTTAGTACCCTGCAGCCCACCTTAAGCTTACGCTTACACCTTCAAGCGTTGTTGTTAATCGATGCAAAAAAAGAGCTCTCCTACTGGTACAACACGGCCGGTCAAAAAGTCGTGCCTATATATGCCGGATTGTCGGAGTGTAGACGAGCAACGCGTGCAGTCTGTTCTAGTGGTGTATTATTCTGCATTTGTTACTCTGCGTTCGGCTTCGGTGGGAGACGGACGTGTGATGGCTCGCTCCGTGCGAGGTGCTTCGGCGGCCGCTGCTGGCCGCGGTGTTAGGTTCCCTTCTGCACCATCGGATTACCGGTTTTTGTTGCCTATATTGCTGTCGGGTGACAGTATGGAAGAGTGTGTGTTTCTGCACGGGGATTTGGAAAAAAGACCATACCGGTTGGAAGACTTTCGGGCCCCGTTGGAAGAAGTGGGACTCATCAAGGCGATCATTGGCATTGGAGCCTTCCAGATGAATCACATCTGGCTGGCGAAGATGCGAAGCAAGGATGACAAAGAAGCATTACTCAAAACAGGTGGACTCCGAGTCAAGGGTGGCTTCTGTGCTATCATCGACCCTATCCAACATGATGTAACCGTGAAAATCCACTGGGTTGACTTTGTGGTCTCGAATGAGAGCGTTCGACAAGCGTTGGGTGAGTTTGGTGAAGTTCTGGAGGTTTCCAACGACAACTGGACCGTCGCTGGCTTTGAACACGCGATATCAACGACGAGGGTGATGCGACTGAAACTGAAGGAAGGCGTGGTGCTAGAAGACTTGCCGCACCTTTTTAAGATTGGAGGGGGCACCGTCCTTCTTGTGGCCCCGGGTCGGGCACCGCTTTGCCTAAGGTGTCGCATGCAAGGACATATACGACGAGACTGCCAGACTCCCCGCTGTGGTGTATGCCGAGCGTTTGGTCATGAAAGTCAAGATTGCGTCAGGAGTTATGCCAGAGTTACGAAGACCGTGCTGCCAACAGACGACGCCCAAGATAATCTAATGGACGCCGAAAAGGCTGAGAAGGTGGCCCCTGGCAGCAACGCCGTGGGACCCGACGCCGCGGTTCAGGCAACTGGAGAAGAGACAGCCGACGCGACAACGCAAGATGGCAAAGACTCAACGAAAGAATCCGAGGAGTTGGCCGCAACAGGCGGCCAGCAGGACATTCAAGAATCGATGGAGGAAGATATGGGTACCAGTAACGAGATAACTATGCCAGAAGCCGGCACAAAGTCTCCGGAAGCGACCACGGGACGCGGCAAGCGTTACCGAGTGGAGAGCACGGAACGCAACCTGAAACGCCCGGAGCGTCTGTGGCATCGCGTCACGGGCGCTAAGAGTAAAAAATATGCCCTCGAAACCCGGTCGGCGTCATCGTCGCTGGTTCGGGGACACGATCTGGACGCGTAAGACCCCGGTTTTCCCACTGCACGGTATACGAGACACGGTAAGCGCAGCATTGTAGTTTTCATCTTTGTCATCAACATGGCTAGCATGACTGCGCCTTTACGCATTGGTACGCTGATGTACGCGGTCTAGGAACGCGTCGCAAACAGTACCAGTTGAAACGCTTGATGCAAGAAAAAGACCTTGAGTTGCTCGCGGTCCAGGAGACTAAAGTTAGTACTGAGGACGCAACTGATAGCTTGGTAGCAGAATTTTCATTGCGGTACAATGCGTGTGTGAGCTATGCAGTGGGAGCATCAGCCGGATGTATTATTTTTGTCAAGAACTCTCTTGGTATTGTAGTGGAAGAGGTCAAAAGTTGCCTACATGGGCGTTTTGTTTTGTGTGACTTTTGTTACGGGATCACTAAATTTAGAGTTATCTGTGTATACGCACCTACAAATTCGAGAGACAGAGGTTTGTTTTTTCGGGAAATGCAAGCGTACTTTGAATGTAAGAAATGTGTGGTTCTGTTGGGTGACTTCAATTGTGTTTTGACCCAAGAAGATTGCACGTATACTGCTAAATTAGATGATGAAAGCGTTCGGTTGCTTAGAGACAGCCTTAATAAGTACTTTTTACATGACGTAGCTGTGTTTGCGATGGGTGGCAGTCACCAGCACTTCACATATTTTCAAGGTTCGAGTCACGCACGACTAGATCGAGCATATGTTTGTTCTGAGATAGTACCTTTATGTCAGAACTATGACGTTTATGCTGTTTCCTTCAGTGATCATTGCTTAGTTTTGTTTGAGATAGGTCGAAAGTGCAAAAAGAAGGTTGTATGGGAAACATGGAATCTGAATACTAAGATAATTACGCACGAAGGGTTTGTAGATAAGACAAAGATGGAAATCGAGAATTTTTTCAAAAACGCAGAAAGGAGTGCCACGGAAAGATGGGAATTATTTAAGCAAAAGATAAAAATGAATGCAATAGAGTGTGGTTGCTACATGCAGTACCAAGCTCGAAAACAGGAACGTGAGCTACGGGCAGAGCGAAATGATTTGGTGAATATTGAAGCAGAAAACCCGGGCTTATTCACACATCAACTGCAGGTTGTCAAAAACAAAATTGAATGTCTCGAAGAAGATAAATATAAAGGCGCAATTATACGAGCAAGAGCTGAGAGATACCTCGTAGGTGAAGCCCCGACAAAGCGAGCCTTGTCAGATGAAAAGGCATATGCTCGAGCTCACGACATACTAGAGATAGAATGGAATGGTAAAATATTGAAAGAACATAAAGATATTATGAAAGCTTTTGAAAACTATTATCAGGACTTGTTTGCTTATCGCGAACCAAAGGAGCCGGGTTTTGTAGATGAGTTCTTGATAGAAATGCCGACACTTAATGCTGAGGACACACATTTATTGGAAATGTCTATTAGTATAGGGGAAATTGAGAAGGCTATCGATGATCTCGGCATGGGCAAATCACCTGGTCCAGATGGCATTAATGCCGCCTTTTACAAGGCGTTCAAGGAGGATATGGCCGCCGCATTGCATGAGGTTTTTTCAGAGTCTTTAGATCGCGCAGCTTTGCCTCCATCGTTTAATCGAGCGCACACCGTGCTGATTCCTAAAGGGAAAGAGCAACATGTTTTACGCAAAGTGACAGGATACAGGCCAATCACGCTAACAAACGTAGATTATAAGGTGTTTATGAAAGTTCTGGCTAGGAGGTTGCAAGGAGTTATTTACAAGTTGGTCGGGTCACATCAGACTTGCGGCATCAAGCGTAGGAGCATATTCACGAATATTCATGTTGCCAGGAGCATTTTGGAGTATTGTGACGCTGCGCTACTAAAAGTAGCTATGTTGCAAATTGATCTAGCCAAGGCTTTCGACATGGTTCCACACAATATACTCTTCATGCTAGCTGAGTACGTTGGTCTTGGTGCGATCATATGTAAAGGTATTAAATTGGCATATAAAAATTCAACCACAAATTTAATTGTAAATAGAGAACTCTCACAGCGCATACAAGTACTTTCCTCCGTGCGCCAGGGGTGTCCTTTAAGTCCTTTGCTCTTCACTCTATTTTTGGAACCATTGTGTCAGATAGTGATTCACCATGCAGGGATTAAAGGTTTCAGGTTGCAGTCATGTGAAGTGCGTGTTTTGGCATACGCCGACGATATTGCCTTTTTTGCAGTTGATAGAGAGAGTGTCACTTCGTTATTAAAAATCACTCAAAGGTTTTGTGACACGAGTGGAAGGTTAATGAACAAAGAAAAAAGCATTGGTTTATGGCATGGTAATTGGGACCTTACGCCCAGTTCTTTTGGAAATATTCAGTGGCTCACGACGCCTAGTCGTTACCTTGGGGTACCATTGGACAGGTATCAAGACAGTGAAGCATTTTGGCTTGAAAAGGCTGAAGAACTGCGCGCGACCACCGAAGGATGAGGCGGTCATGGCTTATCAATTTTCTCTCGGTCAGCTGTATGCAACGTTTTTCTGGCTGCTAAAATTATGTACCTTTTGCAAGTACTTAGTTGTAAGCGTAAAACCATTCACAAAGTCCAAAGGATATTCGCCACGTTCATCTGGAGCTCTACGTGGGAGAGAACATCTAGAACGAACTTGTTTCGGCGAGTTAGGCAAGAAGGGCTGTCTCTGTGCCATCTGTTTCTTAACCAAGTAATATCACGTTTCCTGCTCATTAGAGACCAGAGAGACTCTTTTTTACGTTCTTTATTTCAAACAACGCTGTTACACCACATGCCTGACTTCTTTGTATCTTCAGACAGGCGAGAACGACACACCTTGTCACCGTTCTTGCGCGAAGTTGTGTTCTCATATCGTTTCTTAAGGGCGAGGTTTTCGATAGATTACCTAACTAATGTGAAAAGAAAGCGCCTTATGAAAGACCTAATACAGAATGTTTTTCCTGTGCCCCTGTACCGTTCAAGGTATGAAAAATCATATGGTCATGACGTACTAAAGCGAGTGAAAAACATGTGTATACCACCCAATGTGAAAACCTTCTTTTTTAAACTTCATACGGGAACCTTGCCAGTAAAAACGTGGCTTGAAGAGAGAGGGATGTATGTACCATGGGAAAGCAGCTGTCTTCTGTGTAACAAACCTGAGACCATTGAACATGTGTTTATTGATTGTAAGAACGCTATTTTCTTTTGGGACATTTTACAGAGAACTTTAAAAAAAGATTTACCTCTTACTTCATATGGAATTCGTTTTCTGCCTTGTGATAGTTGTGTGCAAAATTTGGATGTTATATTTGTACTTGGTCTTCATTCGGTTTGGCGTAGTATGCTATCGTACAGACACTGTGATGTGAGAGTTCTATCCGTTAATGAGTGTTTCGTCGAAGCTGTTATAAAAGTGCGAGATGTGTATAAGACTACCGACTGTAATGAAGATGTAATATCTTTGTTTGACGCGTTGTCACGCATCAAACACGTGTAATAGTGATTGTCATATTAGCTTGACCTGTAGTCAAGAAGGCAATAAAGAAAAAAAATTATTCTGCACTTGTTGTGTGTGCGTGTTTGTCTGTATGTGAATCTTTGTGTCACAAACTCTGCCGCTCAATAAATTCAATCAATTCTGCTATTTAATAAATTTGTCGACTCTGGGCGAATGCACCCGTCAATCTTTATTTTTTTATCACCGGATATAACTCCCAGAACTAACCTCAAAAACATTGTAAAGGCAGTAAAAATTTACTCTCTCTATACCCGCTGAAAACCTTACTGGGGTAAATAATTACTACTCTCCCTACATTCAAAAACTCAGTTAACACGAGAGTAAATTTTTACTTCGGTAGTAGGTGGTAAAAAAACCCAGAAAAGGTAGTGCGCTAGAGGACAAATGGTTTACCCAGTTTTTGTGGTTATTTCAGGTCATTTCAGTTTAGTGTGTATGTTATATTGTGTTTTGCGCATGTGTGCATGAGAGTATATTTCTGAAAGGATGAATTGTATTAGAATATATGACAATATTTTATGGTGTTATTTCCACGCTCTCAAGAAAGAAAAAAAACAGACAGTGGCGTAGTGGATAGTCTTCCAGAAAGCTGTTGCCACAGACTGCTTCGACGTGCGTTCGACTCGTATGAGCGAAAATTCATATGCGAAGCAGCTTATGAACGAGGCTTGTACCCACCGAGCGGGCGCAGCTTGTACAAGCCGCGCCCGCTAGCAGCGCAGGGGTGGCAGCGCTCACTGTATCCCTCGGCTCTCGCTAGGCACCACCGATACCAATGCCAAAGTATCGGCAGCGCCAATGGGTGCCTGAGCCGTCTCCGGGCCCGCCTGCTGGCGCTTCCGCCCCCCCCCCCCCTTGCTTTCGCGGGCTAAGCAATTAAAAAACTCATTGCAAGGACAACTCCATCGTACTCACCGGAACATTAACGTGGGTATCATTAATGACGACTGGCTAGCCCAACGCCTGATGTCCCGTTTCAATCTCTGGAGCTTTTTGTTCGACTGCAAGCATCCTACCATCATTAGAGAAACATATCTTGCCATTGTATTCTCAAACTTCAAGCTACAGTCGTTGCATCAAGAGCCATTAGCGGTATACCTTAGAGACCACAAGAGCGTTATACTGAAAGGGGAACGTTCTCCAGACCTTGAAATATATATATATATATATATATATATATATATATATATATATATATATATATATATATATATATATATATATATATATATATATATATATATATATATATATATATATATATATGAGAATAAAGCACTTACAGAACTCTAGAATTGACTCATTGCTATTTCGCATGCTACTCTATTTTGTCGTTTAAGAGATGCGTGATTTTTCGCCACCTCATCGCTTTCATTTTCAATGTCATTTCCGTGCCGTAAATGCCTCATTGATGTCTTGGTGGAACATGTCATAAAAATTTTCGGGGTAAATACCAAACGTCCTTCCTAACGTAGCAACTCAACATGCGCACATTGGTTCCAGCTACAACACTGTGTACCTGCGGGCTAGGACGAGGAAAAAATCCAGCACTGGAAGAAATCACAGCTGTGGTGGCATATCGGCTTTCAAGACGATGCACAACTCAGTTGCCATTTAAGTCAGCTCATCAGAAATGGCAAGACACAGCGAACGCCATTTTAATCAGCAATATAGATGCAACTGCGTTTTCAGCCTATTCTTGTCCCCTGGGCTTCATGCAGCAAGTGACACATGCATTGCAAGCACCGTGCAATGCGAGTAATAAGGCAGTGTACCTTATTGTTACTTCTTCTGTTTGGCCGTGTTTCGCGAATGCCCTTGACAGAGAAATGTATAGCTTACACCGTGATCAAGAGCGATAAATCCGGCCACGACCATGCTCCGAATTCTAAAACTGGCTTTAAAACTCTTGAGTGGTGATAACATATGACAGATAAGGACAGAATATGTAAATCGGAGGCAAGCGCCTGTAACGAAAGTATAATACACCCCCCTCTTTAGCAGAGGGCCTCGAACCATTCAGAATACTAAACGTGTGTTTAGAACATAAGTTTGATAATTTAGAGTACAATGTACTTTACAACGGGAGGGCAATTAGCTGTACCAGCTTCTTGTTCTATTGAGGGCGGATTCACGGAATTCTGCACTGCCTCAGACGACAGTAGTGTAACATGACAAACTTGGAAGAGTGGACACACTCATTGAGCCATGCGGCCCGCATGACTGCTAGAGCTCCTAGCAGCTGGTCTTGAACAAGGTTCTTTTCCTGCCCACGCTATCGGGTTACAGGTGTTTCTATTTCGCTTCCAGCTTTTTTGCGCGAATTCAGTGTCCTTTTTCAATATAATTTGTGACTTTGCTTTAGTTAGCCCTTTCTTAAGACTGCTATAGGCAGCAAGCACGCCTGTATCAAATAACTGTCTCTATTGACAGTTTTTTCCTGAAGATTACCAGCACATTTTATAAATAAATAGTCGTCATACAGTTAGCAGCTAGCACATAAAATGCCACAAATCAGCTAAACAAACGTTCCTGAAGCAATGAATTACCTTCCTATAGGCATTTCGGATGATCAACGTTACGTTATATATTTACACAAACTGAGATATATTGAGTTTATTGGAGTATAACAATGCTACGTAATAATAACACTATAGCATTGAGTAAGCTGTAAAAAAATCTACACATTTTTTGTAATCATGTGCATTGCCAACAAGAGCTGTCAAGAATTGATTGATTGATATGTGGGGTTTAACGTCCCAAAACCACTATAAGATTATGAGAGACGCCGTAGTGGAGGGCTCCGGAAATTTAGACTACCTGGGGTTCTTTAACGTGCACCCGAATCTGAGCGCACGGGCCTACAACATTTTCACCTCCATCGGAAATGCAGCCGCCGCAGCCGGGATTCGAACCCGCGCGCTGCGGGTCAGCAGCCGAGTACCTTAACCACTAGACCACCGCGACGGGGCCATAGTGAGAGGGGATAATCATTTTATACGTTGTCGGCAAACACCCAAAGCTCGTCTAAGATTGCCTGGTCGTCAGCACGGGCAAAGTTACTAATAACCTTTTCCTTGGGCTTCGCGGTTTTAGCACAGTTTTCAACAGAACAAGTAATAAAAACGAGCTTATGGTCCGATATACCCTCTTCTATGCAAACATCTTGCTGTAACGTAGCTTTGCTGTAACGTAAAGGAGGTCACGGACGGGTGACCTCCTTTACCACTTGGTCCAAGTCACATGCCATCATTATGTCAAGAAGTGGGTTATCCTCTGTTTAGGAAAGGTGGTCACTCGTCCAGTTGATAGATGGCTCGTTAAAATCACCTGCCATAATAATCTTGCCCAGACTTGTTGCTGTCATATAATCTAAAAGCATCGTTAGAAACTCGGCTGGGGAAGACGGTGGCCTGTATACCGTGCAAACTGTAAACACATGACCCCAGAAAGTTACTTTCAAAAAGAGACTTTCATGAGAATCAATCTGCGGAAGCAGAGTGACTGACAAGGATTTTTTTAACATGACAGCAACTCCTCCTCTCCGAGAAGAGTGGTCGCGACGGAATATTTGGTGCGAGTCAAGTACAATACAGTCGTCGCCGACACTATCGTGCAACCAGGTTTCACTTATGACCGTCAGATTGGGATCCTATTTGTACAAGAAAGTTTCTAACTGAGCAGTTTTATTTGCTATGCTTCAGGCATTCATATTTAGGATCCTTAGCTGTTTTGGTGCACCGTAAGCTTCCCGTCAAGGCTCGGCAGGTGTGACTTTGTTGCAGGTGCCATGTGCGCAGTCACCTGAAAGGGACTAATACGAGTTACACGAGTGCTCAAGGCAATGCGTTGTTGCCTAGTGTCATCCCAAGTATAACTTACACCATCGATCTTCAGCTTATCACAGATAAGCGAGACGCTTTTGCCGTTTGCCTTGTCGGCTTTCGCGGATTGCCATAACAGTTTGCGCTTGCGTGGTTTGGATTGATTGAAATAGTTTGGGATGAATATATTAGTACCTTTGAGTTTGCTGGCACTATGTAGGATAGCTTCCTTCTCTAGGAAATCCTGGAAATATACGATCACTGGTCTATTTCCAACTCGCTTCCCGAGATGGTGAATTCTTTCAACGGATGTGCTGGGTTGTCTGAGTATTTTTGCGAACACATTATTGAAGACTTGCGCATGCAACACTTGATCACTTTCACCAGCCTGGTCCTATATACCATAGACAACAAGATTGGACCGTCGACTGTGGTCTTCAAGTTCAGTTATTTTGCTTATCTGTTGCTCACTTACATTCACAAGGGAAAGTACTTTATCCTGTAGTGTCTGAATTTGCGAAGATTTTTCGCTTACATCGTGTAATACCTTATCCAGTTCGCTCCAACGATTATTTAACAAAGTGACAGCATTTTCGGTGTCTGTCAGCCTACTTCGGATATCAGAAAGCTCTCTTATAATTGATGACTGACCCTTCATTAGTTGCTCAAACATTTCTTCGACTGTTGGACCAGAATTTTCTTCTACGTGACCGCAGACGGCAAGTTTACAGGCATGAAAACAACTATACGCAATGAGAACACATGTCCGTGGGCATGGCAGAACAAGGAGTGTACGATCACCACTGCGTACTTTGGAATAGGTTGAACTAACCTGGACAGTGAACAAGAATTGTTTGGTTATTGGCATGTTACCTGCCGCTTCGCCGTGCCCACTGAAGAAGAAATGCTGTGGGCCGTCCTTCATAGCCAGAAGTGGTGTTGTCCCGGTCGAGAGTAGGACACGAGGTCCAATCAGATGTGGAACCGTTGGTGACCAGTTCTGGCAGAATACGCTGTCGTATCTTGCGTCCTGCACAGGAAACGCTTGACACGTGCTGGTTGAGATGACTAGCAGGAAAGCCTGGACAGTGAACAAGAATTGTTTGGTTATCGGCATGTTCCCTGCCGCTTCGCCGTGCCCACTCATAGATAGATAGATAGATAGATAGATAGATAGATAGATAGATAGATAGGTAGATAGATAGATAGATAGATAGATAGATAGATAGATAGATAGATAGATAGATAGATAGATAGATAGATTGATTGTCGGGCCACTAATTTACAATTGTTGCCGTTTTCTTCCACGTATATATATATTTTTCTTCTCTAGACATTGTATTCTATCATGTAGTTCACTTTCGATTATGCTTTGTACTATTGACAATCATGCATCTGTTGAATAGTGTTTGTGCCTCCCCCTTATGTAATACCCCGCAAGGGGCTTTCAAGGGTTCAATTAATGATGATGGTAGATAGATAGATAGATAGATAGATAGAAAGATAGATAGATAGATAGATAGATAGATAGATAGATAGATAGATAGATAGATAGATAGATACGCTGAAAGTAGATGCAACCAACATACGGTAATGATTACATGTGTTTAGAGCAAGTTGTTAACGATTTAGAGCACTTGATATTCAACTATGGGAGAGCATAGAGGCGTCCCTTGTGCCTCAACCATCTCAGAACAGGATCGTTGAGCACCCACATACTAGGATACCCTATAGCATTGCCACGAACTGAGCCGAAAGTTCACATTCCTTCCTTCAATACTTTATCCCGCAGCCTACGTGAGGACATTGACAAGAACACCAAATAATCTGCTTGTACTTGTTCAAAACTTTAAACTTATGCGAAATATAATTTGCGCACTTAAATAACAAAAAGTATTTCACAGAAACGTTTTGACGAAATATTTGAAACGAGTAAAAATGCGAATGTTGAGAAGCTATAACAGTAAATTCAGTTTTAATCAAGTTTTCTTCAACCTTATACTACAGAACTCTACTGTCGGTGGCAACAATCCTCCTTGGTAAAAACCGAGGCAGTTTAAGCCTTCTTGATGACAACGTAAGAAGTTCACAAAAAAAATTCGCAAGTGGAAGCTTCACTTGCATTAGTGAAGCCAGTATTCGCCCTCCAAAGATGAGGGAAACACACTCTTTTCAGGTGGTGGTCACTAAGTGATCAAGTGGCTTTGATCTGTGTGTCACAATGTATGTTACTTATGAATTAAAAGATAGTTTTTCCTGATGAAATATCTCCAAGAGACGATTACGGGTGACCTAACATCCTATAAATATTGTTTGGTTCCCGATGCAAACATTTTTTTTTTCGAAGGAGGGTCAAGCTAGAATATATGAAAACGTTGTGTGAAATCCAGATGGTATCTGCTATGGTGTACAACAGTGTGAGAAAGTGTTTATTGGCGTTTGCTGTGACGGTGGCCCTACGCTGAAAACATGATCAGGACAGTGCAACGGTTAAGCAGATACCGGCGACGATCAGCACGAGGTGAGCGAGATAAGCCCATAACCCAGTACCCAAGCGGTGGCGATGTTGCTTGCCAACGATGCGTTTTCTTCTTCACATGTGTAATATATCCCTCTCCATCGGTTCGACCTTTTCACTGGCCCGGCCCTTTGTGGGTCTGTATTTCGTGACTATCCCAGTAGATGAGGTGTGTATGAGGGCCTTGGTATGCACTCTAAATCACACGTGGCTCACTGCCACTACGGCTTTATGCGTGTATGTTCCATATGAAAGTAAGGAAGGTTTTCACGATGCATATGACAGGCATTTTTTTCTTTATTATGTCAAAACTAGACACAATTTCAAAACTTGGCGTCGGAGAATATGCATAGCCAATGAGGAGGCCGACGCTAGAAAGCGTCGGAGTGTCAGTTTGTTCCCCGAAAATTGGGTTCAATTTGAATGTTATGGCGGCAAGGGTGCTCTTGGCAACACTCTGATGTCAAACTTCTTTAAATATAAAGGAAATTTGTAAATGCTAAATTCTTTGGAACATCTTTAGTAATTGCTGAACATGGCATAGTTCTGATCGCCGGAGCGAGTAGATGGGCAGAACGACCAACTGGCACTGGTTCAAACAGACGTCTGCGAGAGTTGTTTCGAAGAAAATCTCACTGCGATAAAATAATTTAGAGACTCTTTGTCCGCAGAGCAAGCACGGCCTTCATGTTAGAAATGTTTCCCAGCTACGAATCAATATAATCAATCTGTAATGGTAATGATAATAATATTAATTTTTATTATTATTATTATTATTATTATTATTATTATTATTATTATTATTATTATTATTATTATTATTATTATTATTATTATTATTATTATTATTATTATTATTATTATTATTATTAGTATTATTATTATACAATCATAATTGCCTTGGGAGAAGCTTGAGCTTTGCCTTCAAGAACTGAATGCGATAGCGTAATTGGACTGTGTTAGCCTGGTTGCGCTACTTGTCGGGCCACTAAACCATGCCGCAAAAGAAAAGAAAGTGCGAAATTGCCTTTTCAAGCTACCCTGCAGTACCATCTGCAGAAATTGTTGTGAAGGGCAAATACGAAATCATTATTTTGTTGGTGCGGTGAATCAGTGGCCACCAGGTGACCCGAAGGCCGCCGGTTCGATCGTGCGAAAGCTATATGGTGGAAGCTAACTGGTGGAGCCCCGTGTACGGCATGATATGACTCACGATAAAGAACACAACATGATCGCAATTTTTGGAACCATCTACTTCAGCGTTTCTCATAATTATACCGTGTTTTTCGGACGTAAGGCCGTATATATATTTACACAGTCCTCCTGTGCAATATTGAAGTACCCACAACAATTTCAGTTCTGCTACTTTCCGGATAGAATTAGTTGGAAAAGTAGCAGGACTCATTTTTTCCCGCCAGAAACTACAGGAATGTTCCTCCACTGGTTGGGGGGTGCCCGAGGCACTTAGCTGCCAGCGTATACCAGTCACGAGTCGTTGTCAGGCGTTCGCTCGGTGGGAATCGACTTTAAGGTGAACACCTATCATGTTGCCTTGTAATCCCCATGGTAAATTTTGTTGGAGCAGTGCCAAGTGGTGACGTTTAACTTCAAGCAGGGTAGAATGGTGAGTGAGACCTACGTCATGATCAAGACGACCTAAAGCAGTGATCTCAAGGCTCGATAAAATGTTCTGAAGCGGTAAATTATCATATCAGGGTTCGTTGACATTAAAAACCAGATTATTTCATTATTATTGCTGTCTTTCTGCTTCAGAAGACCTTTTAATGCGAGAAACAGGAAAGTATTTCCTACGAAAACTAGCCAGGAGGACTCACATTGTTGCCTATATTCTTATTTTGTAAATAGGTGTGGGTCGTAGCCACGCACAAAAAAAAAAGAGATTGAAGTTTTCATTTCTTCTGTTGCCATTGGCACTCATTTTCTCCATAGGACACACAAAAAAAACACAGTTCACTTATTTTTTTCTGCCCTGCCTTTTCTTTTTCTATTACAACGATGCGACAACTTAAGAACCATGCTACTACGTTCATTAAGCAAATCGGCACCGAGAATAGTGTGGTTACTCAATGTCATTGAATTCCCTGTTCCTCTACTTCATCCCACTTAGTTTGGGTGCACACACACACACACACACACACACACACACACACACACACACACACACACACACACACACACACACAGAAAACAGATATGTGGAAAGAACACTGAGCTGCCACACTACAACATACGTCATAACGCATCATGCTTTCGTAAAGTAAAACACTAAAATGTAACTAGGTTTACACTCTGGGCACAGGGAATCAAGTTATGTTGTAGGGCTTTAAGTCTTCTCTGGACAAAAATAATAATTTCATAGTCATCATCATAAAACTTCATTTCAGCCACTCCTCTGTGACAGAGGTTAAAAAGGCATAGAATCGAACCCATATGGTTAGCTTCTCCACACCTCTCGTTTTGTGTCAAAAAAACAAAAAACAAATTGGCAGCATATCCACGGAGTGAATGATGGAGAGTCAGGCGAAGCATTCGTCCATCCATTCGTTCTTGCTTCCGTCTATTCATGCGTCCGTCTGTGTGACCGTCCATCCGTCCATCCACCCGTTCGTGTATGCGTCTTTTCGAGCGCCCGTCCTTGCGTTCGTCCATGAATCCGCCTCTGCGACCGTTCATGCGTCCATCCATGCATCTGTCTGTGTGTCCGTTCGTCCATCTATTCAATACTCCAAGTACCACCATCTCACATCTTTTCATTATATATTCTTCATATAGAAGCACCGCCATAAAGCCGACACTCCAAGGTCTAAGCGAGAGGTGTCACACGCAAACTTTCTTACGGCTTGTGCTTCGGGTCTACTTCCCACCTTTAACCACCTCGAGTTCATGGTATATACTAGTTCACTGTATTTATGGCATTGCGGCCCAACGCTCGCTAAACCTTTCTAAAACCAAGGAGGTTGCGCCCAGCGAGTATAGCGTAGCAACCTTTTTCTGTCAGATAGTGCTCAATGTACATGCCAATGGCTGCTAATGGGAAATGAGAGACAGGAGAATTCGGCTTTTACTTTCTTACGGCTTGCGGTTCATATCTACTTCCCACCTTCAACCACCTCGAGTGCATTCATGGTATATACTAGTTTATTGTATTCATGGCACTGCGGCTCAACGCTCGCTAAACCTTTCTAAAATTAAGGAGGTTACACCCAGAACGTAGCAACCTTTTCCTGTCAGATAGTGCTCAATGCACATGCCAATGGCTGCTAATGGGGATCGCAGCGTGGCATTAACTAAAAGCCGAATGCTCCTGTTTCTCGTTCCCCATTAGCACCCAGTGGCATGTACATTGAGCAGTGTTTTTCATTGTTCAACAACGCACAGAAAAAATCTCTCACCGGCACCACCTTGGAGGTCAAAATGTTACACTTGTTACATATATACTACAACGGCTACGAGGGACTAACAGAAGCCGTTATAGAAAGCTTCGTCCCTAAAAACAAAAAAAAGCTGCGCACCTTCTTCTACCATGCTATATTGAACGAGCCCGCCAGCCTTCTTCAAAAAAAAAATGGAAATGTGACAGGAAGGCCATGGTGATGGCCGAACCTCCCAGTTTTAGTTCGTGCGACGTATCTTTCCTTAGTGTCTCCACAGTAGTCTTATTCAGTTCCATTCAATTTAGTGCCTAGACATGATGAAAAATTATGCAGTTTTGAAAAAAAAACCCTTCCCCTTAATGACTGTGATTGAGTTAAGTTTGCCATAAACAAAGAAGAGAAGCTGCGTAGAGCTCTGGAGTACGCGCTCGAGGTGTACGGAGACCGGGGCAGTAATGAGCGAAGTGACGCTTTCAGTGCAATGCCGTTGCTTGTGCTTTTAACGACCCAGTCTCAAGGCGCAGGCTCGAGAGAAGTAGCACGCGTGCCGACACGCGAAAACATTACCTTAAGGAGTGAGCCTCTGTTCACTATGGTACTCACAGGCTTCACTTGGCACGTCAACGCGTTAAGTGTGAATAGATTGAGGGCTAAGATGCTCTCGTGTGCGAAACACAGCTGCAGTATAGACGAGTTCCAAATGATGTTGCCTTGATTACCGAACATAAGGAACGTGCCATCAATGATGCTTAGTACTTCTCGTGGATGCTATATACACCACAGTTTAAACAAAAAAGATGCGTGTACGGGTATTAGGTGCATGTTTTCAAGATTTTTCATTTCTAGTTAAATATATAGTGGCTTACGCTTTTCTTTACACGAATGGTTGCTAAATTGCCTTTTTGCTTTCTGTTAAAGTTTCAGAGGAGTAAGGTAAAGAGGATGTCAAAGGTGATATAAACCCAAGCGTGGTTTCTGAGAAAGCGTCCCGGTAAAAACGCGTATGCATAAAACAAAACATTAAAAATAAGTGTAACAGCTCTTCTCCATGGGTGGATTCAGAGAAGCAACAGAAAAAAGGCCCCTTTAATGAAAAATTTCTTACATAAGAAACTTAGGTCATTTCTATTGCTCGCTTCTCAGTGGTAATTTTCTCCTCAATTTACTCTTCTGCGCCGTGGTCGCTGCTAATAATCTCCTGTTCTATTTCGTGACTATAGGATGCTTTGTTAAGTTGGCAGTGTGGTCGTTTCACAGGATTGTGCTTCATGATGCCGCATTTATATCGAGAGGTCCTAAGGATACGTCATTTGCAATAAATGCGAAGTTCTTGTAAGCGTGCTGCCGGTACTGTATGAATTCCTATCGTCGTGTATATATATATATATATATATATATATATATATATATATATATATATATATATATATATATATATATATATATATATATATATATATATATATATATATATATATATATATATGTCTAGTCTATTTTGTCCCCCTTTGGAGACACCTGAAATGAGGCAGTAGGAGACCTGGCTCGCTAGGAAGGATCGGGCCAGCTGGCCTTGCAGTAGAGCCCTGGATTGAGAACTCCACGTTCTTGCACAGAAACCCTTTAGAGAATAAATAGAAAATTTTTCAGCATCTACAGCCACCTACATCTCAATGGTCTCGTGATCACCTCACTAACTCGGGACATATCATTGCTAGTAACGAAAAGTTTGGGCTAATAATTCAAGACAGCTCCAAACATGAATAACGTGAAATTTACATCACGTACGTCATCAGACCCTTTCCTCCAGACACGCGAATTATACGCATATACCATGTGCCATGGTATGCTGGTATGCACCACCAGAAATAGACAGCTTAACCCAGGATTGCTGAGAACAGGCAATGAAGGAAGAAAATGTAAACAAAAGAGCTCGTTTTCTTTGTCAAACACAATATTCGTAAAACTAACAGACAATGGTGTAAGAAAAGTATAGGGGATGTTATTAGAAGTAATTGTAATGTAATCGTGAGAAACAAAAGTGGACAAAAAGATCACTTTCCAAAAGCAGGATCCGAAGGTCACAGTTTTAGATCCGACTGGTTGCAAGTTATGTTTTCATCGACATTTCTGTCTTCAGATTTACGTAGCAATTACTTCTAATAACGTCCTCTTGCCTGTTAGCTCTCATTATTATAATTGTCTCATTAGCTCTCAGTAATATAATTGTTCTCAGTATTATAATGTTAGCTCTCATAATATTATTCCATCATTGCCTGTTTGCTTTCATTAATAGTATGAGAACATGCACTGGTAGTTTTAGAGTGAGTGAGCAACAAAAAATTGACCTTGGGTGCATTGGCTCGATGAGTGCGCAAAAATACATATTTTGGACACAGCAGGAATTGAATACAAGCATTGAGCATGGAAGTCAAGGTTTGAAGCGTCCACGTCTGTTCTCGAAACAGCTTTAGAAAACGACGCGACGCATGCGTAATCTTTTGAAACGTCATTTGTTGTTGTAGGTTTAGCTATTTATTTTTTAAGCTATACACATTTACAGTACTCACAAATTGAAACAGGGCATTCGGAGCATGTGGCCAGCGGTACATGTACCACCGCTCGTGAATGCTCGCGGAACCAGGATGTTACATTGTGGTGTAGAGTGAGGGAAAGAACATCTACAGAAGAGCAATACTCTTTCCGGTTGTTAAAGAGTCAGCATGTAGTTCAGGAAAAGGAAAATAGAGGGAAAAGAAAGGCAGGCAGGGTAACCAGCCTATAGGCAGCCGGTTTGCTACCCTGCGCATGGGAGAGGGATGGGGGAGATGAAAGATAGAGAGCAGAGAGGGAAGAGAGAAACAGCACATTCGGCAGCACACGCGCGCACACGCATAGTCCAGTGTGCTCTTTCGCGGTGTGTGACATTGCTGTTAGAGTCGCTTGTTCAAGTCCGTGTCGCGCAGGAATTTCAACAGAGCTTTCTTCGCCTTCTGTTGCATTGTCTTCTCTCGGGCACTTGACAGAATAGTGTTTACAGACATTTGGCTGTTGTCGATGCTTGCAAAAGCGGACGCCAGTGACTGTCTCTGGATTTCATACAACAGACAGTCACACAGGATGGGGTATAGCGCCTCTTCACAATGACAGGCCTCGCAGAGAGCATTGTCGGCCATTCCTATGACAAAGGAATAAGAGTTTGTAAATGCCACTCCTAGCCATAGGCGATGAAGAAGGGTGGCTTCTCTTCGGTCGAGTCCAGTGGGCATGCGGAGAGCCATCAAAGAGGACAGGTGGTGTTGACGATTCGTATCGATGCTTGGTGGGCACCATAATGAAAACGTGATTTCGCGCGCAAGTCGTCGAAGATTACTGGCAGCATCGGTCCTCGAAAGTGGTACGGCTTCTTCTCGTGTTCCTTCAAGGGCTGCCCGCGCGGCAGTATCGGCATGTTCGTTCCCTATGATGCCGCAGTGACTCGGCAGCCATTGAAACGTCACATGATGCCCTTTCTCGAGTAAAGTGTGGAAAAGGCATCGAAATTCGAAAACAAGCTGTTCGTACGGGCTGCGACGCAGTGCTGAGAGCACAGATTGTAGGGCAGCCCTTGAGTCGCTGAAAATCGACCGTTGTTTCGGTGGTTCCCGCTTGACCACACCAAGTGCAGCGCGCAAAGCAGCTAGTTCCACTGCTGTAGACGCCATGAAAAATCAAAAGAAAACTACGGGACACTAAAGGTTCCTCTTTAGAAGTTGAACGTGATAGCGAAATTCTCTTCCTACTGCGTACTTCAAAACCCTCAATGCACGAAACCTTTTTGAATTTACTGTACACCCAGTATGTGGCCATAAGGGCATAGGCGCAGTAGCGTGTGTGCCTTTTGTAGTGGGGTGCTAGCTTTTAACCATGGAGTCATTATGATAAACACATAATCTGACGCCCATTGGCATTGGACGCTTGTACCATGAAATAATTCATGTTGGATTGTGAAGCATCTATACAGGACCCGTGTGTTTGTGAAGCATAAAAGCTACTTACACTGTCTTTCCAAGCAGAGGAAGTTTTTTTCACTGTTTTCACAAGCAGAGGCGTAGCCATATGGTAGAACATCCACTTGCCACGCAAACGATCCAGGTTCAATTTCTACTTGGACAAAAACAACCATTGTACGACCCCCCTCTTGTCCAGGATATTTTATTATTTATTTATTTTATTTGCATAGTTCTCAAATTTTCCGTCATGATAAAGATGATTTTTCACTCACAACCATTGACTCCGACGCCTAAGCTGAAATTTCTGTGAAGCAGGCTCTTTAACGCTATCGCGTTAAAAATAATCGTAAAGTTTATTATACGCGTTGTGTATCTCATTTCTTTATGATGTAATCGACACTACATCGGTCAGACTGGGCGCTCTCTGAATGATAGCTTCAGGGAGCACGCAAATTTCATTCGCGGGTCATGCGGGCTGCTACCTGGCAAGTCAGTAGCCGATTGTGGGTGCAACCCGAAGTAGGATGAATGCCGTGTAATGAAAATGTTTAGGGACAAGAGGGCACGTAAATTACACGATGCCTTTTATCGGCAAAGCAGGAACTCAGTGTGTAAGCCCTCCGTCGGTCAATCCGTTGGACAATGAACACAAATATTGTTTCTGTTATATAGTCATTTCAAATTTTATATAATATCTTCTAGCACATGCGCCATCACTTTTTCCTTTTTTCTGCGTGTCAGCTCCTCGCCCTCTTGACTGTTCATACATATTCTCATCACCTGTGAAATAAAATGGTTGTAAGTTGGTGCTCTTTCCTACTGTCTCGTTTCCTAAACGTTCTCTGGGCACTAAGATAGTACGCAAAGAAACTCTTGATATCTAAAACAACGTCATGGAGAGAACAACAAGATATTTGCTTAGAGCTGTTGTTCCCTTGCGATGTTAAAAAAAAATTCATGGATGCCACGATGCTCCTCATATAGATTTAGACACCTGTTTTGCAAAAAATGGGACTGTGTCGTACCCGACCACCCCTCGGGATAAGACTGCCTCTGCCTCAGCCCGCCACTAAAGCCTCACCCAGGTGGTTGCAAAGGATCGGTTCCTACCCCCGCAGCCGCATCCACTTGGAGCCCGATCCTGTATTGCGTGGGTACATACCCTGACAACGTAACACCATTCAGAATGGCGCTATACGCTCGTGACCTTGCCCCATTGCCGAGCCACAAGGAGCCAACCTGGGCGCACGAGTCCCATCGACAGAAGGACTATGTCCCACTGCCTCCCAAGCGCGATAGTGGTGCTTTGACCACTAGACCACCGCTTGGTTGCTCAACTATGCGCTTATACGCTATACATACTTGGTATTCGCTAAGTGCTGCTGCAACATGTATGGTTACTGAATAACTTTATTGAAGCACTGTACAAAAGAGTCAGCTTGCATAGTGAAACAATTGAAATATATTATTCTTTGAATTCTTCCTTCACGAATGCTGCAATGAAATTTTCTCTCCACAGACCAACCATTTCGAGCTCTTTCTAATAACCTCTTGAAGTTGAATTCGAAGAATGTGATACCTAGAACATGATAAAACAATCTAACAGGTATATATAGACAGATAGATCTGTCTGACAGATAGAAAATGTCTCACTTATGTCTCTTTGATAAGCCCTATACAACTTTACACAACTGCGTGACCTGTTTCTTTGCCCACCAAAATACACTTCTCGTCGCCTGTCAAGCTCTCTCAGTCTTCCAAAAAATTTATGACTCCACCGATTCACTCAACAACTCCTTCTTGGCATTAGCCATTGCAGAATAAAATAGTTTACCCTACCGTGTTGTGATTGAACGTGGCCCCGCTAAATTTCGAAATGTACTAACAAATTTAGCAAGCGCTGATTCTTAGCGGATTGAGATGTTTTGTAATTTGTGTTTTCTTTTTTTGAGCGCATTATACTTTACGTGTATGCTGACTCTTGGGAATTTCACCTGTTGCCTTTTAAATACGTTTTTGTTTTATTAGTGACTGTTTGATTGTTCCATTTTTTCTTGTTTATTCTGCCTCCAAACGTAATACCTCGTAATAACGTAATACTAAAAAGTTGATGATGATGATCATCCAGATCTTAAATTGTGCATCCCAAAACAAAATGGTGCTGGTGCCGATTTGGCATTCCATACCCTAATTTCGAGGCTCTCTACCATGATGAATCAATACGTATTAAACTGCGAATATTTTATCTTCAAGCTGGTCCTCGTCATCTTCTTTTGTATGTTGTTTTTCCGCTCGCCTTCGGTGCAAAAGTTCTGCAATCATAAAATCTTGAACACCTGAAAAGCGTTTTCAATCGCGGTGAGGCCGCGTTTTCTCCATACCAAAAATGGCGTTTAACGTGGCATTTGTGAATTGCAGTAAACAGGTATCACCGCTTTTTTTGCTTTTTTATTCGTGTAGTTGGCGCCATTGCTTCATATATGAAGCCTTAGAGTGTGTGGTAGAGTGGTCCCTGAGTTCAGTGAAGAACGTTCCTGGTCAGCCAGGCTTGCGGCCTATTGTAAGGAAGTGGCGAAGATGACCTACATGCAAACTTGTATCTGACCGCAGAAGTTACTTTCAAAGAATGCGTACAACGTCTTTTAACTGTCTGAGACGAATGCGCTACGTTTCTTAGCACTCTCCGAAAATTTTCCAGTTCCGACAGCCCGACCGGCCACGGTGGTAGTATTTTGGATGGAGACAAAAATGATTGAAGCCCATGTATTCAGATTAAGGTGCACCTAAATATTTGATGTTTCAGAGCCCAAAGAACGAGGACGACAAACAAAAACGCACACGGGGCTCAACTTACTACTAGCTTTCTTTTGCTGGTTCTCAACTCATGTGATTTTTAAACCGAAAAGAAGAGAAAAGTGAGCCCCGTAACTGTCTTCATCAGATTGCGGCACTTCAACAGTAGCTCACGAGGGATGGGGGTAAGGAGGGATCAAAAGGGTAGGATTAAAGGTATAGAGATAAAGAGGGGGAAGGAGAGAGCGGGGCACAGCGACAGCGACACCGAAAAGCAAGGAGAAGATAGGAAAGATGGACATTGTCGCAGGAGTCTGAGGACGGGGCACCACTCAGCGAGAGTTCTTGTCCTTGCCGGCGACAGGAGATAGCGTAGGGCGAGCCAGTCGGCCAGAGCTGCACTGACGTCGGAGATCGCGGGGGCACAACCGGTCGGCACGAAATCCATAGGGCAAGTCCTCTTTTGCTGCCCACAGCTTTACATATGCCCTTTTCACAGCATTACATAAGCGCTTTTCATGGGAATAAAAAAGTTGGCACATGCTTAGCGCCTAAAATTATTTTTTCTTGCTTGAAATAGAAAAAAAACTCTGGTGTATTTTTATCACATATAAATATTTTGGCTGTGTTGATTTCGCAAGCTATCTCATTTTCGTTTTTTGCGAGCACAAGCTTGTCATCAAAGAGGCAATAAATACCCAAACGCCCGCTAATAGCCCTATCTACATTGTACCTATGTTCCATAAACTTTCTTTAGGATATCTTCTAGTTCGACTGACAAATTCACTGTGTCAAGATAGCGATATACAATACAACACGCCATCGTCACATTGGACAAACCGGTCTTATTGTTCAGTGTACATATTTTCAAGAGTACTGCGTCAGTAGGCACACCACGGTATACTTCACCAGCAATTACACAAATGAAAAACTAATTACAGTAGCTAAGTTGACAATGCGCTTTACGTTGCGGCTAATTTCATGCAAGAACAGGATCACTGTGACTTTTTCTCTCGCATTTCTTTTGACTCCTCCAGAATTCCAGTTGCATGATTAGCATCCTCAATTCATCCAAGGGCTTCCTCAAACATCACAAGAGTAGCCGGCACTTTCTAAGCATTGGACTTCTACTCTTAAACTGGACGGCAAGTTGTGCGAAGGAGATTTTTTCAGCGCATTCTGACAGCACAACCACGTAATGCTTCTTTTTCCCAGGTTTCAGTGAGCTGAATTCGAAGATATAGCCTGACCTTATTGCTGCGCGGGACCTATGACTGACCAAGTTGTGAAGGCATGAAGCACAGTGCAATGTGTTGGTATGTTAGGTGATAACCTCGTAGCCTTTCTGTAGGGACATCACTGTAATCATCAATTATTTACGCCTAAAGGCATTTTGCAGGGTATGACCCCTAAAACCAAGGGGGTGTAGACATTCATTGAACAACCCGAGGGCTTCTGTGACACTTTGGTCAAATTAGTCATTTCTAGAGTCTAAAAACAACAAAATCTAGAGAAACAACTAGCCCAACGCTTCACCTTAGGGAACTATTAATAACACTACGTGATCAAAATTTTCATAGCCATGCGCTACTGTGGTCTCCTAATCATGTGATGGTTTCAGGCCACTAAACACCACTAATTACTATTATGTTTCAATAGCCCTCCTCGTACAGGAGAGGGACGAAAAAGAACGAAATATGAATGCATCGTTTGAACACTGTACTGTACAGATTTATTGGAAATATTATAACCATTGGAGCATAAAATCTCAACAAAATGTAATCTCAAGCAGGCTCACGCGCTGCATATTAGCAGATACTGCAAACATGCGCAAAACAGGTAACGTTCAAGGGAGAAACAGTCAGCTTTAAAGGAGAGAATCTCCGGGGAAGAAGAGAAAATCGTCCTTCCTTGCACAGGGGTTTCTTGTTATAGCCAGCGTAGTAAGTGTCGCTCGTACACTCTCGCCCATTCCCCCCTCGCGTCCTTGGCATCGCCTGCGGGTGACATATGTACCCATTTTCTTCTGGACTTGTGGGCCCACTAGCGGTGGTCACGTTTTATTGATTGCGGTCGCCCGATGGGAGTTAGGGATTTATTTCCGCTGTTATGAGGGGCCTGCGTGCTTCCACGTGTGTTCCTGGGAATGGCGTAGAGAGTGCAAGAAGTACTATTCACGCTGATTGCTTTGGTTAGCGTAAGTATGATTGCAGTGCCTCTGTTTGCAGCTATTTCTGTGCGAACAAGCTTTCAGTAGTCCTACGCGACGCGTGGTTTTTACTTCTCATCGCCTACGACTACGATTATATATATATATATATATATATATATATATATATATATATATATATATATATATATATATATATATATAATTTAAGGAAAGAAGTGTATACGTAAGGGCTCGTTTTTCCGTGTTTTTACCCAATATATATATATATATATGCCTTAAGGCTTTACCTGGCTGAAGCAGTTTACCTGCTTTCTAACTGTTGACGTTGAAATTCGGCTGAAAAAATTTTGCAGAAAAACAACGTCGGGACAAAATAAATGGTCGTGCCGAAAACACCAAAGTAATCTTAAGTGCAAGAAGGGAATCCTTCCCTTGAGGCATAGAACTCATTTATGTGACTGTCTCTGCATGAGATAATGAATCAAACTAATTTTTTGTTTTAATCATTTATATATTGATTTGAGATGTGCCATATAAAAGACGCCATTTATATTCTGACGATAAGGCGTTTTGCGACGTGGATATTATAGTGGGAACACGGCAGAGTGGTAGCTAAAGAGACTGTCAAGCTGGCGATCTCGCCCTCAAGAGTGCGGTGCCACAGCCACTGCGTTATTCGGGTTTGAGTTAATAGATGAGTACGACGAACAGAAGGAAACTGTGTGAGTGTGCAACTCTACTACTGCAGTTATATCCTACGAAACTCGAGCGCATCTCTATTACACATTGTAAGTCTCGCAAGTTTGCAGTTGATTGCATACTTTTGGCAATGTAACAGCTAAGGCGGCACCCCTTTCGATCAGGTGAGTCCCGAATAGAACAGAAAATACTCATAGTGAGAATAAAAAGATACAAAATCCTGTGGCCAACCTTTGATGGGCGTCCGACTGCGCATATGGAGCGAGCACAACTGCATTGGACAGCGTTGCCCCTGAGCACAGGAGCAACGCTGTCCGCCCTCTTTCTATACCGCCGGCTGCATCAAAAGCATCTAGCCTGGCTGTCTATTTGAGCCTTTTAAATACGAAGCATTTCTTACCGACTGCGCATATGGAGCGAGCACAACTGCATTGGACAGCGTTGCCCCTGAGCACAGGAGCAACGCTGTCCGCCCTCTTTCTATACCGCCGGCTGCATCAAAATCATCTAACCCGGCTGTCTATTTGAGCCTTTTAAATACCAAGCATTTCTTAGCGAACTTCGGCGACTTTGAGCGTATCTATCTATCTATCTATCTATCTATCTATCTATCTATCTATCTATCTATCTATCTATCTATCTATCTATCTATCTATCTATCTATCTATCTATCTATCTGTCTATCTATCTATCTATCTATCTATCTATCTATCTATCTATCTATCTATCTATCTATCTATCTATTTATCTATCTATCTATCTATATCATTCTATCTATCTATCTATCTATCCATCTATCTATCTATCTATCTATCTATCTATCCATCTAGCCACCTACGACTTTTAGCTCTCTTGGCCGTTTCGAAAATTTTATCAATACCAAACTTGGTAAGGCATAACATGACTGTACGAAGAACATATTTGACTAGTCGTAACACGATAATCAGGATATGTATGTCGCGAATGTCATGATTTACATTTCATCACCTTGCAGCTCTTGCGGTGGTTTCGTTCACATTGCAAGTTGGAAAACCGGTATGGTATGACATGATTGCATGGCGAACACAAGCGACAGACCCTAGCATGAAAATCATAACATGCGTGTCATGTAACAACATAATCTACATGCCACGCTCATGATGCGCTCGTGGCCGTTTCGCTAGCTTCACTTATACAAAACTTGGTATTACAGGACGTGAATGGATGACGAAGGTATGATACTGGTGCAAACATGAGATACATGTCATGTTATAATAACATGACTACATGCTATGCTCATGATGCGCTCGCGGCTGTTTCGCTAGCTTCACATGTACCAACTCAGTATTACGCGACGCGAATAGACTACATAGGTAAATGCCACACGCAAACATGATAATCACGACACGCGTGTCATGTAATAATATGACTACATGCCAGACTCATGATGCGCTCGCGGTTGTTTTGCTAGATTTATACATGTGCTAAATTTGGTATTACGTGACATCAATTGATGACGCAGGTATGTGAGTAGTGCAAACATGATCATCATGAGAGGCGTGTCATTTAAGAACATGACTACATGCCACAGTTAAGGCGTCAATACATTTCGACTTGATGTGGTGCGTGTGTCACCCTCGTTCATTTCGTCGGGTCACGCTAGCGTCGCCATGCCAGGCACCGGTCCTGCCATAAACTCGCATGCGCGCGCCATGCTGCGTTGCTTTCACGCATACGCGTTTCGGCGCGTCCGGCGTCCCTACGTCACGAAAAGAGGGAGACGGAGTGTTGTCTGGGTAACGCATCGGCGCGAAATCCAGCATGTCACGTTTCGCGCCGGTTGTCGTTGGGCAGCGCCGACGGACGCTAGTCGCGCCGGTAGCCCCTGTCATCTGACTATCGTGTGCTCGCGTTTTGCTGACGTAGTGTCGCTGCGCCCAGCGTGCGCGTGCGTCAACGCTACATTGAAGTATATTGGGCCCTTTATGATGCGGTCGCGGACGTTTTGCTAGCTCTACAAATACCAAATTTGGTTTTGCGTGACGTCAGTGAAGGAAGGAAGTATATGACTGTTGCAAAAATGATAATCCTGACACGCGTGTCATGTAACAACATGACAACATACCACGCTCATAGCATGCTCGCGGTTGTTTGGCTAGCACCGCATATACTAAATTCGGCATCACGTGACGTGAATAGATGACGAAGGTAAACGACACATCCAAACATGATAATCATGACACGGAAGTCATGTACGGCATCATTTACCTCCAGCTCGTAACGTTGTGCTTATTTTAAAGTGACATATCAACCTTCCTCATTCTCGCTTCGCATATCATCGATTTGCACCGTCCGTGGGATCTGCCATTTTTTTTTTTATTTTGCAACAGCTACGCCTTCGTTCTACCAGACAAAAGGCGGAAAGAAGGCACACTAGAGTCCATGCGCGTGCGTTCGTGCATTCTTTTTTATGTGCCTCGTATTTCCGGTGAAACTCTGTTCATTAAAAGGGTACTGCCACCTTTTTTCGGAGGCGAGTTCACTCTGCCGTACAATTCTCCTACAGCGACACGACTCTCAGCAAGCATGATGCTCAGCAAATTGTGCTAAGGTATTTTATTTTGATATTAAAGTCACATTTCTCGCGGGACACCTACAGATATCGACATTGACTTGACTTCAGTCTACAGTTCTAACACTGGCGACTTCATGCAGCAATCTGGTAAGTTGTGATTACGTCAAGCACCAAAACGCAAAAAATGCCAGCTTGCGCGTTGCCCTCTGGTAGAGCGTTCGGTAGAGCGGTCACTCTCATCCAGCGTGCCTGTGAAGCTATCCAGCGGAATCTGGAATAGTGTACGTGCACGCGAATACAAGATATACGCTTTTAAGAGGGCAAATGAATCATTTCATTTCGAATTGATTGCTATGGCACCAATATTTTGCCCCGTGAAATGTCTTGCACCAGAAAAACAGGGGACATTAGGGGCTTTTAGCTTGTGCGTATACTTCTTTACGTTACTCTGTTACCAGATGGAATCTGTGGATGCGTGGGACTTTTTGGAACGTAAACCTTTTATGTAACGTAATCTACCCAGCGGATAGGCTTAACGTTTGAGGGCCGATCTCGCAGATCCGCCTTCGTTTGTAGGAAACTTGTGATATCAGCAGTGTGGAGACTCCAGACTTCGAGTCCAAATAAGCTAAAGTGCAAGCACCAGCAGCGATTACGTTGTTTCAGCCAGATTACCGAAGCTAAAAATGACTATGTTGGCCGAGAATATCGAAGCTGCGAACGTGGGAATCCCCGACAGGCCGGATAGATGGTGCCATCTAACGAGATCAAAATGAACCAAGCAATCAGAAAATTGTTATTGCAGAAGCATCGCTTAATATATTTTCGTTTGAAATATTTCTGGTGTAAAAGCTGCGCAGTGCCGTTATTACGGTTGAATTACTTTTATTTATCATTTTGACCTAAAGAACAATATGTGTAAGCCAACGTGTTCATGACTGTGGTTGCGCGAAGTGTCACAGGATTTCGACACCATCCTTGCAGTAACCTTGTTTTTCTCACCTTTTTGCGCGTACGAGGATACTATACAGGATAAAATTGACATGGTGGTTTAATGTCCCAAAACCACCATATGATTATGAGAGACGCCATATTGGAGGGCTCCGAAGCTTTCCACCACCTGTACTTTACAGGATAAAAAAACGTCTTGGGATATCGCCGTAGCGGTGATTCGACCCTCTTTAAGATAAATGTAGTTTGAATGCAATTATCATCATCAGTTATGGTTTACAAAAACATAAAGGTAAATGTTTACTGATGTACGTGTACGTTTGCGTCAAGGGAGTTAGCAGGACAAAAAAAAACGTGCCTTCCGGTAACGGTAAACACAAACCGGTAGTCGGTAGCACGTTAAAGTAAAAAATTATACAGCTAAATGCCCCAAATATCTGCATGCTCTACCGATTTCAGTCCGATGCGGGGCTCAGACAAAGCGTGGGTTGACTTCATGCACCGTGGCCGAGGCGGAGACTGGACGCCAACCGAGCTTACTCAGTTCGCTCTACTTCGCTTCGGACGCGCACACGCACAACATGCAGTTACTGACTGACATCGGATTCTTGACGAAGAACCTGTGTTCTTAGAAGTAATGGCATACCGACGTTGTGCCCCCCTGCAGCGACATTCGCCACATGTGCGGCGTGTTGCAGACGACTGAAGTGACGCGCAGGCGAGAATACGTCACGAAAACTTGAGCGTGCACATGCTACTATTTGGTGGCGCTGCTAGTACAATGTCGTGACGTCAGCGTGCAGTAGGAACCAAAACTAGCTTTATTATGCATGCTGTAATAAATTTTTCAGGGCGCGCTCACGCTTACCGGTACGTTTTTTATGCTATCAGGGCCTTGATTTATCATTTGAAAAAAAAAACGGCATGGAAATATTTGTGTCAGTACCCCGTCAAGTTGTCAACTGTGTGTATAATAGATTACTAACTGAATCTCAATTGTGTATTTGTTTAGCCATTTCTCTAAACCACATCAACCTAACGTTATCGGTATCTCATACACCCCTCCCCCAGCCCCCCAGTGGCCTGTGTGCAACTAATACAGTGCACTACAGTTTTTTTTTCATTTTTTTAAGTTACACTGTACATCTTGCAGTCAGGTTACGCAGTTGCCTGAAAGCATTTGTTTGTGATATGAAAATATGGAATAAAGAGGAAAGAAATAAGAAAACCTAAAGAATATCGATTACCCATGAACAGACTCGCCGGCAAACTGTAATACGGTATTTATTTTAATTCTTTACAAATACTGTAGGCCCTTCGCGGGCCCAAGCAAGAGGGCGAACACTGATAAACATAAACAGTGCCAAAAGAGTAATTACAATTGTCGCTAACATAAGCGGGAGGTTGCACCTAGATTCTAATAAAAAATGAAATGAAAAATTTTAATCTAAAAAAATTAAAAATTTTTTATTGGCTGGCTTACATGGTTTCACAGTTGTTTCGCATTTCCTCCTTTTTTTTTATTGCGCTAGAAAGTCGATGGTCTTCGTGATAACGTGCTGAGCAAAAAAAAATTATTGGACTTATTTAAAAAAAAAGGGGGGGGGGCGTTCCAGCTGCTATAGTTCCATTAAGGGCTTCCAATTTCTAGCAGCACTACACTTTCCTCCTCGCAGCTCTGCAACAAACCTGTTCCTGACAATTTTCTGGGTGACTTGAGAATCACACCAAGACCTCAATCAACAAGCCGAAAAGAATGAAACATAACCGTTTGATAATGAATGAATCCTTGCGAAACGAAAAGCAATCGATAGTGTATTCCGAGAAATCGTCCCTTAGAATTCCCATAGTTGGCGCATAAAAAAATAACATGCCGGTAATGAAGCACGTAGCACTAAATTGCGTAGGACTTCACGACAGTTACACGGTACTCCATAATATCACATTTGGGTGCGTTTCACTGCATTCAAGAAAGAAGTGATTCTCTTGGCGTTCGCAATTGTTTTATGAACATTTTTTTCAGACCTTCATCACACTCTGAGTAAACTGACAACACACTTGGTTCTGATAACAAGCACCGGGAGTTATTAGCTCTTTAAAATGCTCCCTACATTTGAACATTTGCGATTAAAAGTGGCAACGGAAGAATTAATACATCTTAGTACGTTCCTGATGCCCTTTAATTTTTTAAAGGAGTTTTTCGATGGAGCCGAACCGCACTTTGAAAAAAGTGCAGGTTATACAAGCGATGCAGGCTGTCGAAATTACTGGAGCCCTGCCGTAAGGTATCCCTTACAATCTCATTGTGGTTCTGAGATGTTAGGCCCCTCTAGATAATATATTTTTTCACGAGTCATCTACGTCGTGACATAATTCCGTGGACGACGATCACGTGAGAGACGCGTAGCTGTATTTCAGCTCGCACTCTATATTGCGTTTTATTTACTTTTTTCTATTTGTGCTGTCTCGTACATGAACGCAAAAGATATTCGAGTGAGTGAGCGCAAACAACAAAGTGTGCCAATCTCCATGCAGCTCTCACGACACAACCATATGAGTCGTGTCGCCAAGGCCTACTAATCATTTCGCAAATGCAGCGCATGTCGAAGGAAGAATAGCTAAATTATTTAACTGAATGGAGCACTCGAGAGCTGCTCACCACACTCTCTGTTGTTTACATGTTAAGATATTTACTTTAATATTTACGTTGATCCATGATCTCTTGCTCGGGGATGAATCAGATTCGCTTACCGAGGAAACCGACTTACGCCTTTTCATTAAAGAAGTAATTCGACCCTCAACACAGCTCCAACCAACACCTCCTAGAAAAAACTTGCCTGGAACGTCGCTTTCTTCTCAATTGGAGCTTCCTGCCAGCACGCAATCTCTGAGGCCATGCCTGCAGTCGCGTGTTGCGAACGGCCGCCGCGGGTGACCGCTCGCCTCCGTACCACTCAGTCGCGTGATAATACGTTACCGCTCTGTCACGTCACAGCACAGCTTCTTCAAGACAACTGTGAGAGCATTTCTATGTTCGCAGGGGGCGATCGCCTTCGTACCGTTGGTGGGGGGGGGGTAAAATACTAGGGTAGGGAAGCACTTTCATGGCTCATATTCCAGGCACAGACGCACTTTTGGCTTTCAACGTGAACTGAAAGCAGGGGCCGGATTCACAAAACTCACTTACGAAAACGTTTTTGCACAAGAGAAATTTTGTGGCAAAAGTCTATTCATGAAACGAAAACAACATCGTCGCAAGAGGCCATCGTTCTCAAATCAGCCGCTGCAATGAAGCGCGCTGTGATGGCCCGGGAACATGTCAACGATGGTGATGCAGTTGCTATGTTTTCTTACGTCCCCGAAAAGTGCTCGTAAGTGGATTCACGAAGCAAAATTTTGCGTGAAAACAGCATGGCTAGAGAAAATCCTGAGAGTGGTCTGGACCACTCTTAGAAACAATGTGGCTACTTAGAACCTGCCGCCGAGGTGGTATACTTTGGTGCCCTGGCTTGTTTTGAGTTAATTCGCGCCCATGAAGGGCTGCCTGATTACTGCTAGTGCATTTCAGGGGCGAAGCTCCTGTTTAGAAAACGTTTATTCTCTCATGTGACGCAACAAAGCTAAGGGTCAAGCGTCTGTATAACAGGCACAATAGCAAACAAAAGACAAAGCACAACATACATTACACATTTAAACAAAAGTGTCCATTTGGCGTGGCTTGGGCGTCCCTCATAGTACTTAACCACCAGTGTCACATACCCGAAATAGGTATAACATTTGACCTCCAAGGTGGTGCCGGTGAGAGAATTCTTCTGTGTGTTGTTTAACAATAAAAAATAGTGCTCAATGTACATGCCAATGGCTGCTAATGGAAAATGAGAGACAGGAGCATTCGGCTTTTAGTCAACGCGCACGCTGCAATCCCCATTAGCAGTCATTGGCATGTATATTGAGCACTATAAAGGGTTGCTACAATTTACTCGCTGAGTGTAACCTTCTTAGTTTTAGAAAGGTTTAGCGAGCGTTGAGCTGCAGGGCCATGAATACAATGAACTAGTATATACCATGAATGAATTCGAGGTGGTTAAAGGGGTAAGCAGATACGAAGCGCAAGCCGTAAGAAATTAAAAGCTGAATCCTCCTGTTTCTCATTTCACATTAGCAGCCACTGGCATGCACATTGAGCACTATCTGACAGGAAAAGGTTGCTACGTTATACTCGCTGGGTGTAACCTCCTTGGTTTTAGCAAGGTTTAGCGAGCGTTGGGCCGTAGTGCCATGAATACAGTGAACTAGTATATACCATGAACTCAAGGTGGTTGAAGGTGGGAAGCAGACCCGAAGTGCAAGCCGTAAGAAAGTGTGCGTGTACCACCTCTCGTTTAGTCCTTGGAATGTCCACTGAATGGCGGTGCTTTTATATGGGGAATATATGATAAAAAGATGTGAGATGGTGGGACTTGGAATGTTCAATAGATGGATGAACGGACACACAGACAGATTCATGGATGGACGCATGAACGGACGCAGGGGCGGATGCATGAACGAACGTGGGGACGGGCGCACGAACAGACGCATGGACGATCACACAGAGGGACGCATGGACAGACGAATGCTTCGCCCCACTCTCCATCATTCACTCCATGGATATGCTGCCATTCTTTTCTATTTCTTTCGGCCCTTTGAGTTTTGAGTGTTGTTTCCCTTGTACGCAGTGGATGGTGTTGACAACCACCATCGTCCAATGAGTTCGAAGTCGCAGTAATTGAAGAATTCTATTGGGCGTCAATGGCGTAAAATTATGCATGTGAAGATTTGTGGTTGGATGAAAACCAATGTGATACATGAATGGTCGGTGCATTCGAACGTGGCATGACATAGGATCAACCTTATTTGTTATGTTGTTGTGTTGCGCTCCATCTCATCCAATTAAAAGTACGACTCGAGACTCTTGCCTCATTGGTGGAACTTACCACCAAAAAGGTTAATGGGAGCACATTCCTTGCACGGAATTGGAAATAAATATGAGAGGAAGCTTTTAGTGAGGTGTTCATAAAGCTTGTGCTCTAGTGTACTTCCATTTGCACTAACTGTCCAAAGGGTGCGATCTCTGAAATACAGCTGTCGATACACTTTGGGACGATCTGGATCGGCGCGTACTTTGTAAACCGAAGCGTATTAGGGGTGTGCGTGATTACGCATGGAACTACAGACAAATCAAGCATTTTCTCCTTCACTGTTCAGAAACCGATATGGACCGTGATAATATGGGAAGCTGTCGGAATAAAATGACCCTAGTAACTCCATATGACACCGGAAATATGCAAACCCTCACAATTCTGGAGCAAACCTTGACTGAATTCGTCCTTGCGACAATTACCAGCCGTTTAACTTGGCGCACGAACATCATTTAAAGGTAGAGCTAGCCACTGACATGTATTTTGTGCGACGCAGCGACCACTTGACCTGAGAATAATAGCGTTGCAAAAGCGAATCCCCTGTCGCATGCTCTGGCCGAAGCAGACGACAAAAGCGAACAGACGACGGCTTGGCCGAAAGGCACAGCTTGTGATTGGTTGTGAAGGAATACCATAGACAACAGCTCACTCCGTGACGTTGCCAAAACACTTCTTTGATCAGGCAGGCCTGTCGTGTTTGTAATATCACCCCCGTCGCACATAAGAGCAAATTTTGTCATGCCGTCCACATTGCGCAATTACTTTCTTAGAGCTCTCTTACGTGCTGCGCAGTTGTCGAAAACAACATGGCGTCGTAAACAGCATATCGATCAGTGCGAATTTTAGCAAACGCTTCTCGCACGAGTTACTTCAGCGTTAGACCGGATGCGTTGTGATTACGGCAGCTCTTTCGGTGCGTGTAAGCAGTGCGGAAAGCTGAGACAATGGTGTACGGTGCAATGGTGTACGGTGAAGCGCAGCGAAGCCCATGCGTTGGTGTGGTTATCAAGCGGGGATCGGCGCCGGTGTATCGACGGCAACTAGCACTCGAGAAGCCTGGAATGTGTGTTTGTGTGCCGGTAACAGTTCGTTTGCTTGACTTTCCAGTCTCTCTGTTGGGTGCTGTGTGACATTTCGGATTAAAGGCGTTTTGGCACGTTACTTGAGTGACCCTAAGTACGTACGGAAACGTATGAACTGCGCACTGTAGTCGGTTCTTGCTTCGCCCCTGGTTAGCCCGTACGCTTCTATTTTCTTCAGAGCAATCTAGTGTTCGGGAGTGAAACAATGTTCGTTGTGAACAGTGGTGCTGTGCTGACGTTTCCAAGACTTGTGAAGAAGCTGTGCTCGTGTGACCGGAAATTGAAAGACAGCGTTTATAACTGTTTTGCCCTGCGAAGTTGCGATGGTGGAGCTTCCAGTCTGCAGATGTCTTTTGCCTGTTGGCCCTAGAGCACACTTGGTTCCTCATGACACCGAAGGCTACTAAATGCTGCCATCGGTGAGTTGACCTTGCAGAACTAAATTTGTTGCTATTCACGCAGTAATATAACGTGTGCAAGTTTTTAAGCTCAATAGAATAATGTTTCCCTATGATAAGTTGAAGCATGAAAAATTTACTACTACTGTTATATAGATACATATATTATGAAGCAAATGCATCAGAAGTTTTTTGTGATTTGATACAAGTGAGCTCGTGTTTGAATATTAGGTTGGGCCTGTCGAATTACCACGTTAGATAGTTGGATAGTTAATGTAAATTTATTTTCCAGGGGCCAGGTTGCGCTTCAGGAATTTATGTTATTTTGAAAATTTAGTTCTATAGACGATTACCGCTGTGGTAGCACTATACTTCACTAGGACATATATATTGCGTTACGTAAATTTCACATGAGGCTTCAGTTTGTTTCGAAGGGATTATAGCAGATTTGGTCACTTTGACGAAGTGATTGCTTCGTCAGATAAGTAATAAAAGTGAGTGCTTTTAATTATTGATTTTAAATATCTCGTTTTTCGCTCTTCACAGATCGCATAGATTGGTTTGTTAAGGTCTTGTGATGCATCGGTTGCACACTGGCACATCAATCCTCATCATGACTTGGAGCACCCGTACAAAAATAGGAAGGACACGTGCTCCCTAACTGTGCCAGTCTATGTCACTGCTGGGACTGTTATGATTCAGCGTACCTGGATGTGGCCTGGAGGCATGCATGGCAGCCTCATCTGGGAGGAGTGCGATCTGCTTGGGAGCTTCCAGTGCACAAAACTGCCTAACGGCTGGCTTCAATGTTAGTTTTTCTTTAATACATACAATTAAGTGAACCTCACTTACCGTGCACAAATTGAAAACCCAAGCATGGTCGCTTGAAGTGGATACCTGCATTATTCGCACACATAATTCTTATTCAACATTTATAGAACAAAATTGCGAGATAATTGAGAATGTTGAAAGCTGAAAGCCTGCAGCGTATCAATGAAACTCCAATCATCTGAGGCTCAAAAGCTTGTGCTTTTGAACGAGCACAAATACTTTGATTCCTTAATGAGCTCTCGAGCTTGTGACTCACTCTGTGGATCAAGTTCTCTGAAAGGAAATAGCAACTGGGTAAAAATCGCCTGGCTGTTCAGAACCTGCAAGGAGAAATACCTATTGAACAAGCCTCAAATGACATAGGGCCAGTAACTGCATGTTTTACTTCATGTAGCTTTTTCTCTCCTCGTGCTGTGGCTTGTTGTGTTTCAGCCGAACGTGTTCACCACGATTGCGTAGGGATATATTTTTTCTACAAATTGTACTTGACCTAAGTATTCATTGTTGATTGCTAAAGGAGACGTTCAGTGTGTTTCAAAGCCATGGCTTCTTATCTCTCTGTCTGTGGCTAGCCTATTTCAGCTGCAGTGCGATGCAGCCAGCACACATGCTAGCAAAGTCACGGAGCGCTCCTTTGGTGTTCTGTGCAGGACACAGCGCATTGATCCGGCAAGACACTGGTATCAACTATAATGCTGAGTATTGGTGGTACCTGTAGTAGTCCTTTGTGTTTGTTGCGTATGATTATTTCGCCTGATGAAGTGCATTTTTGAAACGTTTTCTTTGTTTGGAATAATAGATGTCAGCAACAAGCACACTTATAATCCACAAGGGCTTTGTGTCTTCTAGACTGCCCATTAGCTCCTATACGCAGTATAATGAGCTGGCTATGTTAGACAGCCTTAAAGTTATGAACATTAGCTGTAGTGTTGTAACGCAATCTAACTTGTGTTTCTCAGTGAACTTATTTGTGGTGTGCTTCTCGCACCTAGTGTAAAGTCGAAATAGAAGAAACTTTATTGGCCTATTATGCCTAACAGAAGTTTCATGCCTTCATTTATAACAGTGTAGTTGTGCTCTTGCATCATAATAAAAATTATTTTCAGTTTTCACTGTTTGTGTGTGTGTTGAGGCTTGTCATCGGCTTCTGAAAATATGACATATGTAAATATGAGCCTATATTTTTACAACTGTACACTTTTACATGTAGCATGGTTGTAACAATGATCTGTATTTTTCTAAGTTCCAGCAGTAACAAGAGATCCGGTGCTCCACGGTCATGTACAGTGTATCAAGAACAGAGCACAGGAGACCAACAAGTAGAAAGGGACTGCCAGTGACTGTTCTTTTGCTCAAAGTTTACGACAGCAGAAAGAGGACATTGTGAGGTCAGGAGCAGTTTGAATTGTATACGTAGTAAAATTCTGTGCAGCTGCTGCTTAACTTCTTAGCAGTGCATTAATAAGCAGTGCTTTTGCTTGCATTTCAAATTATTTAAATTTTGCATGGAAGATACCAAACTATGACACTAATTTAAAGGCTGCTGTAGTGCTAGTGGGCAAATAATTTTGAGCTGAAGTTTTTAACATGCATGTTAATCAAAGTGCCTGCGTGTCTCTGCATTTAACTGTTACAAATCACAGCATCCATGGTCAGCAATGGTAACTGTGCTGGCATTTTTTTAGTACAAGAAGTAAAACCATTGACGCAGTAATCTTGTACTTAATTGATATATTCCTTCGGTATACACTCATTTGTATAGCACAAATGATGCCATGAGTGTGAAAGCTCTGGGAAGTGAATCTATGTGGATTATTTTATTTGGAAGGAAGAGGGTCATCACTACTCCTAGTATATTTTAGAGTAAATTTTAGTGCTTGTGTATTGTTATCCCACTGCCTGTCCGTCCTTCAACAGTCTACTTCTCTGCTTCTACTGTGTAAGTGTAACTTTTTTAATGTATACTTTGCTCGGATAGGTTTGTTCATAATATAATTGTGTACTATGCAAGTGACTTACCCTCTATGGAGCTGTACTAAGACCAGAAATAAAAGTATTTTTTTAAACTTTTTAATTTATATGTAGCTTTAGCAGGCATTTACTTATCTTTTTCTAGGTGCCTGTACATCTGTTTAACCCTACAAAGGTCCTGGTATACTCTAATATGGAAGCTTCCATCTTAAAATAGTTTGTTAGTGGAAGTAACAACGTGTTTACAATTATTATTACTATCCTCAGATGAACTGTGAAAGCTCAATGGAATGGTATTTACATTTTTTGAACTGTGTGAAGGTAAATGTTGTTATGTTCTTTTATTGTGGTCCCTTTTTCATGAAAATGACACATAATTACTTTGCAGTGGCATAGTATTAGTTGTTATTTTATACATATGTACAGAGCAACATCGCAGTTGAGGCCAGCAGCAAGACATACATGCAGTGCACTGGAACATCACCTCACATAATAAGTGTACCTTCTATGCCCTCCAGTGAATTGAATTTTTTTCAAGCAGGCTAACTGACAGCTGTATGGGAACTGTGTTGATGTGCAAACTTTCAAGTCTTTTTGAGGAGTGTTTTCGGGAAACGAAATGGGGTCTATAGCTGTCAATATAAACATTGTTTGCTCCAAGGAGCACAGTAGCTTAGAATTGTATTATTCATGTATTGTCTAGAATTTCTTCGCGCTGTGCTGCCTTTCAGCCCTAGTGTCCTAACATGCTTTGTTAGTGTGTTGTGAATGAGCCAAGCTATGTAGATAAACAGAGTAATATTGCAGACATCTACGAAATATTGATGCACAGCCCTTTTTTTTAGCATGACATTGTCAAGGGCTTTATTCTTGTGTTTCTTATAAAAACAGCTTGTCACTGGGAAGCAGCAGAGACTACACATCAAGCTTTTCCGTGATGATTCGAGAAACACCGAGTTCAGACATAACAGTGCTGGTGGATTTATCACGTAAGTTACGTATGTTGAAAATGAGTGTTTTAGAATTGCTGTATTATAGCCATTCGTCTTATTATTTACACCTCAGTGTGTGTATGTATGTATGTATGTATGTATGTATGTATGTATGTATGTATGTATGTATGTATGTATGTATGTATGTATGTATGTATGTATGTATGTGTGTGTATGTATGTATGTATGTATGTATGTATGTATGTATGTATGTATGTATGTATGTTACTTTTAAATAAGAATTCCTTTATAATTGATGAGTAAGATTGGTAATGATTTGGCTGATTTTGTTTCTAGTTTTTTTTCTTCTGAGCCATTACACATTTAAATTTGTTTTTTACTGCATAAAATAAATATAACCTTACGCAAAATATGTGCATTCGAAGAAATTGTTTCATTTGCCAACGTACTGTCATGAGCAGGAAATTGGGTAAAATGGAACCAACCAGTGAAGATTAGTTTATAGTATAGCTACTCTACATGACATATCTTGTACACATTGCATTGGTCGAATATGTCAATTTCAACATATCAATTTTAATTAGAATAAACAAGCTATCACCCCTGGTAACATATGTGTGTGATATTTATGCCTACTGTAGTGCCGGTTGGCAATTACTATTAAGGTCACAAACCTAGTCAAGCTGAATAAACGAATTTTGTCCATGCACCTTTCATCTGTACTGGAACTGTTGTTAATAAAAATAAACTTCGGTTGAAAAATTTATTGTATTAACCAAAAGCAGAGTATCTCTCTACGACACAAATACAATTGTCATTGTTCTGCTCTGTTCTGGACAATAGCGGACCCTCTCAGCAGAACTCGATTAACTGCTATAGTTCATTTTAATCATTGATAGCGACACTATACTGAAGCACGCAGCATAACAGATAGCGGGAGAGAAGACACAAACTAATCACTCTCTTTGTGTCTTCTCTAACTGTCTCTCCTTTTTGACCTTGCTGCATGTAATGATGCCCACAAAATCAGCACGAAAACGTGTCCCGACAATAGCAGTCAACTTGGCCGCAATCAATTAGCTCGCTGCATGTGTAGATTTTCTTCAAAATACCGTGACGACTGATCACTAAGGAGTTTAAGGATGTTGTAGGTAGCCGGCGGATCTAGCCTTGCATAGTTTGCAGGCAATCGCCCCGCCCGGTTTCCTCTTTGCTAATTGAAGCTGTGTCCTTTCTTTGTTTTTAACTAATCACGAGCAGACTCTTATAATAAAAATCGTTCATAGTGCAACGTAAGCCTGCAGAAGACAGTGGCCTTTGTGCTATTCTACGTGCAGTCCTGTGCCGGTACTCTATCTCGCTGAACTATACACCAAACATAATTTTCACTTATGACCAGTCACATGCGAGATCTGTAACAATCAAAATTTTCAACAGAAGTCACGACACTTGTTTCCTGAAGATCGAGGAACCACGCGGAAACACAATATCAGTCACGCTGTCGCATGGTGAGCCTAACTGTTGCAGTTCCTCAAATAAACCTTGCCATTCCTTCTTAAGCGCACAACATTTAAGCCATTAATGTTCTATATCACTACTTTCCTTGCACTTCGGGCACAAGGGCGTCGCGGACAGTCTGATCTTGTGAAGCCATGCTGATGTACACGCTGATCCCGTTCAAATGCGATAAAGCAAGCAGGCCTCTTCCCTTGATAGCCCTTGTGTCACACATGGCTGGTGAGGCGTCAGCCATAAGGAGTGAAAATGCTTGTTTACAGCTTCTCGTAAGATACGCTGATCGTCTTTGGAAGCCTTCTTCGTTGGTGTAAGCTCCAGAGCACTCCGAGCAAGTCTGTCAGCTGCCTCATTACCCGCTATACCCACATGTGATGGAATCCATTGAAACGTAATGTTTATACCCATGCCATGCAGGTCTTTAAGGATTCGCAGTGATCTCTGAGTGCATCGATTTAAAATCAGTCCATGTTTTATCCGCTGAAAAGCGGGCTTACTGTCCGAGAACAACACGACTTGTTGCTGCTGTTGCGAATCCCGGTACTGTTCTCCTGTAGTCGCTTCGGATCCCAGCGCTGATCACCAGTTGTTGTGGATCCCGGTGCTGAGTCGTATTCCACCGCTACCACCAGTTGTTGCGGCTCTCGGCGCTGTTCTCCTCAGTTGTTGCTGATCTCAGCAATGTTTACCCGTTGTTGCAGACCGGGGTCTGCCCGGTCTTTTGTGGTAGCGTGGTGTAGCTGCGGGTTGAGGAAACGAACGCTGACAAAATGGGGATACGAAAAACAAACAGCTTTATGGCACTATTTACACTCATTTACAGCATAGAGAGGTTAGGAGTTTCACAAACCACGAGCGTGTTGATTGAACCGTTACATGGTTCAGAGCGACATCCAGCACCCTGCGGCGTCGTTATAAGCCCTGTCGGGCTCCTCCTTCTTGAGTGGAACACGAATCACACACACACAACAGGCGAGGGGTACGAGCATGCACGGCGCACGTGAACTTCTAATATTAGAGAGTTTTAGTACTGCGTACGCTGCGTACGTGGCGGCGTTGCGTACGTAAGGACGCCACGTTCTGCGTAGTGCGCATGCGCAGACCGCGGCGCGCACGTATCGCATTACGTACGCAGCCGCTACGTACGCACGCATGAGATGCGTGCGTGCGTACGTATACGGTGATCGCGCTGCTCTCGAACAAGTTCGCGACAGTGCGAGACTTCGTTTTGCAAAATGGCGGCATCGAAGGCAAGCACCGACCAGCTCTGTGGCTTAAAATATGGCCATAATCTGACTATAACACTTCGATTGGCTCACATTGGCTGTCAACAACACGTGCTTCTATTTTGATCTAGCAGATGACGCAACACGCTTCACGCTCGTTACGTACGCGGGTACTACGGCGCACTAAAAGCCGATTAGTGGCAAACGACGCCACGTAACGCAAGGCGCTTGCGTGATGCGTACGTAGCACCATTCCGCAGTACTAAAACTCTCTAGTGAGTCGTAATCACTCAACTGCAAGGTGGCGCCAGAGGGGCTCTTCCTCGTCGTGTGTGTCGCTGGTCGAGGGGTTCCAAGCTCCGGACAGCAGACATCAAACGGTCCACCAATCTGTCAGCTCAATTAGCAGGGCAATTTGTGGCGGCGGCCGCGGTTTCTTCCAAGGAAGACGCTGTATTTGGTGTACTCTCTGGAACGGCTTACGGCGTCGTGGCGACACGACGTCTCATCCTCCGGCTAGCAGGGACAATACTTGGCGGGCATAGGCAGCCGTCCAGTCGGCTACGTGTTTGAGGATTAAAAGAGCGCCGCTCCCCCGTCATCTCTGAACGCTGGTTCCGAGAAAACTGGGTTCTAGACGTGGGAACGCTGCCCGGCTACGCTTCCCAGTAACAGCATGGCGCCTACTGACGACGGTCATAACAGCTTCCCGCTCGCCAGATGAGTCACGGAGGGCAGCAGTCACCACTGCTGCTCGCAGAGACGACGAAATGGTCCGTAGCTCAATGCCAGGAACTCGCCTTTGCTTGTCGCATGATCTAGGTAACTGCCGAAATCTTCGACAGCGTTTCTGAAACTCGACTACATGCACAAGCAAGCACTCGGCCCCCCTCGAACAAACCAAGCCAAAAGAGGGATGGCAAACCAATTTTTATTACTAGCTTTAACAAAAAGCTCGCATTCAAAACTCTCAGGACTCACTTGCGCTGAGAAACCAGACGTGCTACCTTAAACATTTTCATAATAAGTTGCACGAAAAACTAAAATATCAATTTTGATACATTAAGAGCACCCCAGAATGGCTTAGAAAGAGCGGCTGAGGGCGTCAGCGTTTCCATTCAGTTTGCCCTTCTTTTACCTAATATCAAAATGATACTTTTGAAGAATCAAGCTCCGCCTCACAAGGCGACTGTTCTTTGATGTCACGGTTTGCAGCCAAGTAAGGGGAGAATGGTCTGTTCCTACTTTAAATTTAGCCCCTATGAGATAACACTGCCACCGATGAATGTCCTACACAAGGCAAGCGCACTCTTTTCCTGAAGCGCAGTACGTTATCTCACTATAGCCCAATTTCTGCCTCAAGTAAAGCGCAGCTTTGCTTGTTACCACTGTTGTCTTGACATAGAACGGCTGCCTCCTTCTTTTTATTGCTGGCCACTTTAATCGGTTCTGTTCCGCGGAGAACATCGGTCAAGTACACAAACGCGGAACAAACTCGGATTTAGTGAGCGCTACAATTGTCCTAACGTCCATTTTTGTTTACGGGCACCAATGACCGTTTACTAATAGACATTAAGCTCACCAGCTTCCCAAAACCTTAACCTACACAGAAACCTAACGGTCTACCTCAACGTTTAGGGAAAGCTTGATGATCTGCTCATGAACACTAGATCAATCATTTTTCAAAGAAGACAACGACAAAAAATGTAACAAACACTGCCTTCTAGCAGGTATGTTCAGTTAGTTACCTGCCTTTGCTAACGCCTTTGATTGAAAAAGCACTGAGTTCTTCTGAGCATTTTTCAATTATTCTCATTCCTGCAGCGTTGCGAAATGCACGGCACTAAACGCTTAAGCCTTCACAGTTGCTCTAATTATTTATCTTTACGTTACGTTGCAACACACCGTGTACAACACAAAAATAATTCTAGGTGAAAACACATAAAAAGCAATTGCGTAGGTTTTATGCTAAAACCGTGCACCAATGACTCAAGTCTCAATGCGCACAACCCCACTGTGTCGCGCCAAACCTAATCATTTTACGAAATCATTCGGTTTATGTTAATATCTTCTTGCTTAAATGCCAATTCACGCCACATCCACGTGACAGTGAAGGCATACGAAACTACACTAAACCTTTGAAACACTAGAAAAAATTAACACAATTTTTTGTTTTACCTTTTCGGTAAATTCATACAAATGATTACCGGACTTCAATTTTCAGCCTTCAGTTCAGCGGTTTTACTATTGAAAAATTATCACCAAGTCACGTAACTTACAAACTGGCCGATATCTGCATCTCCAATGCAATACTGAGTAGCCATATTTAACACACACGTACAAAAAGTACTCAAACTGACTTCCCCCTTTTCTCAACTAGATTCGCTTGAATCGCACACGATGGGGTCGCGGTCCCGGCGGTTTTCCAGCACGCCTGAGGCTACTAATCACACGAACGTTAGGCTGTGTCCTGCCGTCACGCCTCATTCTGCACTTCGGCCGGCTTTCTTCGGTAATGTGAAAGGGGTGCCAGAAGCAGGGGGGAAGCCTGTGCCATTTTTCTTTGGTGTTCTCCTCTATGCGGTATTTAGCCACTCTGACATTTCGACTCTGACCCTTCGGCAAAGGCCGCTTTCCCGAAGTTGTCGAATTGAACCACACGCTGCGTTGGGGTGGCGTACCTCCTTTTCTGCCTCTACACCTGTCTCGCCACTTGTGCCTCCATGAACGCCACCATTGACGTTTCTTGAAACGAATTAATGGCCTAGCCTTTCGTCTTTCTCGAGATGGAGTGGGATCTGCTTTAGGCTTACACAGTGCGCTACGCTTCCGCTTCTTTCGTTTTCGGCGATGTTTGCTTGCCCCCTTTCTCTTGATGCCATCATCATGTCGCACCGGGAACTGAGGGGTTGGGAAGCTCGTTGGAGCTTGTGCTACATTTTTCCCCACGCTCGAACATTTTGAACTCTGTGTCACGACAGACTGCCGGGCCAAATTATCTTTGTTAATGCTGATGAAACCATTAACTGGGCCCTCTCCGTTGGCATCGCTGCACTCCTGAAGCGTCGCGTTCTCGCTGTGTTTAGCCGCTGTGCTAACACTATCTGCATTTGACGATTTTGAAGCGTCCTTTCGAGGCATGAGGATGGTTTTTAGCTCCTTACTGAGCCCAATAGGGCTGCTTGCACCCGCTTCATCATCGCAAGTACCGTCTTTTGAAACGGTCTCTACCTCCAGACCGGCCAAGGCCTCGCTCTCGACATGCTCTTTGATTTCCTGAATGGCGGTACCCTCCTCTAACTGCTCAGTAGCTAAGCTACCGTTGCTCCCATTCAGAAGTAAAGTTGACCTGTCTGACGCTGGCGGAAGTAACGCACAATCGCGAGATTCCTTCTCTGAGTGACGGATCTTAAGTGTCTCGCTATCACGGTTGTCTGAACTGCTTTCCTTTGTTTTCACCATTTTTTATCACGCACTTCCTCTATTGCATTTTTCTCAGACGTTAAGTGAGTTGCCAATTTTTGTGTCTTTGAATGGGTTAACGCTTGTACTACCCTGTCATCGAAAAGAATGCCCTTCTCTCGCAATTACATATCCGACTTGTTTGAGAACAAGTCTGGATAAGATTTAGGGAGTTTTCACGAAACTGCAGCCTTGGTTGTTAATTTACCGAAAGGGCCCTCGATTTCCACGGCTGCTACGGGCAAGCATACTCTCTGCTCTTTAACCACTTGGCGGATCCACGAGCATTGTCCTGTGTAGTCAGATGGCGACACATACAACGGGTGGACAACATCTATTGTTGCCGCCGAGTTGCGCAGCACTTTACATGACTTTCCATTCACAACCATGTCGTGCATGTAAGGCTCCAATAACTTCATGTTTTCTTCCCAGTCACTGATATATGAAAACACCATCTTTTCTTTTTGGCAGTTTGCTGCTATGTGACCAGTCTCATTGCATCTGAAGCAAGTGAACGGCTTCTTAACTTTAAAAGCATTCTTCGCTTGTCCCGCGTTTTGCCCCTCCTCACTTGGTTCACTATCCTCCTTCTGAAATTTTCCAGACGGGACCTTTCTTTTCCTTTTCTCATTTAGAAAACTCAAAAAACGTTTCCCAAAACCTTTAATCGAGTTTATTTGGAAATATAGGTTCTATTGACTGTCTGGTTTCTGCTATAATATCTGCGTGATGCGTACTCTTCGACAAATTCAGCCGCTTTCGTCGAAGAACTTATGTCACCCCGGTCCAGTAACCAGTTTTTATCTTGCTCTGGGAGACAGTTCAGAAACTGTTCTAATAGAATCCTCTCCACTATAGCGTTACTGTCACTGTATGACTCGGTGCTCTTTAGCCATTCTGTCAAATTTGCTCTCATTTTGTACAGAAAGTCAGGATAGCTCTTGCTCTTAGACTTTTTAGCGCCACAAACTCATTGTCTAAAAGCCTCTGCGCAAAGTCTATACTGTCACGGGGTCGTGACGTGGCCGAAGACAGGAGACTTCGTGTTGGGGATTTAACTGTTTATTTGGGCGAACCTGTGCCCGGTAAACGGAAAGTCCAATTACAGCAGAAGTCTCGCACAGATTGCAGTCTCGGACTGATAGCGGCGAGCAGAGTGTCGGCCTTCGATCAACAACTGACAAGCGGCAAAGCGCGTCGGCATTTACACTCTTGCCGTCGAATGTTCTAGCATTATCGCTGGCGGTGGCGTAGGTTCCATAACAATCTGTACCGTTCGCACAGTGGGCGTGATCTTATCGAAATGATCTACTACAGTCTGGAACCTTCTCGAAAACTGCAGGCGCGGTTTGCGCTGAGAATCGTGTGGTGTTTTTGGACGATAACAAAAACTTGGGAAACAGAACGTGGCATTGCCCCCCTCTGAAAAAAGGCATCATCCCGATGCTTTAACTAAAGATGAAGGTACAATAGTAATGCAAGAAAGTACAATGAATAAATTACGATACAACAATAATACAAAAAACACTGTTTCAGTTTGTTAACGCGCATGAAACGGCTTGAGGCGCACGACATCGACGACTTAAGGTCGCGATCGGCGTCGTAGAGAGTTCATGATGCCGTCGGGGACAACCTCGTAAACAAGTGGGCCGAGACGTCGAACCACCCTGTACGGTCGGAAGTACCATCGCAGAAGCTTTTCACTTAGTCCACGTCGGCGTATCGGCGTCCACACCCAAACATGTTCACCGGGCTGGTATTTCACGAAGCGTCGTCGAAGGTTGTAACGGTGGCTGCCGGTCGTCTGTTGATTCTTGATACGGAGGCGCGCAAGTTGTCGGGCTTCTTCGGCGCGTTGAAGGTACTCGCTCACATCGAGGTTTTCTTCGTCGGTGACGTTGGGTAACATGGCATCGGGCGTCGTTGCCGGGCTTCTTCCTTGCGTCGTCAGGCCACCTTCGGTAAGTGAGCTTTCGCCGTCAGGGCTTTGCCTGGTTGGCATTGCGTTCGGAAAGCTCCGTCGCGGCGTCGTCGTCGTCGGAGGATCTTCGGTAGTTCGTCGCACGGCAACCGCACCTCCACCGGTTGCTGCCCTTAGTTTCCCGGATGCGGGCTAGGAGACCGGCCCCACGTTGGGCCAGAGTACTGTCGGTGGTGCGGTGCCGTGCGGCGGCTGGGCGACGGCGAACGTGAAGGGCTTCGTGGTGTCCACCGAGTTCCTGTCAGGTAGTCGGCGATGTCACGTGGTCGTTCTCCAGGCTGTGGACGCGGTGCATTGACGGCGAAGCCACGCAGTCCCATCTGTCGGTACTGGCAACGGCGGTATGTGTGCCCGGCCTCGCCGCAGTGGTAGCAGAGCGGTCGGTTGTCAGGTGCACGCCAAACGTCCGTTTTCCTCGGTGCACTGCGCTGGCCCGCTGGGGAACGGTAGGACGTCGGTGGGGGTGGTGGCGTCGGTGGCGTCTGGCGACGGAAGTGCGACGGGGCGGCGTTTTGGCGTGGACGGGGAGGAGCGTTGTGGCGCACTGCAGTGCCGTAGCTCATAGTTTCTGGCTCGGGCGGCGGTGTTTGGGGAATTCGAAGCGATTGCCGGACTTCTTCTCGCACAATGTCGGCGATCGAATCCACTTGAGGCTGCGCCGAAGGCAACAGTTTGCGCAGCTCTTCCCGCACGATCGCTCGGATCGTTTCACGCAGGTCTCCGGAGTCACTGGCTTGAGCAGCAGCGTAGTCTGCAGTCAGGCGACGATTTTACTGTCTGGTGCGCATGTCCAGGGTCTTTTCGATAGTGGTCGCTTCGGCTACAAATTCTTGGACGGTTTTCGGTGGGTTTCTCATCAGTCCCGCGAAGAGCTGCTGTTTGACCCCTCGCATGAGGAAACGAACTTTTTTCTCCTCAGGAATGTCTGGGTCAGCGTGACGGAATAGTCGGCTCATTTCTTCTGTGAAAATGGCGACAATTTCATTTGGTAGATGAACCCGGGTCTCTAATAAAGATGCGGCCCTCTCTTTGCGAGCGACGCTCGCGAACGTTTGCAGGAATGCGCCGCAGAAAACATCCCACGTTCGGAGCGTGGACTCCCGATTTTCGAGCCAAGTGCTTGCGGTGTCTTCCAAATAGAAGAACACACGACGCAGCTTTTCGTCATGGTCCCAGTGGTTGAGGGCGGCCACACGGTCGTATGTTTCTAGCCAGGACTCCGGGTCTTCGAACGATGACCCATGGAAAATTGGTGGTTCCCTGGGTTGATGCATGACCATCGTGGGCTGGGACGCTGCTGTTGTCATTGTCGCTGCAGTCGCGGTCATGGCCTTGGTCTTCGGCGCCTTGTCTTGTAGAAGCGCGTACTCCGGTGGTTGCCCTTGCTGTCGGCGGCTTGTTCGCTGCTCCTGGTTGGCGTCGGTGTCTTCTCCGCGACGTGGGCTGGGTTCACGGCTTGACGGGGGTGTCCGGTACATGAACAAAGCAGCACCTCCACCTGATGTCACGGGGTCGTGACGTGGCCGAAGACAGGAGACTTCGTGCTGGAATTTAACTGTTTATTTGGGCGAACCTGTGCCCGGTAAACGGAAAGTCCAAAACAGCAGCAGTCTCGCACAGATAGCAGTCTCGGGCTAATAGCGGCGAACGGAGCGTCGGCCTTCGATGAACAACTGACAAGCGGCGAAGCGCGTCGGCATTTATACTCTTGCCATCGAATGTTCTAGCGTTATCGCTGGTGGTGGCGTAGGTTCCAGAACAATCTGTACCGTTCGCACAGTGGGCGTGATCTTATCGAAATGATCTACTACAGTCCGGAACCTTCTCGAAAACTGCAGGCACGGTTTGCGCTGAGAATTGTGTTGTGTGTTGGGACGATAACAAAAACTTGGGAAACGGAACGTGGCAATACTTTCTTAGAAGGCAAGCCTTGACCTTCTCATAGTTGTCCGCGTCCTCCTTGCTGAGTCGCGCAACAACATCCGCTGCCTCGCAGAACAGAACCGTGAGTAGCCTTTGTGACCAGGTGTCTTGCTCGAATGACATTTTCTCGCATATCCGTATGAAATTTACCAGGTACAGACCAATATCCCCCGATACCACGTATGGCTCGATGTACCGGGACATCTAGAACTCTGACTCGTTGTTGGGGTAAGGTACCACTTGCTGGGGACCACTGCCCAACCTTTCCCTCAACTCAAGTTCTCGTTTGCGGATCTCGATCTCGTGCGCCTGTCTGTCTGCTTCACGCTCGCATTCTAAGCGACGCTCCTCTCTTTCGCGCTCACGCCGCTCTTCCTCCTCTTTCTGCTTTCTCTCTCTTTGACTGATGAGGTCCCATGCTTCACAGAGCTTCTCATTATCAGCCCCCAAATCATTAATCACTTGAATAATTATGGGTTTTCATGCCAAACCCTTTGTATTGATCTCCAATTCCTCACACAACAGCAACAAGTCCGGCTTCTGCTGCTCCCGTAAGTCCATGATCGTACTGAGTGCTCGTTACTTCCCAAACTAACTTCCCGAAACGGCAAAACTGAGTCTTTCGGCAAAGTTAACTACCAGTTCTAAAATTTAACCCTTCTTTAGAACCTGGTTCACTCAAAGGAAAAGCCAAGCACTCACCTATACGTGATCCATGTCTCGAGCCAGCTGGTTCCCGTGGGCCGACTGTTGTTGTCACTTGTAGCTTCGCATCCCACTGCTGCCACCAGTTGTTGCGGATCCCGGTACTGTTCTCCTGTAGTCGCTTCGGATCCCAGCGCTGATCACCAGTTGTTGTGGATCCCGGTGCTGAGTCGTATCCCACCGCTACCACCAGTTGTTGCGGCTCTCGGCGCTGTTCTCCTCAGTTGTTGCTGATCTCAGCAATGTTTACCCGTTGTTGCAGACCGGGGTCTGCCCGGTCTTTTGTGGTAGCGTGATGTAGCTTCGGGTTGAGGAAACGAACGCTGACAAAATGGGGATACGAAAAACAAACAGGTTTGTGCCATTATTTACACTTATTTACAGCATAGAGAGGTTAGGAGTTTCACAAACCACGAGCGTTGTGGTTGAACCGTTACATAGTTCAGAGCGACGTCCAGCACCCTGCAGCGTCGTTATAAGCCCTGTCAGGCTCCTCCTTCTTGAGTGGAACACCAATCACACACACACACAACAGGCGAGGGGTACGAGCCTGCACGGCGCACGTGAACATCCAATATTGAGTCGTGATCACTGCACTGCAAGGTGGCGCCAGAAGGGCTCTTCCTCGTCGTGTGTGTCGCTGGTCGAGGGGTTCCAAGCTCCGGACAGCAGACATCAAACGGTCCACCAATCTGTCAGCTCAATTAGCAGGGCAATTTGTGGCGGCGGCCGCAGTTTCTTCCAAGGAAGACGCTGTCTTTGTTGTCCTCTCTGGAACGGCTTACAGCGTCGTTGCGACACGACGTATCATCCTCTGGCTAGCAGGGACAATACCTGGCGGGCATAGGCAGCCGGCCAGTCGGCTACTTGGTTGAGGAGTAAAAGAGTGCCGCTCCCCCATCATCTCTGGGCGCTGGTTCCGAGAAAACTGGGTTCCATTCGTGGGAACGCTGCCCGGCTACACTTCCCAGCGACAGCATGGCGTCTACTGACGACGGTCATAACACTGCCTACAAAACTTCAGTTTTTTCAGGGCTGCCTGAATTGCCACGCTTTCACATGCTGTCGATGAAACAACGCACTCGAGCCTCGCTGCCCAGGAAACCTTTAGAGATGGAATCACAAGCGCTGTAGCGCTTGCTCCGCACACTATGTCGACTGATCCATTGGTGAAAACTTTCAATTGATCGGCGTACTTTTCTTCAATATATTCAAGTATCAAAGAAAGTATTTCTGCTGTGGGTGTGGAACGCTTGCTTTGCATCCGTGGAATCGTCACCTGGCAGTCTACATCCTCATGTTACCAAGGTGAGTCTTGTCGAAGTTGTCATTGTTTGGTGAAAACGATGGTAAGATGGCGAAAGGTGTTGAAGGCCACGAAAGCGTGGGATTCCGTGCGTCGTCGAGGGCGACTGAGTAGTGCTCGTCCTGGGCTTGATTCGCCAAGTCGGCAAAGCTGTGTCAGCTGTCGTTGAGAGGCGAGAAGAAGTAACAGCGGAAGACGAGCTTCATGAAGCACCTTTATGCTCGCTGCAAACTTTGGCACTCCCAAAGCAACTCTGAGGCCTTTACGATGAAGTTTTTCCAGCCCTTCGTGCTGTGACTCACTCGGAGAGATCAGAGGCAATTGCAAAAGCACACGGTTGACAATTACTGCCTCGTGTAACTTAATCATTAATGTTGGGTGATTCCCCCAGCTTGTTCCTGCCATCCTTCGAAGAATGTTTACACGGGGCGTCAGCGCTGACATCGTCTTGTCTACTGCTCGTCGCCAATTCATCCTGCTGTCTAGTGTGACTCCAAGGAACCTCATGGACTTAACTTGCTTAATTGATGTACCTGGAAGATATATATTCATCCTTGTTTCTCGTCTTCGCATACCTGGGATATGCATGAACTGAGACTTTTCAGCTCATATTGTTAGTCCAATAGAATCAAGATAGGTTTGTGCGGAGTATAGAACTCTTTGGCTAATTATTTCCAATCGCTTATTCTGATATCCAGAAAGCCAGATGCATATGTCGTCGGTATAAATTGATATTTGTACTGTCTTGCTCACAGTCTTGAGAGCATTAGGTAAACCATCCATGGCCACATTAAACAACATCGGAGACAGTAAACTGCCCTGGGCACTCCTCTGGTGATTTTCCTTGAGCTACTGAGCACTGTCCCTAACTTCACCTGCATCGAGCGGTCACTGAAAAACGCCTGAACAAAATGTAAAAGGTGGCCCGTTATTCCCATAGGTGAAAGACCACAAATTATCGCACCTTGGAACACGTAGTCGTATGCTTTTGAAACGTCCAGGAATATTGCCAGAGTTGAAAAGCCGTATGCTCTTTGGTGTTCTATGTGACTCACCGAGTCCAAGATGTTGTCCTGTGCACTCAACTGTTGCCGAAACCCAGTCATACATGCTGGAAAGGGCTTGTGATTCTCCATCCACCATGTCAGCCGAACACAGGCCAGCTTCTCCATCAGCTTCGCTACGCACGAAGTTAGTGATACCGGTCTGTATGAGGCCAGTTTTGTTCTGCCTTTACCTGTCTTCAGCACTGGCACGACCCAAGCTATTTTCCAGGCTTGAGAAATGCTTGCCGACTCCCAAACATAGTTGAAATGCATCAGAAGCCTGGTCTTCACTTCTGCAGATTCGAGATCATTTGGTTTGTAATTCCGTCAGGTCCAGGAGCACAGCGTCAATGGAGACAACTTATGGCTGACGTAAGTTCCCGCAGCGTGAAAGGTGCGTCAATGGCAGATGTAGAATGAGGCGGAAGTGGGTAAGTTGGTTCATTCTCTCTTCAAATTACATTCACGTCAGCAAACTCTTTGACTAGAGACGGCATTGATGTATTCTCGAATAACGCGAGGGCAATAAATGGTCTCAAAGGCTCGGGCGTGCTTCCGACCCTATATACTACTCGCCATATCCTTGACAGAGGAGTAAATACATTTAAACTCTCACAAAACGTTGCCCATTGCTTCCTCAGAAGTTTGTTGCTGTATCGCCGTATTGCTGCATTAAGTCTGTTGAAATGAGTTTTGCTAGCAGGTTCACCACCTCTTCGCATAAGCCTTTTCTCTGCCCTTCTTCTGGCCGCACACAAATTACGGAGCTTTTAGTCCGGGGCTGGAAAATGTGCAGGTAGCTTAAGTACAGTGGTTGCAGCCGCTTTGCTCGCCAGCATATCATGAAACATATCTCCTGATCAGTGATCCAGATGCTCTCGGTAGCGGTCCAAATCAGTTACTGTGCAGGAATTAGCTACCGTCAAATGGTAGCCAACAACATTGATCAATATAGGGTAATGATCACTGCCCATTCTGTCCGGAGCTGTGCAACACGTGAGTTGAACGTAACTTAAAGGCAACGTCAAGTCAATAATACTTGTACAAGCTGGGGGCCTAAAAATGTTACATTGCCATCATTCGCAATGCATAAGTATAGTTTATCAATAGCCTTTCCCAGACAACGTCCACGTGCATTCGAACTCTTGTCCCCCCATGACGTGTGATGCGCATTGAAATCACCACAAATGATGCGTGGAGCTGGGCAACGATGACACAGGTCTTCGAAAAACTTTTCAATGGAAATTTTCTTGTGAGGAGACGCATACACCGATGCAATGCTGACTTTGCGGTTTCCTATCTGTGCCCTGATCGCACAAACTTCTATAACATCTGTGCACAAGTCCGCCACATTGAGTGCTACGTGTGGTATCTCTCTTCGTATATACATAGCGGCCCTTTCATTTGGGAAAGTCGTTATGGTGAGGTTGTTGTGAGTGACGTATCCATTGAGTGATCTTTGTCTCGGTGATCCGGCCTCCAACAGAGCAGAGATCGGAATTCGATATTCTCTCAAAAACAGGTGTAGTTAATTCATGCGAGAAACAATACCGGCACAATTTCACTGCTATATGAAAGGCACTTTTCGGCGATTTAACGTACACTGAGGCTTGGTCTTCGGCATCCTACTGCTGGTTGTGCCCGAAACAACCAAGCAGCAGTGATTCTAGAGCCAGTACGGCCTGCAGCATGGTCTTTGCAGTACCTGGTGTCACTGTCGCTAGGTGAGAACGGAGAGCAGCAAACAGAACACGAACAATCTCCGCAGTGTCGTGTATATTTTCCTCGTGTCCCTTTGTCCTCTGCTCAAATTCTTGTCTCAGTACTCTGTAATAGGTAGCTTGTGTAGGAATGTTCCGAGTAGACTCAGTTGGCATGGCTCCTTGTTTTGCTTGACTCGCATTGCCCAGTGTTTTCAAAAAGCATTCTTCTGAACGCACCTCACGTATATTTTTTGTACTAGTTGATACTTGATCTTTCACCAATGGAGGAAAATTCCCAGGTAATTGAGCAACTGACCTTGGAATAGTTGGTTTAGTCGGTTTAGGCCCCGTAAGTAAAGATTTTCGTCTATGCAGCGCACTCACTTGGAATGGGCCCCCACTATAACTGGCTGGATGGTCACTATTGCAGTTTGCGCATTTGAAGTCCGCCTTGCAAGTTTTGAAGTCATGCGGACCCCCACAGCGTTTGCGTCGCAGCTCTCCTTTGCAGAGTGTCGCCACGTGACCAAAACAATGGCATTTAAAACACCTCGGTGGTAGTTCCGTGTATTCAGCGGTTTCATGTCGAGTGAAGCCAAGGTTATTAGTCAGAGGTCGCTCGCTGTTTGGAGTAAACGCAAGTACCACCACGTCCGTGGGTCTAGCTTTCCACTCATTCGTAGGAGAAACTTCCCTTCTAACAATCCTCCTGACGTGAATCACGCCTTGTGGTTTCGTATATCCAAGAAGATCCGCCTCCGTGTACCACTTTGGAACACCTCTGATCAAGCAGGTGTTTCGCAGGTTGGCATTAGGAATACGAGCACTAACTTCTACACCACACAGCTTGCCACACCTGAAAAGCGCGTTTACTTGATCTTGAGTGGCCACGTCAAGTAGTAGCAAACCTTGAGCAGTGAAATAACTCCGAACTGGCTCAGCGTCAATGACTGATGTCACCGCAGAATGTAGAGCAATAGGGTTCATCTGTCTTAAGTCTTTTTCGCTCACTACAGATGATATAATCACCGGAATACCCACAGTTCTGCTTTTGCGGTCGCTTACTAATTTGAAGTTGTCGTCCTCCATGTCCGACCAATCGTCTACTTTCTCGTCGATTCCCACTATTGTGGATGCGCCGTCATCGATTGTAGGTTCATTGGTGTCGCCGCAGTTACGTTCGCCCGCTCGTTGGTCTTGTCGTTTCGATGGTATGTGCGATGGATCAGGTGTCTGTCCTGGTCGCTTGCATGGCTGGGACATGGCTGAAGTCCCGGAAACGGACCCTTCTTCCGGTCGCGTCTTCTCGGAATGGGCCTGGGAACGGTAAAATCTTCTTGATGCCACAGACGTCTTCGCGAGAACGACAGAAGATAACACAAAACAAGGAAAAATAGAAGATCGAAGGCAGGGCTAGCTGCATTCTCAACTTCGTCGTCTTCTTTCTCTAAGTACTAAGCTAGTTCGACTGATCGCTAATCAAATATCCAAAAACGTGAAAAGTGATATACCAGATATGATATTGGTATTTCAGCACTGGGCACTTTTGCGATAAGAGAGGATGGAGGAAAAAATTATGAACCCCTAGTTATGTAATTTATGAAGGAGCACGACACAGCGCTTTTGGGTGAAAAGGGAAGTGAAAGAAGAAAGCGCGAAAGCCACTTTCTCAAAAAATTAGTACCCGCCGTCACGCATAATCTCAGGCCGGGCAATCTCTTAAAAAAAGAAGTGCTCGGTGACACTGCGGATCGAACCCAGAACCTCCTAGATTGTAGCTGAGTGCTGTAACCACTCGTACTGTGCAGCAGTGTTTGCATTCACCCTATTTCTGATATATCTTCAATGCTTCGAATGACGCCAAATGCAAAGCGTCTGGTGAAACTTGGTCAAAAATAAAAAAAGAGGTTACTATAGAAGATAGAAACCGCCACGTGTGACAGTATAACCATGCACTATTTGTCTTCCACATTACTGTTATGATGTTGGGATAGCCGGCTCTAACGTACGCTACCTTCTCAAAGTTTCACAAATATAAATAAAAAAATGGAATATATATCGGCTTGCGACAACGCTAATCAACTATTATGAATTCACTGTCACTAGTGTCACTTTCACTAGATAAATACTCAGTTTGTATCTGTTATCGTTACTTAAGGAAGATTTGGCTCATTAACTCACAACTCTCCTAATCAGCGTTGATTTTCTCGCATCTAAAGACAGTCACACTTCATCTCGCCTTCTGTGTGGCTGTCGCTACCACGAAACGCGTACTCCACTTTTTTATGCTCTCCAAGCATCTGACGCTGCTTTGTGGAAACTTTTCCTAACATCTGCTGGGCCAGAAAATTGTCTATTATCTATCGATTTCAAGCTTTCGTGGAGACTAAACGAGAGCCTCTCTCTCTCTGTTTTTTCCTCCTTTTTGCACGTATGATAGCGTCTCTCGGCTTCAAGACACGTATACACATCCGTTGCTTTGTTTGCTCAGTCAAACAACGCCGGACAAAATATTTGCACCATGTTTTTTTTGTGAAACGCATCAGCACTGAAACACCTCCCGAGCAGTCTCCCTCGTTTTACGTAGACACATATCTAAGCGTAATCGTATGCACGTTCTCGCATTCCGGCTATGTACAAATGCTGCAGTGCATGGGACCTGCGAAATTCCGCTCACAATTTCATTTGATTATTGCTGTTCTCTATTCGTCCGCAGGCACAAAAGTCGCTCCTGTGTCTTGTAATAAGAATATTGTAAGAAAGGCAACCTTTTACGTCTAAGTACAAAACACCCTTACGTTCACCACTATACTGTGCTCGATTACACCGTATTAGTTGAGTAGCAGCGCAGCTTCATTAAAATGTAATGTAACTGGTCGAGTTAACAGGCGAAGACATTAGAGGCACATTTTCAAACATTTCATGCATGAATTTATGCGTGGTTTTATTGATGTGATGCATCTGGACTGTTGTTTACTTATACTTGGCGAGATAGTGCATGAATTGTCGGATGGCTTAAGGCCATCGAGCGATTTCTTTTTTAGCTACAGTCACTGATGAAAGCCGAGTGCTTGGCTTTGCAAAGCACACCAAAACGTCTATTACAACGTACGCGGCATCCCGTAAACGCTGTAGCAGACGATCGCGGAACTGAAGCTTAGATGCAGCAAATCATTGGCTGTCATCGTATACTCTCGATGCTAGATGCTTTGCGTGCTACCTTGATAACGTCGGCATACTCTTCTTTCTTTCCTTGTCATTTCATTGGATATCGTGTGTCCTCCTCGTTCTCTTAAGTGCCGAATAATTAAATTCGTGCCCGCGCTATAGTAGCCCCTCCAGATAAGAGAATTCTTGACTAAGAAAATGCGTAGCCAAGAGAAAGCTTTGTAAATTCAGCCCCAGGTTTTCAGAAAAGTGATTATGTGGTCAGATATGCTTGCCAAATGGGCATCACACGTCTGGTTGATTGATATGTGGGGTTTAACGTTCCAAAACCACCATATAATTATGAGAGACGCCGTAGTGGAGGCCTTCGGAAACTTCAACCACCTGGGGTTCTTTCACGTGCACCCAAATCTAAGCACACGGGCCTACAACATTTCCGCCTCCATCGGAAATGCAGCCACCGCAGCCGGGATTTGATCCCGCGACCTGCGGGTCAGCAGCCGAGTACCTTAGCCACTAGACCACTGCTGCGGGGCGGCATCACACGTCTGCGTGCCGCTTCCGCATGCACACGAATGTCTGTTGAAATGAGCAACTCCTACGTTTTTTTTTTTTTTGTGGTAGCTGGGTGGCAGGATGTTCTAAAAAACATATATTGTAATATCTACACTGAATAGCTTCCGCTGATGGCCTCACAACAAAAATAAGTACACCATCCAGTAGTCACACGTAACGCACGTTACCCTTCCTTGGAGCCATACTGGTTAAGTCAACCGAAGCCTGCTTGAGTTCCCATCAAAAAATTCACACACATTAGCATCACACAGCATGTGAGCATGAAGAAAAAGTGCAAACTCAGCATTTAGAAGCTGAGCAGATACTATTCAGCAGAGCGTACGGTTTCGCACTCGACTAAAGTGAGGCAAGTACCCATCACTGTTTGCAGTGACTACTCCTTTGGTCGGCTAAACTTACCCTTACCCCAATTTGTTCTAATCCCTATTCTGGCCAGTGTGCGGTAATCCGTACTCGTCAGGCATATTTATAGCGTGCGATGTGCTGTGCAGTATCCGTTCACGCTATCAGAAAACCTGATCGTCAAAGTTTCAGCAGCCTTTCCATACGGCGTATGTCATAATCAAATAGGGTTTCGGGGCGTAAGACTCCATATAATATTCGTACCAGCTCCCAATCCACACCAATATGTAAATCCACCTCGTAATGTTTTACCTAAGGTATGCCCCTTAATGAAAAAATAATTTTTCTTCAAAATGTCATTTTTAGGTCATGTTAAATGTGTATTGCTGCACGAAGTTTTTACCTTCACAATTTGTTTCAAAATATGCAAGCCGAAACTGAAAGCAACCGTTTCGTGTGAATCATAGAATTAGTTTGATATGAAGTATGTTGTTGGTTCTTTAGCTATCATATCAAGTGCAAAATTGTAATATTGCTCTAAAAGTGTTGTCAACACATAATTTTTAATCATACGAGTCACATTCTTCTCACCAGCAGAACGCACAACGTCGTATAAGTGTTGTTCATTGCACAGGCCAAGCCTCTCTCGATGTTCCTTCACGAAGAGATGATTTTTAATGAGTGTAACTTGAGTTGGAAGCGCTCGCGTAAGGCCCGCAATTAATTGGTGTTGGCCCGTGTGCTCAGATTTGGGTGCGCGCTAAAGAACCCCAGGTGGTCAAAATTTCCGGAGCCCTCATCTACGGCATCTGTCATCATCATATGGTGGTTTTGGGACGTTAAACCCCACAAATCAATCATCAAGGCCCATATTTAATGCAATTTTAATTATATAAATCAAACAATACTTAGGGCAATGCTCGCATGTGTTTAAAAGGGTGTGTTTTCATCGTCGTCATCATCATCATCAGCCTGACTACATCCACTGCAAGACAAAGGCCTCTCCCACGTTCCGCCAGTTAACCCGGTCCTGTGCTTTCTGCTGCCAATTTATACCCGCAAACTTCTTAATCTTGTCTGCCCACCTAACCTTCTGTCTCCCCCTAACCCACTTCCCTTTTCTGAGAATCCAGTTAGTTACCCTTAATGATCAGCGGTTATCCTGTCTACGCGCTACATGCCCGGCCCATATCCATTTGCTCTTCTTTATTTCAACTCTGATATCCTTAACCCCCGTTTGTCCCCTAATCCACTCTGCTCTCTTCTTGTCTCTTAAGGTTACACCTACCATTTTTTTCCATTGCTCGCTGCGTCGTCCTCAATTTTAGCTTAACGCTCTTAGTAAGTCTCCAGGTTTCTGCTCCGTAGCTAAGTACCGGCAAGATACAGCTGTTATATACCTTCCTCTTGAGGGATAGTGGCAATCTACCTGTCATAATTTGACAGTGCTTGCCGAATGTGCTCCACCCCATTCTTATTCTTCTAGTTACTTCAATCTCGTGGTTAGGCTCTGCGGTTATTACCTGCCCTAAGTAGACATAGTCTTTTACAACTTCAAGTGCACTATTACCTATCTCGAAGCGCTGCTCCTTTCCGAGGTTGTTGTACATTATTTTCGTTTTCTGCAGATTAATTTTAAGACCCACCTTTCTGCTCTCCTTGTCTAACTTCGTAATCATGAGTAGCGATTCGTCCCCTGAGTTACTCAGCAATGCAATGTCATCGGCGAAGTGCAGGTTACTAAGGTATTCTTCATTAACTCTTATCCCTAACTGTTCCCATTCTAGGCTTCTGAAAACCTCCTGTAAGCATGCGGTAAATAGCATTGGGGAGATTGTGTCCCCCTGCCTTACACCCTTCTTGATTGGTATTCTGTTGCTTTCTTTATGAAGCACTATGGTAGCAGTTGATCCCCTGTAGATTTCTTCCAGAATGTTTATATATACTTCATGTACTCCCTGATTCCGCAGTGTCTGCATGACGGCTGATATTTCTACTGAATCACTACTTCAATCTTGATGAACCCAATGTTTAATTCTGTGAATCTTGACCCCCTCCCCTCCCAATATCGCTTGATTTTTTTTTGTTTTCATGTTTCTCTTCTACTCGCTCTCCTCTTACACAGATGTAACTTAGTGAAGATGTGTCACTCATGTACTGATCTTGTGGTTGTGCCCCTCCTGTTAGGGCCTTTTTGGCCTGCAGTATCCCACCAATAAATAAATAAATAAAACGCCTTCTCGTGATCTATGAAGGCTATGTATAGTGGTTGGTTACACTCTGAGCATTTCTCTATTACCTGATTGATAGTACGAATGTGTTCAATTGTTGAGTAGCCTGTTCAAAATCCTGCTTGTTCCTTTGCTTGATTGAATTCTAATATTTTCTTTACTCTGTTAGCATTTACCTTTGTAAATAGCTTGTATACCACAGAGAGCAAGCTGATCGGCCTGTAATTCTTCAAGTCCTTGTCATCTCCTCTCTTATGTATTAAGATGATGCTAGCGTTCTTACAAGACTCTGGTACCCTTCCCGTCAGGAGACACCTCGTAAACAGGGTGGCTAGTTTTTCTAACCTAATCTGTCCTCCATCTTTCAGCAGATCTGATGTTACCTGATCCTCACCAGCAGCTTTGCCTCTTTACATGCTCTCTAAAGCTTTTCTGACTTCTTCTATCATTACTGGTGGGGTGTCATCTGGGTTACTGCTAGTTCTTATAGTACTAAGGCCGTGGTTGTCTCGGCTACTGTACAGATCTCTGTAAAACTCCTCCGCTATTTTAACTATCCTATCCATATTGGTAGTTATTTTGCCTTCTTTGTCTTTTAGTGCATACATCTGACTTTTGCCTATCCCAAGTTTCCTCTTCACTGCTTTGACGCTTCCTCCGTTTTTCAGAGCGTGTTCAATTCTCTCCATGTTATACCTTCTTACATCGCATACTTTACGTCTATTTATGAGCTTCGAAAGCTCTGCCAGCTCCATTTTGTCTGTTGTACTTGACACTTTCATGCTTTGACGCTTCTTAATTAGGTTCTTCGTTTCCTGGGAAAGCTTGCCAGTGTCCTGTCTAACTACCCTGCCTCTAACTTTCACTGCACACTCCGTAATGATACTCGTCAGATTATCATTCATTGTATCTACGCTAAGATTGGTTTCCTCACTAAGAGCCGAGTACCTGTTCTGCAGCGACACTCTGAACTCCTGTACTTTTCCTCTCAGTGCTAGCTCGTTGATTGGCTTCTTGCGTATCAGTTTCTGTCGTTCCTTCTTCAAGTCTAGGCGAATTCGAGCATTCTATGGTCACTGCATCGTACCTTGCCAACCACTTCCACATCCTGCACGACTCCTGGGTGTGCAGTCATTATAAAGTCTACTTCGTTCTTATTTTCGCCATTAAGGCTCCTCCATGTCCACTTGCGGCTTTCTCGTTTGCGGTAGAAGGTATTCAAAATCCGCAAGTTATTGCGTTCTGCGAATTCTACTAGTTGCTCTCCTCTGGCGTTTCTAGTGCCGATGCCACAATCTCCTACTGCCTGGTCTCCAGCCTGCTTCTTCCCTACCTTTGCATTAAAGTCGCCCATCACGATAGTATACTGTGTTTTTACCTTACTCATTGCCGATTACACGTCTTCATAGAAGCTTTCAACTGAAGCGTCATCATGGCTGGTTGTAGGCGTGTAAGCCTTCATCTTGTATCTCTCATTCAGTTTAATTACAATACCTTCCACCCTTTCATTTATGCTATAGTATTCTTCTATGTTGCCAGCTTTGTTTCTGTGAATTAGGAACCCCACTCTCAGTTCTGTTCTGTCAGCCAAGCCCCGATAGCAAAGGACGTGCCCAGTTTGTAGCACCGTATGGGCATCATCTGTCCTTGTAACCTCACTGAACCCTATTATATTCCATTTAACACCCTCTAGCTCCTCGAATAGTACAGCTAGACTTCCCTCACTAGATAAGGTTCTAGCGTTAAACGTTGCCAAGTTCAGGTTCCAATGGCGGCCTGTAGTCCAGAGATTCTTAGCACCCTCTGCTGCGTTGCAGATCTGACCCCCGCCACTGTCAGTTGCTTCGCAGCTGCTGGGAACTGAGGGCCGTGAGTTATTTGACGTATGCATGTGGGAGGCAGTGGCCAGATGCTGCACCAGGGTAGCCAATCCTTCTCTGATGAGGGAGTGCGTTCCCGGCGGTGGTTACCGGTGAGGCCGCACCCCAGGCCTCTTAATGCAGTTCCATCAACACGCGGATTTTTTTTTCTTTTCCGGTTAGGAACTGTGCGGCACCGGGATTTGAACCACGGACCTCTTGCATGCGAGGCGGATGCTCTAACCACTACGCCATCGCCACACCCGGATTGTTATGTTCTAAATGTAGGTCTCAGCGGTGTATCAGTCAAGTTTGTGGTTATTTTTATAAAAATAACCACAAATAACCACAATATTAGTCTGCATTTGCAGGCTAATATTTTTTAAGTGACTATCACATTAAGTGTTTTTCTAACACTTGGTCTCACACCCTAAAGACAGAAAATGCAGCATCAAGAGGTACTTGCTGACAACTTTACATGATTTGAATTTCACTATGCGTCAGAGCTTGCAAAATATCAATCATTTTACGCCTTTTGCCTGTACATCTATGGTCTTTTTTTCAATTGCAGATGTCGCACATAGGGCGCTTTTTCCGGCTTCAATACGAAACCGCTGTTTGCATGAGACAAAACGAGAAAGCTGCAATAAAAAAAAAGTCAGGCAATGCGGTAATGGCACATCTGCTGTCGTGCAGTAGGGACACTAATTGAATTGCTTACATCATTTAGCAAGTGCAAGCTGCTCTCTTTTCTTCGAGGCGTGCATACGGTCATTAGCAAGCTTAACACGATGCGTGATCTGAACAACTATGACTAATGCCAGCCGTAAAGCACTGGATGTTGTTACCGAGATAAAGCCTCAGTATGATTGAGTATTCGGTCAGCTGGCATTTGTCACACCTCATAACCAGAACATGAAGCTGCGTGGTGCTAGCTTAAATCAAACTCTTTATCAACAAGCTGCAAAGCACTCATTTCTAGTTGCTGACACTTGTGCGTTAACTGGTGGACCATTTCTATCGATAAATTAACGTATATGTCACCTAATAAACAATATACGCCCTGAAGATTCCCTAATAAAGCACAGTTTTTTGTACTAATAATTTTATTCGCGCTTTCCGCCTTTAAAGCACGTTGCCCAGGTTCAACATTTAGTGGTGACGTTCTAGCTCCAACAAGCTAATGAGCCGAACTTGTTACTCTTAAAGCACTAATCTTTAGAACTACAGGTCATGGTGTTTTAATTTGAAAGCTTTAGACATCAATTATTGTCTTGACGCAATCAACCATTAGGTATTTTTTGTTCGCCTTAAAAGTGCCCTACCCGATAAAAAAAGTTGCACCACATTCACGGAGTGTATGATGATGAGTGGGGCGAAGCATCCATCAGTCCGTTCACGGTTCCGTCCATGCGTGCGTCTGCCTGTGCGACTGTCCGTGCGTCCACCTGACCGTCCGTCGGTGAGTCCATCTGTTCGTCAGTCCGTACGTCCATCCTTGTGTCCCTCTGTCTGTTTATGCATCCGTCCGTCCGTGCGTCCATCCTTCCTTCTGTGCGTCCGTTCACGCATCCGTCCGTGCATTCATTTGTGCGTTTATTCATGCATTCGTCCGCCCATGAGTCCATTCATGCGTCCGTGCATCTTCCTGTCTGTCAATCCTACCGTTCATGCGTATGTTCATCCGTCCGCCAATCTAGTGAACGCTCCAAGTACATCTCGCATATTTTCATCATATATTCATCATAAAGAAGTACCGCCATCTAGCGCACATTCCAAGGACTGAACAAGAGATGGCACGGGCGCACTAGAGGAGCGGCAAGCGCGCACTCTCTTACGGCCTGCGCTTCGTCTCTATTTCCCACATTTCGCCACCGCCAGTTCATGGCACTGCGGCCGAACCCGCACTAGAGAAAGAAATAAATAAAAAGAAGAAACAGGGAGGTTAACCAAGAAAAACTGCTTTGCTATCCTGAACAGGGGTGGGAAAATAAGGGTCGGAAATGGATAGAGATAGATATCTCACAAAACCTTGCTGAAATCAAGGAGCTTATACGCCCTTAGATAGTGTTTAAAGTGCGTCCCCCTGATACTGGTTCTGTTTAGTGGGTATCATAATCAAGGCGAATTTTAGTTGAGATTAGATCATCGATACCCGTCTCTGCAGGTTATTTCATCGCAAACAACTATCTTTTTTATTTATGATTAACATGCGCGGGTTTCCTCCTCAATTCAAAAGAGTGCGTGCGTGGCGCTCCTCTAGTTCAGCCGTGGAGGTGGCTACCTACTACTACAATGACAACTATTACTGCTACTACATACAGCGTGGACGCATGACCCACAGCTTATAGATCTTCGCTTCTAAAAAAAACTACTCTTCTGTGCAAGCTGGTGCCCACCCGTTTCATGACTGCGTTGCACAGATTTTGTCCCACATGAGTGACGTTAGCGATATTCACGCGATGCCCTAAAAACTAGACTGACTGAGTGACTGTACAGTTACTATGGAAGAATAGGTTGTCGTGATTGTTGAAATTTTAATTAACTGCCACAGCAGCAAAAACTAGAGGAGAAAGAGATGATGACGTAACTTTAGGACTTCGCCTTATTGCACTGAAAATTTGTCAACCATTTTCCCCTTACTTGTCTCCACTTCACCAGCTTTGAGTTCGCTAACACAAGCAAGAGCGACAACTTTATTGAAATGATGAGAATAGGTGGGTCTGGGTGTTTTAAGACTTTGTATTGGGAGAATAACAAAGAAAAGGCAAGACCCACCACAAGCTCGTCACTGTCATTGCATGGTGATAAAGAACCATGTCCTTAGTACCAGTAGCTGTTTCTGCAGTACTCTATCAACAGCTGTACGTGCACATGACCGCTTTTATGCTAGATCCTCACCTAGCCACACGTACATATAGCTCTTGAACTTTATTTTGGCGTGATAAACTCTTTATTTAGCTATATATATAAATTCTTCAATGCAACTGTACCCTCTGTGTTCAATTTGTTTTTAAAGGTGCTTTCTTCTCCTTCATTTGCGAATTCCTCAACCCTTGGTTATTTCCCAGTGCAGCATAGAGTACAAAACGATTGTTTATATTTCTACATGCATGTATATTGATATTCTTGGGGCCGACGCGCGTGTGTGCCTGACGAGGACAACGAAGAGTTGTCTCCGCTCGTTATTAAATTAAACCGCTAGTAATGTAAGAGCGAGAAGCCCTGCGAATATGCCTGGGACTTCCCAGGTTCGTGGCGAATAATATATTGTATCAAGAAGCGCGATTGCCAACACTCCTCTGTCGATTTCGCATTCTAACGGTTCAAACCTTCTTAAGGTTCTACAGTTTACCGGCGCGAAGATCAGAGTACGCATTTATCAGCGACCCTGACTCTTTCTTTCTTGCACATTGGCCTCCATTTCATACCCCTCAGATAATTTTTGTTCAAAAGAAATTGGACTGCATAAATGTAGATATTAGCACAGTAATTGAAACTAATTCCTCAACCATCAACATTAGAATTGAGTACGATGAAATCTTCCCCCCACAAGCCAAGTTGCAATCTCTTAGATTTTTGACCACTACAATAAACGATTACTTGGTACATGCAGAAACAAAAAATGTAATAGCTACAGATGCTTCTGTCAACAATGAAAAGGCAGGCATAGGAATTGCGTCTGATTTCCTCGGCTGGTCTTTTTCAGTAAGGCTTCCAGATTTCACTCCTATATTTGAAGCCGAGCTAGTAGCTATTATTTTAGCTCTTCGTAAAATTCCTACGACCGAGACCAGTGCAATCATCCTAACAGACTCACTTTCGGTGTGTGCAGCTCTCACAACCTCTGAACAATCTCGTGCCCTAGCAGCGTTCCACACAATAGCACCGCCGCATTTAAAACTCCTCAAATTTGTGTGGGTCCCAGGTCACTGCGGATTACAATTAAATGAATTGGCAGATGCTTTGGCACGAGCATCACTCGATGGACCAGTAATTTCAGTACTTCCCAAGGTAGAATACTTATCAGGGGTTAGATATAGGAAATTCGCTATTTTTGCAGATAGTTTAGAAAATATCACACAATGGACCGATTATCAGCACCTCAAATTTCTATGGAAAGCCCAGTGCAGTCCGTCCAAAAAACTTGAAATTATAATCTCCAGATGCCGGTGCCGTGTCCCCCCATTAAATTTTTATTTACAGAGAGCTGGTCTGACATTTCCCCCCTTTGTCCGTTTTGCGAAGAATCAGAAACTATTGAACATTATTTTGGCTCATGTCGTAACTATGCATTAATTAGGAAACGACTTTAAATGTTCCCATTTCGAAGCTAGGTTTAAACTTAACCACAGAAAATTATCTAACTTTTGGTGCCTCTGTTTTGGGAAATCGCCACAGAGATGCAATCGATGCGGAAGGTAATTTTATTCAAGACTCTAAACGTTTTTCAACATAAAGCCCACGTTAACAGATACTAAAAAAATGGGTGGAAAAGTTATTTTCAATTTTGGATAAATCCGTGACATACCAAATCGATCGTGTTTGGCAAAACCAGCTGTCTGGTCGGCTCCAAAAATCAAGTTGTAGCTATTAGTGTCTACTTTGTTGTTGATTCTTTTTTCTCACAATCTAAATCTTTGGTTTCTTTCTTTTTTTTAACAGTTCTCTATACAACTCCCCTCCCCCCGTTTTTTTTATTTCGTTGTAAGCTGTAATGCAGTTACCGTCCATATGACACTATATGTTCTCTTGGCCAATCCACCAGAGTGGGTACGAGCCATGGATTAGGGGATACAAACAAAGAAACAAACAAGCTCGAGGCGAACGTGCAGCGTGGCTGAACCTTTAAGCTTGCTCTCGGGGTGTGGCCAAGAATTAAGTAGCTGTGTTTGGTTAGTTGATCTATCATCGTTTCCTAAACTGCAATAGTTGTTTGATAAGTGTTTTTGTGCAGTTCAGGCAAGACAAGATGACCTTATCTTCGCCAGGGCCAGGGACTTTTCTTTGGTCTGCTTCTACGGATCCGAAGGAAGTGCCAGTGGATCTTTTCTTGCGCAACGGAATACCATCGGTTCCAGTGGCTCTAGTCCCGACCAATGACGGCATCATTCAGATGAAAAACCCGGAAATAATTCAGGTGGAATTACGGTCAGTGACGACCCATTTCGAGTCCATAACGGAGGTCCGCCCGTTCGGCAGAGGAGGCATACGGTGCTTTTCGCCAGACCAGTCCTGTGTCCTAGATCTACTGAAGTGCTCGATGTTTGCATCCCAGCCGGTGAGCGCGTTCATACCTTCACATTTAGCATGTACCCGAGGTCTAGTGCGTGGCGTCGATGCCAACATGCCACCCTCCGAAGTACTAGAGCTGTTTTCGCCAGCAGGTGCTATTTCAGTTTATCAGTGTGGACGGGTGGTTGATAAGAACAAAATACCAACTGAGTCTGTAATTGTGACCTTTGCGGGATCAGTCCGACCATCAGAAATTAAGGCTTGGCCTTTTTTTTTACAGAGTAGAGCCGCTTTCTCCTCGTCCGCTCCAATGCATAAAGTGTTGGCGTTATGGTCACACAATGAAAGGTTGTAGGTCAGCGACCAGGTGTAAGTTATGCGGGGAAGGTCACAATTCTAGCGACTGTCAGAGCGATAAAGAAAAGCGTTGCCTATGTAACGAAGCTTATGCGGCCGATAAGCTCTAGTTGTTCGGCAAAAGTACGTGAACTGCAAATTCTAGAGATTGTAGAACGAAGACGGTGTTAGCGTAAGAAGCAGCACTTGAAATACAAGCACGAACACAAGGCTACACTGGTGTAACAGCTCGTAATTTGCCAACAATGGAAGCTCTCTCTGTTCCTATTGCGGAAGCGATTGAGAAGGCAGTGGAGAAGGCAATGGAGCGTATCGCTGGGAATCTTTGTGAGTCCTTGGCCCAAATTCTATCACAGCAGATGGCTCAAATGTTGGGTACAGCGGAAAACAACCTCAGTGCACCAAGTAACGTTAGTGACTCCTCGGAGTTTGCAAAGGAGTATGACTCTGATACGCCACAGCAGGCTACGGAAGCCCTTCACATTCGTGGCTCCCCTGAAATTTCAAAGGAGTATGGCTCCGATACGCCACAGCAACCTACGGTAGCTGCAGATTCAGTAGAGGAAGGTAGCGTATCTCAATGCGAGCTTACCAGGAAAGTGGAGGACTCAGACGAAATGGAGATGGATCCGCGATCACTAAAGCGCTCGAGATTCCCTTTATACAAAAAAGGCATCGTACCTGTCAATTCAAAAACCAAAAAGTACCAGAAGAACACCCTGTCTAAAGCTGATTTTCTTAAAGAAATTATTCTAAACAAGGCCATCGCTGAGGCTATTCTAGAGAAACAATAGGGTCACTTAAAATCCTTCATTGAAATTGCCGATTGATTCACTCTGCGACAACTGATCTAATATGTTTGGCACCGAAATTTTCTCCAGATAGTATTGCACTACAAGAAACTCGGCTTTCAATGCATCAGTCTTTTGAAATAAATATATTCAGATCTTTCCGTCTAGACCGTCCATTCAAAAGTGGAGGTTTGGCATTTTTTATTAATAATAGAATAAGTCTCAAAGCAAAAATTGCGTATAAGCTCATGTCACCTGAAAGTGAAATTCTTGCCTTAGAAATAACCTTACCAGGCTGCATGCCTTTTTTGGTGGTGAATGCATACTTTACTAAAGGTGTAATAGATACTCGATGTTTAGACGCTGCAGTGACTTCTAGTTATCAAAATAAAATTCTAATCGGCGATTTCAATTCTCATCATACGTGCTGAGGTTTTCGAACTGATCAATGCGGTAAGAGATTGTGGGAGTGGACAGCGGATAATAACTTGTGTTGTCTGAATTCAAGAACACCCACTTACATTAGTGATAGGTCTCGTTCAGCCTTAGATTTAAGCTAGAGTGCATGTGATTGTGCAACTAACAGCGATCATTTGCCTATGTTATTCGAGATTGCTTGCCAAGTTATAATGTCAGGCTCTCAGACTCGAGTGTTTATTAATTACACCAAATTTTGCAAAGATTTAAAATTTGCTTTAGCGACTCATTCTGAAGAGCAAGAAGATACCAAAGCCATGATACTAAGTGCACTGATCAAAAAAACATATAAAAATGCAGAATTTGTTGTGGAATCCGCAAAGAGCACAACCCATAGTCCGTGGCAGAACTCGGACTGTGCCCGCGATTTCCGACGAAGAAAGGCAGCTTGGAAAAAACTTATGTATAACCAGTGCCCCCAAAACTGGTCTGATTACAAGTATCACGCTGCAAGTTTTAAACGCACAGTCTCTTTGGCTAATGAACAATATGATAGAAAACATTATGATCACCTTTCAAAAGCTTGTAACAAAAAGGCGTTGTTCAGGTTCATGAGATCACGTAAAATGATGCCATCTCCAAATAATATAGAGTTTGAGATTATGTCCTTGGAAGAAACAAAGAAATCCTTAGAAACCATGGCTAAAGGCCTGGAGTGTAGATTTACATCACCTAAGCCTTACGATCCACAAAAACCAGCGTTAACGATTGAAGTTACTGAAGTTACAGAGGAAGAGTTAGCACAAGTGATACAAGGTTTGCCCTCGTCACCTCCAGGTCCGGATGGAATCGCAACTGCTATGATAAAAGTATTATTCAAATTATCACCATGTGACCTACTAAACACTGTAAATTATTCGTTAAAGTATGCCTCGATTTCGTATGAGTGTAAATTAGCTAAAATAGTGCCGATACAAAAAAGACAAGGATTCGAATATGCCATAGAAAACATTTGACCCATTTCTCTTACATCTAATATGGTGAAGCTCATCGGAAGAGTGCTCTATAAAACACTTCTAATATGGATGGAGGAAAATTTGATAATAAATCCAAATCAAATTGGCTTCAGAACAGATTTTTCAATCTGGTGTGCACACGCAGATTTAGAAAGCCGCATTCAGCTTTCTCGCAAAAGAACACAACATGCGGCACTAGTGACATTAGATATAGCTAAGGCTTACGATAGTGTAGAACATTCAGTTTTATTAGATATATTAGAGAGCCACAATCTCCCAAAATATATATTGGCGTGGGTGAGGGAATTTTTGAGAGGAAGAGAGTTTTATTGCTTTAAGCATGGTTGCGCATCGTCAAAGTGCAAAAAACACGCGGTGTCCCCTAAGGCGCTGTATTCTCGCCAATTCTATTTAACATTTTAATGAGCACTATACCGCATTGCCAGGACGTGAAGGTGTTTGTATATGCTGATGATATTGCATTTTCACGGCACATAGTGACATATATTCTCTACATCAAAAGCTACAGAGATATGTCAATATGCTAGAGAGATGGCTAGATGCAGTCTGCATGACCTTAAATGTAAATAAGAGTGCAGTATTGATATTCTCGTTATCCGATCCCATCTCAATTTCAATAGGTTATAAACAAGAGCCCATTCCGCAGGTGGAATCTCTTAAATATTTGGGAGTAATTTATAATGCCAACCTAAACTGGACTCCTCACATAGAAAGCAGGGCATCTAAAGCACAACGCGCCTTAGGAATTCCTCGTAGACTGAGCAGCCGCCGATATGGTCTACGCAGAAGCACAGTGGTGATGATCTATGAAATGTATATACGACCAATCCTAGAATTCGGGTGCGTATTGTTCTCGGGTGGCCCAGCTTATAAAATAAAGCCTCTGGTTATGCTGAAACGAGAAGCCTTCAGATTGTGTCTAAGACTTCCGAGGTTTGTAACAAACAATGTTTTGTATCAGGAAGCACGATTACCTACATTGCCTTGCCGTTTTCGTATCCTAACGGTTCAGACGTTTTTGAAATTTTATAGCTATGCGCCAAGACGATCTGAATATGATTTTATAAATGACCCAGACAGCTTTTTTCTTGCCCATTGGCCACGCTTTCGAACACCTCAAATTGCTTTTGTCCAGAAACAACTAGATAGGTTAAATGTAAAAATTCGAGATGTGATTGCGGCGCAGGTTACAAATCAAATTCTTAAGATAGAATTGAATAAGTTTTTTCCCTCTAAGCCTAAATTACAGTCTTATAGGGTCTTAAATAGACGACTGCAGGATTATCTTGCACACGCAGAAACAAATAATATTATAGCCACAGATGCTTCATTAATGGATGAAAAGACAGGTGTAGGTATATACTCCCATTTGCTTGACTGGTCTTTTTCATTAAGATTACCGGATTTCACCCCAGTTTTTGAAGCTGAGCTGTTGGCGATAGTTCTAGTGCTGCGAAAGCTACATTTGAATGCCGCCAACGCGATTATAATTACGGATTCCTTGTCAGTATGTACGTCGATTACGGCGTCAACAAAATCGATGGCCTTAAAGGCGCTCCTTATGCTAGTTCCTCTTCAGCTCTAGCTACTGAAATTAATATGGGTACCCGGTCATTGCGGCTTAGAAGTAAATGAAATCGCCGACTCTCTAGCACGAGCAGCATTGGAAGGACCAGTACTATCAGTCCTTCCCGAAGTGGCCACTATAACTGCGACATGATACAGAAAGCTTGCGCTCAGTGCAGACGCTATAGAAGCAATATTTTCCACACCAGAATTTACTCACTTAAGATTTCCATGGAAAATTCATTGGTGTCGAACAAGACAGTTGGAAACCATAATAACCAGATTTCAATGTCGTGTCCCCCCGTTAAATTTCTATTCACATAGGGCTGGTCTGGCGATATCACCACTATGCAGCTTTTGTTCAGAATTGGAAACAATAGAGCAATATTTTTTATCATGTCGCCGATACAATTTGCTCAGGAAAACATTCTTAGTCCTCCCATTCGCTAGCCTGGGGCTGAATTTCACTATAGAAAACATACTTTCCTTCAGTGCTTACGATCTGGGCTTCAGCCACGAGAACGTTTTCTATGCAGTTTGCAAGTACCTTAATGAAAGTAAAAGGATTAGGCTTTTTAATTGCGTGGTTATTATTTGTGCAAAAAAAATCCAACGAACACAAGAGCATTGTTTTACCATGCTGGTTCTTATTCTAGGTAATGAATCATTGTCTTATCTGAGCGAGTGACAAACAACTATTGCACTCCTTTCATTCTGCCTAGGGTGTCTTTTCTTTTTTCTTTCTTTTTTCTGGTGGGTGGATTTGATATTAAAAAAAATCTTACTTATTAAGTCATCGATTCTTGGCCAATCCCCCTGAGTGGGTACGAGCCATGGCTGTGAATCATCATCATCATCATCAGCTCGATCGCTGGTGAACCGGTCACGCCATTACCACTGGTTTTGAATATATCTAATCCCCAGCCTCGTCGTTACGGCGTCTCTTTTTTTCCGTAACATAATTGGTGGAGGTGGAACGTTCCCCGCCTTCACCACGAAGCTTTTCAGTGGCCACACCGTTCAGTCTCCGGCCATGGCTACCAATGACAACAGCCCGTCATCGTCTCCATCTGTAGCTCCAGCCACTACATATCTGACGATGCCCACCCCCCGTGATCCCGGTACATTCTCCACACAACCTGGGCTTGACGTCGACTACTGGCTCCGTATGTACGAACGTGTTAGCCACACACACCCATGGGACCCTACCATGATGCTCGCCAGCGTAGTATTTTACTTGGACGGCACCCCACGGGTCTGGTTCGACGCCCATGAAACCGAGCTCACCAGCTGGGATACCTTCAAGGACCGACGACACGACATCTTTGGAGACCCGTCCGGTGGCTAAATGGAAGTGCGGAAGAAACTCGCCGCTCGTGTGCAGTCCTCAACAGAGTCATATGTCTTGTACATACAGGACGTGCTCAGGTTGTGCTGAAATGTCGACGAGAAAATGACAGAGAGTGACAAGGCGGGCCACATACTTGAAGACATCGCGGATGACGCCTTCAATTTGCTCGTCTACACTAACGTCACGACCGTAGATGTGACTATCAAGGAATGCCGCCGCTTCAAAATGGCCAAAAGCCACCGTGTTCTGCCTCAATTTACGCGGCTACCAAACACGGCTGTTACATTCACTTGCACCGATCTCGGTGCCACACTACCCACGCAGGACAGCGTGACACGAATAGTTCGACGGGAGCTTGAGGCGTCAAGTCCGGCACCATTTCCTCCATATCCGCTCGACCATGGCGCCGCACAAATGCCTCCACCGGTCTCCGTTATACAAACCGTCGTGAGGCAGGAAATTGCAAAGCTCGGTTTTCCTGTGGCCTGCTCTGTCTCCCGACCCGTCTCCAGACCAATAACAACAAATGCACCACGCCATGACGTGCATTTTATTTTGCGATCCCGCAATCCGGTGGAATGGAGAACTGCAGACGACAAGCCGATCTGCTTCCGCTGCCACCGAGTTAGCCATATCTCCCACTACTGCCGCAGCACTTGGACAACCTCAAACTGGAGCCCATTTTCCTCTACTCGACCATACGAGGGCTTCCGTTGGTATTCGCCCAGTCGTGTGGACCCTTCTACCGACGTTCCTAACAGCCGCTCCACTGCTCGTTCGCCGTCACCTCAACGCCGCTGTTCCCCATCGCCCCAACCACGCAGCTATCCGTCACCGGTCAACTATAGATCCTCTCGGACGAAAAACTAGATTATGCAGCTCCGGGAGGTAGTGCTGCATGCTTGCGAATGATCCAAATCCTCCGTTGACGCTCCCCACTAATACTAACTTGATTGAGGTGTATGTTAACGGTATTTCTTTGTCGGCATTAGTCGACACCGGAGCTCAAGTGTCCATAATGAGTGCTCATCTGTGTCGCCTGCTCAAAAAAGTCCTCACGCTTACAGCAACTTAAGCCCTCCGTGTCGCTGATGGTGGAACTGTGGCCATCATTGGAATGTGCACCGCTCGTGTTAGTATTGCCGGCCGCCATGTTCCCGTTTTATTTACGGTGCTTAAAAATTGCCCGCATGACCTAATCTTCGGCATGAACTTCCTATCGACGCATTCCGCCCTGATAGATTATGCCACCGGTACTCTCTGCCTAGAACTTCCTCTTCTCCCAGATTCTCACCCTGAACTCAAGAACAGCCTGTGCACCACTGACTTCTTCCGGATACCGCCTAAAGCTCTCACATTCATCGAATTGGCAACATCCTCTCCCGTGTTCGGTGATCATATCGTGACGCCGATTGCTGATGTTCTCCTGGCGCGTGACTTTACTGTCCCACACTCCGTCGTAAGCATGGCCTCTAACCGAACATATTTACCTGTTATCAATTTCGGTTTCATAAAATAAGTACTACCCCAAGGAATTTTGGTCGCCACGCTAAGGCCCTTAATTGACGACCACGTCACCTGTTTTACGGCAGACGTATGTCCCGAGCACCCACATCACTCGCAGGATGCCACGTGCCTCGATGTGACCTTACGCTCCATGATCGCCCCGGATCTCAAACCTGAGAAGTCAACCGCGCTATGCCGCCTTCTGGCTTCATACCGCGACATATTCGACATTGACAGCCGTCCACTCAGTCAGACTTCACTCGTCAAGCACTGCATTACCACAGCTGATTCTCATCTCATTCAACGGCGACAATACCGGGTTTCTGCCGCCGAGCGTAAAGTAAATTCAACAAGAAGTCACCAAGATGTTAGCCAAAGGAATTATTGAACCCTCTTCGAGCCCTTCGGCGTCCCTCGTTGTGCTCGTTAAAAAGAAAGATGGCACGTGGTGCTTCTGCGTGGATTACCGTCATCTGAATATTATCACGAAAAAGGACGTTTACCCTTTCCTCCGCATCGATGACGCTCTCGATTGTCTCCACGGCGCCCGATACTTTTCTACAATAGACCTACGTTCCGGCTACTGGCAGATTGCTGTCGATGAAAAAGACCAAAAGAAGACTGCGTTTGTTACTCCAGACGTCCTATCTCAGTTCCAGGTTATGCCATTTGAGCTATGCAAGGCCCCAGCCACGTTCGAGCGCATGATGGACTCTCTGCTACAAGGGTTCAAATGGTCAACATGTCTTTGTTATCTTGACGATGTCGTTGTATATTCCCCAACACTTGAGAACCACCTTCAGCGTTTGTCAGCTATTCTCGACATATTCCGCACTGCAGACCTTCAAGTGAACTCGTCGAAGTGCCGCTTCGCACACCGGCAAATTACAGGGTTGGGCCACTTTGTCGACACCTCTGGTGTGCAGCTGGACCCCGAGAAAATTCGTGCAGTGGCCAGTTTTTCTGTGCCCCAGTCAGCCAAAGACGCCCGGAGTTTTGTAGGACTTTGCTCCTTTTTTAGAGGATTTCTGAAAAATTTCGCAACCATCGCTCGACCCCTCACAGAGCTTCTGAAGAAAGACGTCACATTTACGTGGGGTACCGACCAAGCTGCTGCTTTTTCTCACCTAATCACGCTACTGACGACTCCACCCATATTGGCTCACTTTGACCCATTCGCTCCGACGGAAGTTCGAACCGATGCTAGTGGTCACGGAATCGGAGCCGTGTTAGCCCAACGCCAACGGGGACACGACCGAGTTGTCGCCTACGCTAGCCGCCTCCTCACAGCTGCTGAGCGCAACTATTCTATTACGGAGCGTGAATGTCTTGCTCTTGTTTGGGAAGTCTCAAAGTTCCGCTCATATTTATATAGCACTAATTTCTCTTTGATAACTGACCATCATGCGCTATGTTGGCTTAAGTCACTGAAGGATCCTACTGGCCGGCTCGGGCGCTGGGCTCTACGACTCCAAGAGTATACCTACACGGTGACATACAAGTCCGGACGTTTACATCAGGACGCAGACTGTCTGTCCCGCTACCCGGTCGCATAGTCGAGCACTATGCCTGACACCGACACCAAGCCTTGCGTCTTTTCCCTTTCGCAAATGACATGCATCGGTGACGAGCAGTGCTATGATGCATCCTTGCGTGCTGTCATTGAGCGCCTCGAATCACCATCCTCCTGTCAGCCCCATCGCTCATTCGTGCTCCACGAAGGTGTATTGTACCGCCAAAGTTTTGAGCCAGATGGACCAGCTCTGCTGCTTGTCATTCCGAAACACCTTCGCTCAGAATTTCTACATGAGTTTCATGACCTTCCTACTGCTGGTCACCTAGGTGTGTCACGCACTTACGACCGAATACGCCGACGCTTCTACTGGCCAGGGCTTGCACGCTCAGTCAGAAGAAACGTTCCGGCTTGTGAGAAATGTCAGTGCCGCAAAACGCCATCGACACTTCCCGCCGGGCGCCTTCAACCACTTGATATTCCGTCAGAACCGTTCTTCCGCGTTGGCTTGGACCTACTTGGCCCTTTCCCCTTGTCTTCCTCGGGTAACAAGTGGATAGCTGTGGCCACCGACTACGCCACGCGTTATGCCATCACACGAGCTCTCCCAACAAGCTGCACCACAGATGTCGCCGACTTTTTCCTCAAGGACGTGATTTTGCAACACGGAGCCCCACGGCAGCTGCTTACAGACCGTGGCCGCACCTTTTTGTCGAAGGTCATAGCAGACATCTTGCAGTCCTGTAAAATGAGACACAAGCTGACTACGTCATACCACTCACAAACCAATGGACTCACGGAGCGTCTAAATTGAACTCTAAGAGACATACTCGCTAAGTATGTTTCTACCAACCACACCGACTGGGATCTCGCGCTGCCGTACATCACACTTTCCTACACTTCTTCGCGCCATGACACTGCTGACTACTCTCCATTTTTTCTGCTGTTTGGCCGAGAACCAACATTGCCTCTAGACACCGTCATACCGTCCCCTGGAGTACCGACCAGTGAATAAGCCATGGATGCTATCACTCGGGCCGCTCACGCACGCGAAATCACCCGTACTCGCCTTCTGACCTCTCAAGAGAAGCAACGGCGCTTGTATGACCAACGACACCACGACGTACACTTTCAGCCCGGTTCTTTGGTCCTGCTCTGGTCTGCGACCCGTCAAGTTGGCTTGTCACAAAAACAGCTTCCTCACTACACAGGCGCATACCGAGTCCTTCGTGTGGTTACTCCTGTAACATATGAAACTGGTCCTGCCACCCCGTCGCCTTCATGTGCCCAACAGGCTACCGATATTGTACACGTTGCGCGCTTGAAGCCCTACAACTCTCCTAGTGACGTTGACATTTAAATGCACCGAGACGGCGCTTGTGCCGCCGGGGGTTATGCTACAAGCATGTACATTGATATTCTAGGGGGCGACGCGCGTGTGTGCCTGACGAGGAAAACGAAGAGTTGTATCCGCCCGATCGCTGGTGGACCGGTCACGCCATTACCGCTGGTTTTGAATATATCTAATCCCCAGCCTCGTCGTTACGGCGTCTCTTCTTTTCCGTAACAATATCATTGTTTCTCACATCGTATCCAAATTTCGCTGTTCACTCTCTACAAAACTCTTTCTTTTTCATGCATCCTGTAGTAATGTTTCCTAATATATTTTTTCAAAACTGATAAAACACTTTATTCGTAATCGACTTGACAAATGCGGGACAATCATCATTCAGAACGCCTCCTTACACTTAGTGAGTGCGCTGGTCATTATCAATGTCTACCGACTAAGAAGACGGCAAAACGTTAGCGTAGTTCTTCGCTTCACTTATTGTCTCATTGCCCGAGAAATATGGCTGCCTATTAAAAAAACTCAGAATTCGTGTCTGTAGACCTACAAGTCAGGCTTACAAGCACTTTCCTGAACGTGGCTACAATATTGTTACCATTACAGGTCACGAAATTACACGGCCCTTCGTAAAGAAGCTACCCTGTTTGCACACTTTGTTGAAACGTGGTATAAAGTCAACCTGACCAACTCAAACAGATGCTGGTGCACCAAAATATATTAACACTGCTTTAACTACGCAGATTTACTCTGCAAGGCTTCTCAGCGCCTGCAGTTTTATGCCTGAGTTCTAATGCGTCGATTTCATTCTTTTTTTTCTTGTCTTGTCTTTTAAGCTCAACTTGGTGCGCTGGCACACGGTGCGGAAGCAAAACTAGTAGCTGAACGACATGAAGCAGCGGGCTGCCGTTTTAACAAGCTTCCAGGGCGAAATAAAAACTATTCGGTTCATCTAAATACTGTCGCTCTCTGACACTCATTCTGAAAATAAAAATAAAATGATTCCCGCGTGTTCGCCCCGACGAAACAGCGCACGCCCATTGCTGTTCTGATCCTTGGGGATGTTATGACCGCAAGCTGTATGCGCTCTTTTTCTAATCTTCTACGCCATGCTTCCTACCCATTCGTAAGTTGCGTCACCAAACGCCATTCACTGTAAATCTGCAATAACGTTCTGAAAGAGGCATCGATGCACCCTCGTACAATCCTGCATGCTCAAAATGTGTGCAATAATAATGCAGGAGAAATATTAAATATGATGACACTACGTCTGTCCGCCCACTACATGCCCATTGACGTAAAATGCAATATCCGGGTCGGTAGCATTGAGGCGATGTCGAAACATGCACACTATTCGAGCGTAGCCAGATTCCTGTCGCAATGGCTTCATTAACTTTTTTCGAATACACATGTCTCCAAGGTGCTATTTTAAGGATCATAGAAGGATGGGTAGAAGACTCGTTGTCTATAAAGCACTTAACAAACTTGAGACGACTAGAACGAGAAAGGCCGCTCCTTTGTCTTCTCCGTGAATAATATTGATGCTGCCTGAAAGTTTACCAAATCCAACGTGGCTATTCGCTGCCGTTGGCATTGAACCAATTTGATGCTTTCTAGAAATTCCATTCTTTTAGATTGCCTCCGCGATCATATGTCCCTTCACCGAGAGACAATATAGGGCGCTGAAGTTCTCCTGTGGTTTCACGTGAATAGACATAATAGCAAAGGCACATTTCGGCAGCTTTAAACACCTTGATCAATTCATGCGATGACGATTTTGGCATATGTGGTGTTAAGCTGCCACCGCCGTGCAACAACAGTCATTTTTAGCGCTTCATAGCCCATCAAAGACTGTGGCTGTAACAAACTAAGTTCTAGAAGGATAGCTAGGATATTTATTCTGGTGCTTGACTAGAATTCAGCCGAGTCGATTGAGATGCACTGGGCAAGAAAAAAAATGTATTGCCGTAATCAGATCGAGAACAATGCTTGTGACACCAACACGTACCAGATATTTTTTGTTTGAATTATATTTTGTTTGGGGGGACATTTTCAACATGAATGCGTTCTTTGCCAGTGTACACTAAGACGTCACCGATTTAATTTACGTCTCAAAAATAACGTCAGAAAATTCACTGTCCAGCGAAAGCTTCCTTCACAAGTACGACCTAGGAGTCAAAGTCATAACCTCTCGATTCACCAAGGCAGGTGCCCGGTGATATTAGGATTGTGCTATCAACAAACGTACCTTTAGGAGGCAGTTGCATTCCCATATACTTGAATATGTTGCCGTTTAGGTTGTACGTTTTATTGCTGAGACCTGATGCTAAATATTGTCCAAATAAGTTACCTGCTCGTTAGGATAAAATGCTGCTAATAGTGTTGGTGCGCACCTCTGCCACAATGCGGGTAACCAGAGGGTTGTGCTGTTACGAGCAGCGTTCTGCTTTTGATACAGAATTTATGAGTACTATATGGTTAAAAGAGAGAAAACCCACGAGTGTCGCGCTGTTGAGACCAGTACCAAAAACTTAAAAAGGTCGAAAGTTCTTCCGGTGCCCAGGGTGACAGCGTTCCTGCATATTCTGGTTGATTGTGCTCCACAACCTACTTGTTTCCCTTCGTTTTAACAGAAATTTTGGAAGGAACGCGTAGAATTGGTCACTACTGAAGCATTCATGGCACGTTTATTGGGCGAGATAAACTGAATTTACACGTCAACGATGAATATTCACCTATATGGAATTTCGTAAATTTCTTGTGCCAGTACGGCCAAGGCAATAGCCACCAAGCACACTTTGTCAGTATATTTTTTGCCGCAAGCACGAAAGGAAACAAAGTTGTGTGCTTTGAAATCGGACCGTTTTAAGTGAAGATTTGTTACCTTGCACTTGGTGAAAGGTTAAAGGGTGAAAAAGAAAAAAAAGACATAGAGGTAAGCAGAATTTTTCGTGTACTTTGGAAGACACATGAAGGCTACAAGCAGCTGCGGAGCCCTGTCGGCATTAAGTACGTCAGGAATACACATATTGACTTATTCGTCATCGACTTACCTGTCCATGCTCTGAGGATATTGCTGCTAAAAACAACATTTTGTCCAGTTGATTCATCTACATGCAAAATATTTTGAAACATTATGTACGCTCTTGAAAGGAAAGAAGGAAAAACTTTATTTGCAAGGGCTTGGGACAGGGGTCATGAGTTTCATGGATGGGGCCCCGAGTCCAGGGCTTCCACTGGCTGCTGCAGCACGCCTAACGTGATGCAGAAGTGCAAGCTGCACTTGTAGTGCAGAGCTGCTGAGCTGTGCCTCCCATTGCTGGAAAGAATTAGAAAGGTTGTACTGACCTAAAAAGGTATGTAAATTTGGTGGTTGATTTAGGCATCCTCACGAAATGTGGCAGAGCGACGGTCAGCCGGTACACAACGGACAGGCATGCCCATACAGCGTTGAAAAAATTTTGTGTAGTCTTTGGAGGTTGGGAAAGACTCTCGTCTGAATTTTTTGGAGGTCAATCGCGTCCTTCTTTTTTTAAGGATTTTTGGGTGGTGCTGTATTTTTGTCGGATGCCTCGTTGGTTAGCAAAACTTTTACAAGAGGCCATTCTGGATGGGTCGTTATCCTCCTCGATAGATTCCTGCTGGTGTGTTTCAAAGGATTCAAAGTTCTGTCGAGACTCTGCTTGAATCGTGAGCCTTCTAGCAAAAGCGTCGGCACTTTTGTTTCCCTCCAGGCCTGCGTGTACTGAACACCAGATAACCGTGTCTGTTCATTATTCTCCCGCCTATAATGTGTTTGTTTTTATCAAAAGGGGGCCTCTTAACAAAAAACGCCACGCTTTTTGCGAATCGGAGGTGATAATTGTCTGCGGTTCATCTCTCTCTTTCTGCGCTTTAATTGCAAGAGCAATGGCAAAGCATGCGCCTTGGTGATCGAGGACGTGTACAGCGATGCATATGTCGCCATACTGTTATCGTTGCTAAGTACTGATCTAACTGACTGTTTAATATTATAGCTCGAAGCTTTCACATACAAAACATTCTCCTGAATATGGACACGGCGGATTCTTCTTCCGATTTGGATAACGCATGGAAAGGTAGGCTATACGTAATCTTACACAGTACGATAGCCTGTACCAATTTAATTGTGTCTCCTTCCTTCACTCCCAGTTTGCGGTATGCTATTTTCTGGATCAATCCTGCAAATTGTTTCGTGGCTGATTTTAATATGTTTACTGTATGGTTGACTCGTTCATTACTCTGAACGCAGTAACCCAGAATACGTGTGACCGTTACCTCACGTACTTTGACACCTTCAAAGTGTATGTCAATGTTTCCATTACTTTTGTATCTTTCTCATATACCCTAATAATTTCAGATTTATCTGGGGCCCAGCTGATCCCTCTGGCCTTGGAAAAGTTTTCAACTGCTGTTGCAGCCTCTTAAAGTGTCTGCTATAGCCAGAACACCGCGCCTTGTCCATATGTACGGTGATGTCATACGCATAAAGTTTGTATCCTAACTGCGGCACTTCATCCAGAGCTCGCGTGAGTCCTAACACGGCGATATTAAAGAGCAGGGGATAAACGATGGCTCCTTGAGGAGTACCTTTGTTTAGCATCTCAAAAGCATCCGACCTGACTTGCGCTACGCCTATTAAAGCCCGCCTATCTGTGAGGAAAGCCTTTATGTAATTGTAGGCCCCAAATCCGATGCTGTTTAATTCTGTTAGGATGTCCGTATGGGAGATATTGTCGAATGCACCCACGCTCTTGGTTTTCTTATTAAGCAGGTTGAAAGAAGGACGTCCTGCGCGGTGCCATGCCGGTGGAAAGTGAGCGGCTTCTAAAGACGATCTTACCACGGTGATTGAAGCGGTGTAATAAATGTTATAAGCAAGGATTAATCTTACTGGTTTTCGTTATGAAGCTACCATGAAGGCCCGTTATGAAGGCCCAATAGAGGTTTATAAAACGGAGCTCATATATCTGTGATCAGTATAAGTCGACCTCCAGGGTTATAATTCTTCATCATCCACCAGAACGCGAGGGCCTTCACCGGGCATGTTCAATACCTTCAAGTAACATACCATGGCTCATTTATTGGTGGCTCCCCCCCCCCCCCCGCAAAAATAACGCGTTATATATAGGTAATGTACGCAGTACACAGTACAGTTCACGTCTCCGTGAATCGCCTTGAGCCATTCGATAACATCTCAAGAATTACTTCCAGCAGATTTGTCAGTTACCCTTTTCCCGAAAAGATGGGATGGCAGAGCCGTCCTAACTTGTCCCTCTCTCCACTGATACAGACACATCAAATAAAAACTAGGAGCCCTAAATCTTTCATTTTAGGAGTTCAAAGCAATTGAGATATGCTGTTCCTAGTGCTTACTTCAAACACCTATTGTATAAAACTTTTTTCCAACTTGCTATGCACTCACTGCGTAGTTTTAAGAGAATAGTTGCAGTAGCGTGTGTGCCTTTTTTAGTGGGTGGGGTTTTAACCGACTTTAAGGCACGAAGTTAATATAATAATCACATTTCCTGACGCGCACTGCCAATCGGCCGTTGTACCACGCATTGCAAGAGCAATGCGTGGTACAACGGCTGCAATATTTTATGATGTCTTGTGAAGCATCTACACGAAACACGTGTGTATTTCAATCATGAAAGTTATTTCACTGCATTTGGAAGCAGACGGAGTTATTTTCCCTCTAATTCACAAGTAGAAGCGTGGCGGGGTGGTAGAACAACCGCTTGCCATGCGAACAACTCGTGTTAGATTCCTACTCGGACCCAAAGAGCCCGCGTTTGATCCCAGCTCTCACCCAGGATTTTCATGTCGTTCATTAGGGGCGTAGCTCCTTACGCCACGGGTCGTATATCCCCTGTCGTCATCGTCGTAGTAGCCACTTCTCGTTAGTACTTACAATTTCGGCTGGATTTCAGTAGTTGTATAAGATGAATATATGATGGAAAGATGTGAGATGGTGGTACTTGGAGTGTTAAATATGGTACTTGGAGTGTTAACTAAATGAACGGACGGATGGACGGACGGATGGACGGACGCATCGATGAACAAATATGCATGGACGGAAGCCTATACGATTGTACGGATGGACGGATGGATGCACGGAAGAACGGATGGATGGACGCATGATTAGACGGATAGACGGAAAGACGCACAGGTGGACGCAGAAACGGACGGAAGCAAGAACGAATGAACAGACGGCAACACAGATGGACTGATGGATGCTTCACCCCACTCATCATCATGCACTCAGTAAATATGCTGTGATTTTTTTTTCTTCTTATCCTCGTGAATTAAAATTGGCCATTAACTGGAGCGCTGGTCAAGATTGAAAAAACATTCCTCTCTTTGTAAGGAATCTGGGGTGTCCTCCCATTGGTTGTAAACACTCATCATGTTGTATTCTTTCAGCCATACCTCGACATCGTCGCGTTGAAAGCCGGAGAAGAAGGGGGTACCCCGCTTCTGGACAGGAATGCCGAATGGTTCGAGCAGCATTTCTTTGGTCATGACAGTGGGTGGGCAGAGCAAGCGGCAACCCGAACGAAGCTCCAGGTGAACGTGACGTCAGTGTGGACCTGGGGATCGATAGCGTCATCCACCACACTGCAATAGAGTAGCAGCGTTGGGGCCGCGACGACGTTTATTAGGCAGAATCACCCGATCAACACTTCGAATGGAGTAGGTCATCGTGATAATGAATATAAACACATGACGATGATGCAGGTCAGATGCTGTGAATATTGCGCCTACAATTTATTTGCACACACACGAAAAAAAGACGGGGAGCAGGGAAGTCAACATGACATGTAGCGTCTGACAAGCTATTCTACACATATATAGGGAAGGTTAAAGGGAAAAAAATGAATAGAAAGCGGACATGAAAGCAGACGCGCGCAAAAAAAAACAAACAAATCGACAGATATTAGGTATCTTAGGAATCGATTTTAACGAAGCATGCACAAGAAAGGTCACTGCGTTGTAGTTGTTTTATAGAGCAAAACATTACAACGTGACTCTAAAGTTATGTACGACTGCATGCTCAGGCATACGTTGAACAAACAGCCGCATGGGTTTTATATGACCAGTTTATATTTGCGTCGGGCAGACGGGCCGCTATGTAAACAATTGATTGTTACACCATAAGGCTTCTTTAGGGGGACACCTTGTTCAAATCTTTCGTTACACAGCAGGGAGTGCAGATGCGCACCCTTGCTATCTGAGACCAGGATGCTCGCAAGAATCAAAGGCAGGATTGTACGGGAAATAGAAGACACACAGTTTATTAATAGAATAGGTGACACATGCATGACAAGGCCCTCAATCACGTTACGTGACAGCGAGATTGATTACGTGAGTGCGTCCCACTAAAAAGGATTTTTTTTTCTGCTATTATGACGTGTAATTTTGTTGACTTGTACATATATGTGCGCGCTTTTACGAATGAAGTTAGTTGTCCTTCTCTTGTGTTTCTTTGCGCCATAAGCTCATTAAGAACGTGTGTCACTTGTAGCACATACCCGCATACCAGAGGCACATACCTCCCGCGGGTATGTGCCACAGTTTGGCGGGAAGTGTTTGACAACTTACGCGTCTAGATTGTGACATTCTTGATGTCCTGACTAGCGCGTCAGATTCGTCAAACCAGCTTAAGCTCTCTACTAATCTTGGTTCGCGTAAACTTAAGGGGGTGATCACGACAGCAACCAGATGTAAACGCCTAGATAGAATGGTGGATATAGATAGATACGCAGATACACTCCAAAAGCGTTTGCAGTTCGCAAAAAACAAAATAGTAATAGTTGACTCCTTGCAAAAAAAACAAAAAAAACAAGTGATAGCGCACACAGAGAAATGCTCATGTTGCTTTACTGGTGGCTCACGCATAAGAAAAAATCACATAAAGATGTCATCGCTGTACACTATGATGCGGGTAATGAAGCACGTAGCATTAGATTGTATGGCACTTCACGACAGTTACATAGTACTGCTGCATATGCCATTTGACTGCGGTTGACTGCCTTGACGAACGAGATGATGGTCGGGATGTTCGCAGTTAATTGTTTTTTTCAGACGGTGACCACGCTCAGGGTTAGCTGAGAGCACACTTGGATCTGGCAGGAACCAACGGGATTTATTCAGCCATCTCACTTCTTACTACATGGGAACGTTTGTGACCCGGTACGAAACGGTTACATTTTACAGTGTGCCTGATAGGTTCTTTATTTTTTTTCGAGAAGTTTTAATGCAGCCGAAATGACGCCTGCACGATTTGACTTAAGTGCAGGGTAAACAACTCCTTGAGGTTGTCGAAATTTCTGGAGCCCCTCCACTAAGGCATGCCATAGTTGACGTTTCCCGAATTTACATTTCACGAGCGTTATGGTTTATTTGCCAAGATTTACGAGACCTGGCGTGGATCAGTGGTAGAATACTTGATTACCACATAGAATTGTGTGGGTAAAATTTTTGCTAGGATCCTGACATTTATTAATTGCACTCGTCTTGTCAACGCTGACGATGTCAGGCATTTCTTAACGCTCACAATTTAAAACTACAATTGCCTGTTCTTGCTTTTAGTGGGTAGGTAGCAACTGCCAATCAACCTTGGCACATATCCGCCAGTAGCTATGTGCTGCGTGTTTGGTAAATAGGGTTCGAGGACGTATGGGACGGGATTGTGACATTAATCTAGCCATGTCCAGCCAGTCTTATTTGCTAAAGCATTTTACCCTCCCATGCTATTTTTGGTTTATGCGAAGTTGAGGGGGTGAACACGTGAGCACCCAGACGCAGGCGGCTAGATAGATAGATACATAGATAGATAAATAGATAGATAGATACATACATAGATAAATAGATAGATACATAGATAAATAGATAAATAAATAGATAAATAGATAAATAGATAGATAAATAGATAAATAGATAGATAGATAGATAGATAGATAGATAGATAGATAGATAGATAGATAGATAGATAGATAGATAGATAGATAGATAGATAGATAGATAGATAGATAGATAGATAGATAGATAGATAGATAGATAGATAGATAGATAGATAGATAGATAGATAGATAGATGGATAGATACTCAAATTGCTTATAGTACCTAAAAAATGCTCCACGCTAAAAATGGGCCAACAGTTCACGGAGCCACAAGTAAGGTTCAACGGTGGATCCCTTTTTTTCTTCTATGCTCAGAAACAGAAAGCGTTTGATCTCAACTATTTATTTGGCCGTCGAACGATCCAGGTTACCAGCATTGAGGCGCAGGGCCACAACAGTTGCTCAGGAAGGGATTGCGAGCATGAGCGAACATTAGTGCGGTAATTGCTTGGCAGCCGCTAATTAAGCTATGAATGCCACCTCGGCTCGGAACTGGGTCGCTCTAGGGCATGGCCGAACAACGCCGGATGTGAAAACGCTGCTTTACTGACACGGAGCTCCTACTAGCAACAGGGTCAGGTCGACACAGCTTTAGTGACTGCGTGCCGTGGGGACTGTCATTCTTGTTTTGATATTGGCAAGCGTAGGCGATACGTTCATCTGTACCCATTTAAGTGCAACGTGAAAATCACACTATTTTGTCTATAAACATTTTTTAAAATATAGAGCGAACAGCGAGAGTAAAGAAGTTGCCGTTAATTATATGCGATGTAAAGTTAATTGGAAGTATAAGCTTACCGACCACTTTGGAAGATTCATATACATCGAGCCTCATATTGCGTACTTTGTGAACTGTTTTCAACTATTACAGATTTGCATTCGATACTTCATCGATGGTGCCTTTTTTAAACCTTGGTAATGTCTTTGCCATTTTAGAAACCTTGCAGGTTGCATGGACGAACGAAGACGTTGCAAAACAAGGTGCCTTATACTTATGCGTATTTATTTAATAAATGAAGCAGTTAATGAAACAAGCGCATGAAACCAAAACCAGGCATTGCTAACATATGCGTCAGTACAAAGCAAGCTAAGCGAACTTATTTCGCAGATTATGAATGTTAACAAGTGACAAGCTGAAATCAATAACTAGCAAAGCAAATTAACTGTAATACCGAAGTACACACTGAAGAGTTCAAGTGGTGGGGAAAATCTTTCAGTTACTCGAGCAACTGATTCAATCTACAATTTCGGACAATGTTCTTGAAACAAACGCAGCGCGACATTTGTTCTCGTGCCCCTTCTTCATATTCTTCCTATTTAAGCATATATATTGGGCTAAGGTTTATAAGATAGTGCATTTATGTCAGAAATTCCTAACCTGCCATTGGTAACTTCTGACAACTGGTTCGACAGCCGGCATTCAGAGACACGTGTTCTTCCTTTCCTTTCCACCACTTTCTTATTTACATTTTCTTCACAAAACACTTTTCGTATTACACTCACACAATTCGTCACAGCACCACCCCACCCCATCTCCACCCCATTCAGTCACACCCGCGTGTTTTATGTTGCCCCTCCCCCTCCTTTGTTAGGATGGAAGAGAGGGTATGAAGCATAAACACCCTATTGGTTAAGGAATCAGTTCTCTTCTATTCTAGAGGAAGAGAAGTCCGCTTGTCAAAATGTCAGCTCGACACAACCCCTGTTTACGCAATTTTCATCGGAAGCTTCCATCTTCCCCTTCTTACCATTTTTGTGTTCTGCAGCTGTTCCTGTTTAAACACTAAACGTGCCATTAAAACGAAAGTGCTTTTTTTTCACTAATTCCTGATTTTATATGTTTAATATTAAGCGTGAGGTTCTCGACATTCTTTCAAGCTGCAAAATCCCCCCAAAATGCATTATTTTTTTTACCACTCGCTCGGCCGGGCAAATTAGCATAAAGAGGTCACATTTGTGTGAGTTATGAGCTTAGGAATCTATTTATACATAAAGTGACAAACAACATGTGTATAAAAGCGAACCGTGATGGCTAGTGACAAAACGGAAAGTCAGCCGCTTTCAAATAGCGAAAGTACGATGCAAAGTGAAGGACTTCGGGAAAGTTCTGACGTTTAAAACCCCTGTATACGTAGCGAACAGATAGCGCACCAGCCTCTGGCAACAGAAAAACGCTACGCTTTGTCGACACGTTCGAGAGAGACCTATCCTTGCTGTTCTTTTTTTTTTTTAGTCGAGTGAGCATTGCGAATTTACATAGGTGCAGTCTTCTCTTGCAGAACAAGCCACCCATTCATAAACCTGAGAGTGGCAAGAAAAGAAAAAAAAAGAGAGCAGCAATCGTTTTAAGTTCCTGACTCCTCAGTGTGCTGTTATCTGTCTTACACATCACCATCATCATCATCATCATCATCATCATCATCATCATCGTCATCATCATAATCATCATCCTGACTACGTCCACTGCAGGACAAAGGTCTCTCCCATGTTCCACCAGTCAACTCGGTCCTGTGTTTGCTGCTGCCAATTCATACCCGCAAACTTCTTAATTTCATCTAACATTCTGTCTCCCCATGACACGCTTGCCTTCTCTAGAAATCCAGTTAGTTACTCTTGATGGCCAGCGGCTACGTGCTACATGCCCGGCCCAGGTTCATTTCCTCTTTTTGATTTCAACTATGATATCCTTAACCCCGGTTTGTTCTCTAATACACTCTGCTGCTCTCTTCTTTTCTCTTAATGTTACACCTACCATTTTATTTTCTATTGCTTGTTGCGTCGTCCTCAATTTAAGCTAAACCCAAATTAATTCTCCAGGTTTCTTCTTCGTCTTACACAGATAGCACCAAATCCACTGAAGCTGCAATATCCGGTCATTGTTAAGGAGTGAGGCTTTGAAAATTTCCTGAATCGCTGGCTATAATAAAAAGACGCTATAGCGGCTGGCAAGATGCCTTTCGAGCACCTGGGTGCCACTACCGAACAGTGATAGGACAAGCTCGGAGATGAACAACGCCAGCTATATAAGCTGGACATCTTAATCTGAAAAAATGTGTTGTAGCATTATCGTCGGCTCTTTATTTGTGCTTGAGGCTCTTAGCTTTCTTACTTGTTACTTTTCGTCATCAATACCTCTGCAATAAATGCCACATTTACTTCTTAGATACTATATCCAATGAGATGTTAACACTTGTACAGTAATGACGATTATAAATAAGCCACGCTTGTTTGTTGCAATTGTGCAGTCGGCGTTTATAAAAGCGGCCCTTGGAGACATTTTGGCCGGAAAACAGCGTCTATATTGTTGAATTCACCAAATGTCACACTGTCCCTTAATTAGTTACATAGGTGGAAGGGGAAGTGAAAACTGTGCTCTTTTTTCTCTCAATTGCATTCATTTCATCCGGAACTTCTTCCGCCAGCCTGGTTTACCACAGCTTCCGCGACCGGAGGATGCAGAAGCTTTCCGCATTTCACCTGGTTATGTGTACTCCGTAAAATGTACACATTAGGCCGAGTGGTGATGCTGGAGAATGATGCCATGTGAGTTGATGTGACGTCATCTTGACGTGACAGTACCATGATGATGACGTCACCAATTGCCAACCTCATGATCTCGTCATCGCATGTTGACTCTTTTCATCATTCGTAGATTACCACGCCGAAGGTCACGCTTCCCGTTTGAGGAGGCATCTCGGGCTTTTGCGTTAAGCTGCGGGGTTTCACTCGCGTAACCCACAATGTAATTGTGAGGCACGCCAAGTGGTGAGGTGTACACCACATTAATATTGACTAAGTAGGGCAACCAAATGTGCACCTAATTATACTACGCTTTGATGAAGTTAAGTATGGTTGAGAGCTGGGCTAGTGGGTGAGATATAATTTTAACGTACGGTGTAGTAGGGCAACATATGGTGCAGTAGCACAACACAGAGTGTCGTGTTTTCTTATCACCTGTGTGCCCGCCAAAGTTGCGATCTTACACCATATGTTAACGTTATATACTACACCTTTGTTTTCATATTTTGCTCCTGTCGAAATGAAACCATCGTAACTGTGAATCGAATTCACGTTTTTTACCTTAGCAGTCCTACAAAACAACTATTCTTTCTTGGTGAGTGTGTATATTATTGATAAGACCTCAGAATTTCAATGACGTCATTGACACTTTGTATGCGTACGAGCTTTCAGCGTTTACGTTGCCTTAGCAGCAGCAAGTTTGCAATTTTGGTAACTATAATACGCCATTCCTAACATAACTAACAACGTTTATTGAATGCCCCTAACTTTTTGAAATGACTTCCCTAGATAACATCATATATATGTTGTAGAACGTACTGCTTACGGTCGCTATTTAGAAGCTTGGGAACGTAAACTTTTTGTGCATGCGCCGCAAGCACTAAATCGTATGCTGGAGGGTAATACCTGCTACCTTCATTTTAACGTGCCATCTGGTGCCACATGGAAAACGCCTGGTCACCATAGTTGTGAAGTGCCATGAATGCTTTAAATTGTGCACGACACTACCAGAACATTTTTCCGTACATTTCCGCTCAGCAATGTTAACAGAGGTCAGGCTGCCAAAGCGTCCTTAGATGCCATCAAGCAACTGCGTTAATATTTTTGGTGAAATAAAAAAAAATTCCGAAAAGGCTTAGTGATATTGACAGACAATCATAGCAAAGAAAGCACAGGGGATATTATTAGGAATAATTAGAATGTATATGTGAAGAAAAAAGTGGATGAAACGATGACTTGCTATGAGAAGGGTCTAAACCTGCGACCTTCGAATAACACATTCAATGCTGTACCAACTGAGCTACCACGGCGGCTATCCACCCATCCAATTTGTGGGTTATGTACCTGCATTAAACGTGCCAGTGCCTGTCAGCGCAGCCTGTGGTTGTCACGGTGAGCGTGGGACACACTTTTTTTCCCCTATTGGCGTCACGTAGCAAGTAATCTATTCAGGAGCTGTCAGCTGACCAATAATCTCGCGCATAAAACTTGAAGGCCTGAAGAATGCTAGAAAGAGGCCCTAGTTATGAATTAAAAAACAAGGTTAAATTTAAGGGCTCGTTTTCATTGTTAGAAACGATATAATTAGAACTGGCAGCCAATTGTGCGAAAGAAAATATATGGAATATCTTTAGAAGTTGTTGAAATGTAGATAAGAAGAAAGAGAAGTTGGTCAAAAGATAACTTGCGGTGGTCATGGACCAAACCTGCGTCATTCGAATAACCCGTTCTATCCTCTACCAGTTTAGCTTCCACGCCAACTATCTGCCCATCCACTTCATGGGGCACGTATGTGAATTAAACGTGGCAGCGTCAGTAACTCGAGTCACTTGGTCACTCGAATTAATTTTCTTAATATTCCGAAAAATGGTCATATCGTTATCAATAATGTGACTGCCTTCCTTAGTGCGTGTATGTGTATGCTTTGTACCATTCTTCAGAACCGATACAGAAAGAAGGAGAAAGTAAGTGCGAAAAGAGGGGGTTCCTGATAAAAAAGCGCAAGCATGACTAATCGGCTGCGTCAAACTCCCTGAACATACCATGTTCAACAGCTATTAAATTCTCATTGCACCCCTTATAAATAAAGGTGGAGGCCTCTGTTTTTCAGAGCTGGCTGCGGTGTTCTAGTGGCTCAGGTGTTCGGCTTCTGACCCGCAGCTCACGGGATCGAATTCCAGCTGTGGCGGCTGCATTTTCGATGGAGGCGAAAAAGCTGTTGGCTCGTGTGCTGAGATTTGGGTGCACGTTAAGAAACCCCCAGGGGTCGAAATTTCCGGAGCCCTCTCCCAAATTCTTAAGGTGGTTTTGAGACGTGAACCCCACATATCAATTAATTAAATCAATTTGTTTATCATGCACGTTTATGGAACGAATGAAGGATCTGGGCACCCACGTTTATAAAAGAAATTTCCCCTCTTCAAGCTTTCTTTTTCGCATGAAATTTCTGAAGAATCACTGTGTAACCTCTTCTTTTTCGTTACAGGTTCCACGAAGTAGTAGCTATTCCTCCATTTCACTTTCTTATTGTGTACATTCTAAAGAGATGAGAGTCTTTCTAAAGCCTCCATGCTTTTGAATATGGCTGAGTAGTGCTACCGGAGATGACGAAGACAGCACGAAAGATTACAATGCTTCTTCATATTCGCGTTGAATTGGTTCTACCTTGCATTCGTGGCTCTGATTCACAGTCCCTACCTCGTAAGCTTATTCCGCAGCAACTTCTTGACGAATATAAAAAAATTGTAACAGAGTTTTCACCATATCTCATGTGCACATCACCAGGAAATGCCATTCCTTATTTTTTGGCTCAATACAACCATTTCTCAAAAGTAACTTGAAGTGCAACAGCGAGTCTTAACAACTTCGATGCACACTATTGTGGCAACGTTGAAGCAGTATTCTATTCATCGTCATCATCAGCATCAGCATCATCATCAGCATGACTACGCTCAGTGCAGGACAAATTCCTCTGCCATGTCCTGCAATTCAACTTGGTCCTATTTGCAAGTTCTGTAGACTGTCACGCCGCCCTACGACCGCCAGCATTATTTTTTTAAAGAGTATTGGAGTAGCAGTCGGGCCCCGGCGTTCATAGCATGTGCATGTACGTCTTGGCTGGCGTTGGGCTGTCACTAGAACGTTTCTGTTGTAGTTTCTAGGTGCACAAAGGTCATTGCGGTCGTGGCACAGTCTCCGTTTGCGAAAAGAATGCCTATTTCAGACACAGCGAAGTATCAATTAGGACGCTTATTCGCGTTCATCTCTACCTGTGAGTTCGTTTTGTGCCTCATTTGTGCGTGAGCAGCGTGGGGCACGTTTTTATCTCCTTGCCATTCGGCGCTTGACCTTCCGATTTGTTGCTATCGCGTTTCTTGCTTCGCCTTTGCAGCTTAAAGCTGTGACGTTTTTCAAAAATGCGTCAGAAATATCGGCTACAGACATTCACGCCATAGGAAGTGACCTGTTTGGAAATCAGGACCTTTTCGAGGCATGGTATCCGAGTTTCTGAAGCGTCTAGATGGCGAATAATATGCGACTTCAAAAAGGGTAGAGCCATTGCAAAGCAAAAAAAAATGGCAACATATCCACTGAGCAAATGATGGAGAGTGGGGCGAAGCATCCGTCCGTTCATTCGTTCTTGCTTCCATCCGTCCATGCGTCCGTCTGTGTGACCGTCCATGCGTCCATTCGCCCGTCCATGCGTGCATCTGTTCGTGCGTCCACACGTCCATCTGTGCGTCCGTCCCTGCGTTCGTCCATGCATCCACCCCTGCGTCCGTCCATGCGTCCATCCTTCGGTGCAGCCATCCATGAGTCCGTCCATGCATCTGTCCGTGTGTCCGTTCGTCCATCTATTCAACACTCCAAGTACCACCATCTCGCATCTTTTCATCATATATTCCGCATATGCACCGCCATCCAGCGGACATTCCAAGGACTAAACGAGAGGTGGCACACGCACACTTTCTTACGGTTTGCGCTTCGTGTATATTTCCCACCTTTAACCACCTCGAGTTCATGGTATATACTAGTTCACTGTATTCGTGGCACTGCGGCCCAACGCTCGCTAAACCTTTCTAAAACCAGCGAGTATAACGTAGCAACCTTTTCTTGTGAGATAGTGCTCAATGTACATGCCAATGGCTGCTAAAGGAGAATGAGAGACAGGAGAATTCGGCTTTTAGTGAACGCGCACGCTGCGAATTTTTTATTGTTCAACAACACACAGAAAAAAATCTCTCACCGGCACCACTTTGAAGGTCCAAATGTAAGACTGGTTACTCACTGCGACTACTACTACGATTACGAGGGACAAACGGGAGCCGCTATAAGGAGCTTCGCCCCTAAAAAAAAACGCACACAGTGCAGGTCGCATATGTGCGCAGCGAATCCGACCCTAACCGATATTTTCTGTGGGCGCTATATTGAACCACCCTTTGCGCCGCCTATAGGCAACGAAACTTGCGAATACTTGCTGATGCCAATTCATACTCGCAAACTTTCTAATCTCATCTGATCACCTAACTTTCGGTTTCCCCTTCACCCACTTGCTTTCACTTGAAATCCAGTCTGTGATCTTTATTGACCAGTTGTTATCTTGCCTTCACTCTATCTGCCCTGCCCATGAGCATTTCTTCTTTATTTCGATTATGATGTCCTTAGCACCCGTTTCTTCCCTGATACACTTTGTTCTGTTCTTGTCCTTGTCCTTAGGGTTACACCAGTCATTTCCTTTCCATTGCTCGCTGTGTCGTTCTCAACTTGCGTTGAATCCTCTTTGAACTTTTCCACATTTCTACTTCATAGGTAAGCATCCCTAAGATGCAGCTGTTATATACCTTCCTCCTGAGGGATAGTGCCAATCTAATATTCATGATTACAGATTGCTCGCTGAATGTGGTTCGCCGAATTCTTATTCTTCTAGTTACTTTAATTTCACGGTTGACCTCTAAAGCTACTCCCTGTTACAAGTTCACGTACCCAATTACAACTCCAAGTGCACTTCTACCTATCTTGAAGAGCTGTTACCTCCCAAAGTTGTTGTACATTACTTTCGTTTTCTTCCATTTAACATTAGGACCTACCTTGCTGTTCTCCTTGCCCGGTTCAGTAATCGTGATTTGTAATTAGTCTCCTGCGATACTTCGCAATGCAATGTCATCGGCGAAGCGCAGATTACTAAGGTATTCTTCATTAACTCGAATCTCAATCTCTCCCCAATCTAGGCCTCCGAAAACCTCCTTTAAGAACGTGGCTAATAGCATTTGGAAGATTGTATACCCTTGTCTTACACCCTTCTTGATTGGTATTCTCTCACTTTCTTTAGAGAGCACTATGGTGGCAGTTCATCCTCTGTAGATTTCTTTTAGTATGCTTACATATGCTTCGTTGAGGACCTGATTCCGGAGCGTCTGCATGACTGCTGACATCTGTACTGAATCAAATGACCTGTCATAATTTATGAAGCCTAAGTATAGTGTTTAGGAGAACGCTGAGCATTTCTCGTTTACCCCATTGATAGTATATATGATAATTGATATCTACACCGGGATGCCAAGAACAGATCATACATGTAACTTAAATGTGAGAGCGTTAAGATAAACTACTACTCAGGAATAAACCCAAGCAATAAATTCAGGAATAAACTTAAGGAAAAAAAACCATCTACTCAGGAGTAAAACCCAAGCATTCTGCATAGAAATCAATTATTCTATCAGAGAGCGATGCCATATTTTGAAACTGCATTGGAAAAGAACATGCGGTTGTCAGGTCAGTAAACCTGCATTTTCAATTCCAGTTGTGGCCATGATGTAGCTCTGGCTATTCAACTGTGCAGCGAAGCAATAAACATTACTCATGCCAACCTACAACTCGAACGTCATGTCTCGTTAACGTCAAAGGGGTTTGACTGCTCACTGCACTTTTAGAGCAGCCTAATAACTATTTCATTTGTATATCCACGATTAAGAGAGCTATATTCAAGCAATGCTCGTCCGCGGAAGAATACGCTTATCAAAGTTGCATGTTACGTTCACATTGTCATAGCGTAAGGCACTCCTCGTTGCCATAATAAGGATGCCTGTGCTGGTATATCACTATAGTCGACATTTTTGGTAAGCCCACGACGCGCAGTCAACTACTGCGCCTTACGTCGACTCGCACCCAACGACTTGCCTCGCAAGAAGGCTAGAGACACAAAAAAACACTGTAAGAATGAGCAAGTGTGACAGGACTTATATCCCCTCGCTTTGATGGCAGCTGGCAGTGCTGAGTGCTAGAGGCATTTTCAACTTGCCTTCATCACTTGAAGCTGGTTATGGGCGTTTCAGCTTAGCAGCGTGGCCTCACACTGCTACGAGTTCATATATGTTGTGGTTGGCCCCTTTGCGATATTAGCAGAAGCCCAGAGAATGTGTTTGAGGTCCGTCCACTGATTGCAGAATTGACTTTTCAGTAGAGATCTAGATAACAATAACTATAAGCGACACGATTTCGGAAATAACTTGTTCGGTATAGCCGCTATGCTATGCTGTCTATTACGTAGTAGACGCCATGCTGTATTTAAGGAAGCGTAAAAACAGCATATGCTTCAGCAACGCGCTGCGCATCATTGACAAGGACAACACTTGAGCCTACCGCTGTTGCTGCTGGTACTGCTCACAATATTGCTGACGTTGCTAGGCAAATATAAATATCCAGCTCTCACATTCACATGTTTTCTGTATACGTGATTGCGTAGGCCAATTTTAGATATCATTATTAGGTACTACACTTGTCTGCCTCATTTTGTTACGTTATTTAAAAGTCCCACATAGCAAACTCCGGAAGGCATGCTTTGCATGTAAATAATTCTTTGGGTACTTGGTATATGCGAAATTTTGGGGAGTTAATAATAAATGTCAACATTTTTCTGGCCTTTGCTAGTGGTCATCTTGTTAACAGGGTTATTTTTTGCTTGTTGTTTTATCAAATTTGTTGTCCAGGCTAATGTAGTTTCCTTTTGTATATTGTTCCTCATTCATGCTTTGATATTACAAAGGGACACATTCGTTTCGGGTTATATTTGAAATGCACGATGCTTACGGCACCAGAAAAGAAGAAAAAACAGTTGCCTCCCGGCGAAGACGTTCATCAAAGAAAAGTTGACTCCATTCACGCATGGGCGGAGGTGTCCAACAAGCAAAACAAATATTGCTGTTTTCATCTCATATTTATGGGCACACAACTGCAACCAAACTCCCCATACGTCTGCGGCGAGGCAAACGTCTGTAGCATTCCCCGCCAAACATCAACCTCAGACCTCGCGATATCTCAAAAGAACACGTGGGCTATAAACACGCTCGCCTGTTCTCTGAGGGCTCCTCTAAACAATCAGTGTAAGAAACGTGTTATAACCTTTTCACTCTGTCGCACCTTCTAAGTATAGTCTTCCGCCACGCGCCCATTACACGCTGGCATCCCAGTCGCCGTTATGATAGCTACGAGTTGTGCTATAAGTAAACGTTCCTGGCTAACGACACATCTGCACCATAACCGTTGTGGACAGGCAGTCACCATTAACGGAACTGCGCGCACACGAAAACTTCACTGCATTGCTTGTAACTTTGCGGGATCCGTCACCCATCCAATAGGTTCTAGTAATGCCATGCGTGCTGCTTAACCTTGATAAGAACAATTATGTCTTAAAATACACAGCAGCAATGCTTGGAATTGTTCAGCAGGTCTAGCCGCTGTAGCTAGTTTTTCATCGTGGTGGCAAAACGCACCATAAAGTAAGAATGTTCGTTAGCACTCAGGGTTATGTTATATAGCCAGACGACGCATGACGGGACGAAGGTGGCGTGATTTGGATTGTCATGCTCTCATAAATAATGCGCGTGTCTCCTTTCACACCAAGGAAAAGTGACAATCTCCTGGTTCTTGTTATAATTTTTTTTTACCTAGAGACTTCGGTAGCTATCTACGAAACGTGCAATGTGTCTGAGTGCAGAGGGAATTACACGTGAAGGGGCTTCATACTGATGCACCGTGTGAGGTACTCGAAGCCGTATTTTCATTGAGCCCTTTCGCATGGACTGTTGTTTGGAACATCTCTAGCTGATATGGTCATTTGGCAATGACTGTTCCTGGTGCCTAATGATGGACTATTTCTAGAAGTATCGCACTGTTTCGGACATTTCGTCTTTCTTTTAAGTAACCTTCTCAGCCGCCGTAACACACACACTTTTATGGAGTTTACACCAACACCGCTGATTGGATGGGGACTATATTATGGCAAAATGTAACACACTATATTACCCGCGTTAATATAAAATTCAAACACACACAAAAAAATGCCAGCCCTGCGTTGAAAGCGCAGCACAGTCACAACGAAAGCCAGGAGAGCGGCCTTTCAGAACCTTTTCTAAACACTCATTGGGTAACTGCTGTAAGAACACTTGCCGGATGCTCACTACGGCATTAATAATAAAAATTTTAGGGTAGCAAGCCGGCATTCGGTAGGCTATTTTTCGTCACTCTTCTGAGAAGCGTGGTATCCGCTATACTATTGCGAGGAATTTTGTGCCAATTGTTCATGCAGCGGCTGAGGACGATGAATAATTATACCTGAAGTGGGTACGCGCCACAGTTAATAGCTGAACAAGAACAAGCTTTTGTAATCGGTCCGAAAATTAGACAACCCACTCCTTACGCTATTCGCATTGTGCGACGACTGCATGTTCTCTCGCTGCTTTAAAACGCTTTGCAAGTCGTAATAACGTGATCGCGTTCCCTGCATCAAGCCTGCCTATACCAAGTTTGTCAACAAATCAATCAATCAAGGAATTTTATTTTCACTAAAAAGTCAACATTTGCGGTGTAAAAAGGTGTCCAGGAAAAAAGCTGTTTGATGATAGCTTGACAAAGCTTTAGCCACTCATCGACGGTGAAACGAGAGGGTACAGCATTTGACCTGAGATAATCAAGGAAAGGCGCTATGCACTTCAAGTATACGTTACAAAGTACAATGCGCAAACCAATACAAATATGCATGCACGTATAATAGAGATAGACTTATGTGCAGAGTATGTGAATAATGAATGATAAGGAAAATAACTTGCAAAACACGTGTATGTCCTATTGCTACAAAAAGCAAGTTTGAATAGGCACGTAAACAGCCCTCTAATTTCTTTTTTTGTGTAGAATGAAACATCTTTTTCTTGCAGTTCAAAACAATTTAATGTTGTTGGGACGATGTGTCGGATGGGCTGCGTTCCACAGTGTGTGTGTGAGAATAGAACGTGCCAAGGTGGTTGATATTGTACGTGATAAGTAACTTCCTTTCGTTTAAGGTTCGCGAGTCAAAGAAATGTGTCTGATTTTCCGAGTGCTGTCTTTTTATAGCAGCAGAGCAATTTGAAAGTATAAGAATCTGATATTTCAACGATACGGTATTGTTTGAAAACAGGGGTAGTGTTTTCTGTAGAAAGGCGGTGTTTGAAATCATTCCAACCATTTTCTTTTGTAACACGCTCAGTTTTGACATGTTACGGGCTGTAGTTTTACCCCACACCAGGAAGCAGTAACTTAGATGGGAATGAAAAATTGCGTCATAAATTAACATTTTTGTTGTAGATGGTATTATGTGTCGATGACGGTTAATTAGTTCTACATACTTAGCGAATTCTGATGTAACCACATTTTTTTGGTCATTCCATGACATGTGCTCGTGGAAGATGACGCCAAGTATTTTAACGCAGTCCCGAGCAGCGGTGTAGCTGCGTAGCCCAGTGGTGGAATGCTGGGCTGACACGCAGTGGACCCGGGTTCAAGCTCCACTGTGTCATTGGTACTGGATTTCTTTTTCTAATTTCGTGCGATGTGGTTACGGACGCTGGCGGCGGCGGATAACTATGGCACTGCGCGAGACCCGAGTTGTGATCTCATAACTGCTTTCACTGTAATAGTATCTACCTGTTAATCTTTGGATTCCTGGCCCAATATCGGCCGAAGAAGCCAAGTTTTTACAGGCTAAATTTTACGTAGTGGCCAAATTCTACGCAAAGGACGCGAACGTTTATTGATATTCATGACAACGACAACCAGGTAGACAAAACCATTCCGAAGTCGTTTACGAGTTACAACTCCGTGCATCGCAATAAGGTCACACCTTATGTGGAGTTGTTTCACTGTAGTTTCGTTAAGTGTTACGTAGCATGTAGGTGACTGCAGAGTTGTAGTAGTCATTTGTGGAAGGGACTGCTTCTGAGCAGGGTAAAATGTGTTTTTTTTCTGAAAGATGCAAACTCTGTGGCACCTGTAGGTCTAAAAACAAAAATATTTATATTGAGAAGTGCAGCATCATTCAGCAGATTTTTTTTTTATGTAAAAGCGTTTAGAGGAAATGTCGTCCTCCTGTCTACCTTACACATTGCTCAGTTTCTTCGCCAGAGCCTGTGCATTAGGCTCAGAGTTAAAGGACAATTTTTTCTGATTATGTAGCAGAAACATGATTCGGCCACCGAGAATCGTGCACGAATAAACCAATCAGCCACATTTGTCATTTCACTACAACGTGTCATTTCAGATAATTTTCTTGCTAGAGGTGGCGATCATGACTTAGACGCTGTATTGTTCAGAAAGTGTATTATTTGGTGCATCGTTAAAAATAGTTCTGTTAATTCTACGAGAGTTCTTATTTTTATTCAGCAGCACGAGTACGAGGCATCCATTTGCTCTAATGTGTTGATATCTCCAAACATGGTGCCATGAACGAAAACATCAACATTTAAAGAGTAGGAACAATATTTTAATTACCACACGGCTAGACGCGTTTCTTTTCTCATTCACCGGCCGTTTATTCAAATTCACTCATTTCTACTATAACGTTTCTACTTTGATTCTCCAAAATACACTCGTGCTTCCTAAGCGGCGCGAGTTGTTTCTCGTCCTCTGGAGGTTGCGAAACCATTCAGGTGGGACGTTTGCAGTTGCACTTCAATGAATAAACAAATATATAAATAAATGGTTAAGTAAAGTCATCAATCAATAAATAAATGAACTACAGTGTTTCAAACTCACCTCAACCTCCTATACAAAGCAAAGAGGAAAAAAATGTCCTATCATCAAAAGATCCGGTTAAGGCAGCGGTTAATTCGTGTGCTCCGAACACAAAATGGCATTATTCATAACCAGCACGCACACTATTCCATCTCTTTTTCTTCTTCGTCGTATTCTTCTTCACCTTGGGCGATTCCCTATAAAACATTCACTGTGAATGCGTATAGCCACACAGACGTCAAATGACCTATTGGGGCACTCCTAAGAAAGGTTGTCATGCAGCTGTAAGGGTATCTTGCAGTCGTTTTCAACCTGTTACGCATTTCCTTATCAAACGATGTTGGCGAGATAGTCGGTTAGAATTCACTATACAATGCGCAAGCATGACCAAACAAGAACATATGAAGTGCTGGGTCTATCTCTGTTTATTTATGAGCTCACGCCCGCAGCAGGTTCTACTCTTTTTACCGACCCAAAGGAAATGCAGTCATGTTGCTACAACACCAAGGCCACGTAAATATTGTCTGCTGAAAATCTGTAATGATCACTAATGAATGCATGCAATGAACTACTCCTCATATGTTCCGCTGGATCCCACAGACTTTGCCCAATGAGTTACTCTGAAAGATACGGACATTAGAGGAAAAATTTAAAAGCAGAATGTGCATCAACAATAAATAACAAAAACTATGGCACTCCAATACGTACATTTACTTTTTCATACGTTGGCGCGCTCTCAGCATCAACACGACTCAGGAATCTTTAATTTTTTTATTTCCAATGGCTTTAGAGCCAGACACACTATGACGGAAGAAAAAAAACCGCTTTGAAAGTAAGTGAAGTGTCTCGCCAAATTCGGTCAGCTTATGCACGTCCATATGTTTTGAGTGATAATAAATAGGTACAGCACAACTTAAGTTTCAACTGGCTCTCTCGAAGAGCAACCGCAACTAAGTTTGAGCTGTTTCCCCGAAAACGTGAAGGTCGCTACCGTGAGTGCCTGCCGATTTCGCCGCTGAGGTAAAGCTCGCCCCCCCCCCCCCCTCATTCCGTCTTGTAATGCACAACACTGTGCCACACATCATTATTTCGCACTTTTAGGGGTGATGCTCTTTATGGCGTGGCTTGTGCGCCCCTCGTTGTAGTGCGTAATAACCGTTGCCACATACCCGAGAGAGTGGTACTCAGAATTTCCACTGGATGGCGGTACTTGTATGTGATGAATACATGATGAGAAGATGTGAGCTGAATGTACTTGTAGCGTTCACTAGATGGACGGATGGACTGATGGACGCACGGACGGACAGACAGACAGAGGGGCGGATGCGTGGATGGACTGATGCAATGACAGACAGACGGACAGAGAGACAGAGGGATAACCGCACGAACAGACGCACAGATGGACGGACAGGCGGAAGAACAGACGTGGACGGAAGCATGAATGGACGCAAGGACGGACGGACGCACCGACGGTAACACGGCTGTACCGACACACGGAGGGACACACGGGCGGACGCTTGGACGGACGGAAGCAAGAAAGAATGAACGAATGGAAGCATAGATGGACTGACGAACGCTTCACCCCACCAATCATCTTTCACTCCGTGGATATGCTGTGATTTATTTATTAAATATATATGCCTAGAACCCCCTCATCTCTCCCCTTTTAGCTTTATAGCTGAACTTCCATGCTCCCTTTTTAACGACCACTAAAAGGCGCTGGCTGTGACTTTGATTGCACTCAGAGAACTTCCTCTATCGCATGCAGCGTTCAGCAGTGTGGAAACGGTAGTGTTATGCCTACGCAGTCGGATTGTTAAAGCTACGCCACCTTGTGGTCATTATCAAGAAGCAATGCACGTCAAAACGCCCGCTTTGATACCACAACATTTCGCAGTTAGTTGTTTGCGCACATAGATATAATTAAGGAAGTGTCCTCCCTCACTTGTGGCGCTCCGTCAAAGGAATGTGAATCAGCGCCCTCGTGCCCGCCAGCGTCATGCAATGTGAACTGCCACGTTACTCGGGCGCCAATAAGCCCACAAGCACGTACAACAATAAGAGCACGTGGACTAGCCCTGGAGCTATACAAATTGTCGCTAGCATGGGTGCACGGGATAACACAGAAAGTTTTCCCATCAACTTCTCGACCACGAAAGACTGTGATAATAAGGTAATTAGATAATTGTAACTTCATTGTGCCGAGGCTTATACAACGTAAATCTGTTTACTCTGCTTTAACAGATGTTAAGAAGGTAGTCTATCAGACACAACAGGTGTATGGCGTTATAGCGGATAGTAAAATCAATAAGTCTAGTGGCGCGTGGTGCATAGTAGCTACTGCACGTAAATAATATTTCTGTTGGATAATGAAATTGAGTTAATACGAAATGAAAGAGTTACTAGTAATCACGAGAAACTTGCGCTATCAATTAAGGATTCAATGGCCCGACAAAGACTCAATGTTGGAAAAGTGGGTGTCTTCTCTTAGAATTGCCGCGTTTTCACAGCTTACTAGAAGCTAAGATCATATGGACGTCTCCATCAGACGCTTGGCGAATCATGCATACCTCCTTCACTGCACACTTTTCATTTTTGTCTGCAGCCGACAGTAACAGCGAGCATTTTATCCTTGTGTTGAATTGGGTGTTAACTTTGCTACACACATCATTTCCTAAGAACTTCCACTGCGTGCCCAGGTGGAGCATGTTCGAAGTTTGAGGTTTATTTTTTATTTAGTTTTAGAGAACAAAGCTAATGGCAATGTGGCCTAACAAAGCCTCCTACTCCTTTGCAAATTTGGCATGCATACACGTGGTTTTGAATGCAGAAACAGCATAAAGCCTGTTCGAAATCTTTCTTGTTCCCTTGGTTGATTCAATTCTAATGTTTCCTTAACTCTGTTAGCAATTACCTTTCTAAACAGCTTGTATACTTATGAAAAGCAAGCTAATCAGCCTGTAGTTCTTCGAGTCCTTGTCATCTTTTTTCTTATGTATCGAGATAATGCCAGCATTCTTCCAAGACTCTGCTACTCTTCCCATCAGGAAACACATCGTGACTAGTCACCCTAAACAGGGTGACTAGTTTTTCTAACACAATCTGTCCTCCATCTTTCAGCAGATTTGACGTTGCCTGATCCTCACCAGCAGCTTTGCCTCTTTCCATGCTCTAGAAGGCTTTTCTGACTTATTCTATCATCACTAGTAAGGTGTAATCTGGGTTACCGCTAGTTCTTATAGTATTAAGGTCGTGGTTGTCCGGGCTACTGTACAGATCTCCTCCGCTATTTTAACTAACCTATCCATATTGGTAGTTATTTTGCCTTCTTTCTCCCTTAGTGCATACATCCAATTTTCGCATAGCCCAAATTTCCTCTTCACTGCTTTGACGCTGCCTCCGTTTTTCAGAGCGTGTTCTATTCTCTTCATGTTATACCTTCTCACAACAGATATTTTACGCCTAATAATCAACCTCAAAAGCTCTGCCAGTTCTATTTTGTCTGTTGTACTTGAGACTTTCATGCTTTGACGCTTCTTAACGAGCTTCTTAGTTTCCTGGGAAAGCGTGCCAGTGTCCTGTCTAACTACCATGCCTCCACCTTCCAATGCACACTCCGTAATGATACTCGTGAGATCATCATTCATTGTATCTACGCTAAAATTGCTTTCCTAAATAAGAGCCGAGTACCTGTTCTGAAGCGAGACTCTGAATTCCTGTACTTTCCCTCTCAGTTCTATTTCATTGATTGGCGTCTTGCGTATCAGTTTCTGTCGTTCCTCCTTCAAGTCTAGGCGAATTTGAGACCATACCGTTCTATGGTGACTGCATCGTACTTTGCAAACCAGTTTCACACCCTGCACGATGCCTGCGTGTGTGCTCATGATAAAGTCTATTTCGTTCTTATTTTCGCCATTAGGGCTCCTCTATGTCCACTAACGGTTTCCTCGTTTTCGGCTGAAGGTATTCAAAAACTGTTACGCTTCCCATTACGCAAAATGCGGCCGTATGCGAAAGCTGCCACATTCTGACACCGCGGACACTCACAAAGAAAATCTTCAGCACACTACGCGAGCTCTCGTACCTCCGCGTGGTTGATTGATATGTAGGGTTTAACGTCTCAAAACCACCATATGATTACGAGAGACGCCATAGTGGAGGGCTCAGAAAATTTCGACCTCCTGGGGTTCTTTAACGTGCGCCCAAATCTGAACACACGGGCCTACAACAATTCTGCCTCCATCGGAAATGCAGCTGCCGCAGCCGTGATTCGATCCCGTGACCTGCGGGTACCTCCGCGTAGTCATGACCTCCCGAGTGGACTTACTCGTCAAGGTATTGCTCCGAAGGCTTCGCGAGAGTGCAGCTGTGGCACCTTCAGAACGCGCAAAGAGGGGCTACACAGACACAATCTTAAGGTGTCCATTTTGTACCTTGCTGGTGCGGGAAGCAGCCCTGAAACACTCTTATGTACATGCCGTGGGCTTCAAGCGGCTCGTCGACGCCATCTGCAGCATGCGAGATTGCCGCATATATGCTGCAAACTCTACCGCTTGGCTTGTAGCAATGGATTTACGGTCCGAACCACAGGTCCCTCCTCAATTTCATGAAGAAAGCGAAGCTGCACAAGCTTGCTTAATATTTATTGATGCAGTATGGCAAACAACGCAAAAAAACAGCTTCACTGACACAAGCCATATCATATCACAAGCTATATGACACACATATCTTGTCCCTAGTGCGTGCACTCACTAGAGACAGGATATCGCTATTGCGTTCAGCGATTAAAGGCATTGCGTGCTTAAGGTATGAGGCCAAGGGAAAAAATTTACTTTTTCTCAAAGTGTCGTTTTTTGGTTATTCCTTACGGTAAATGCGCAATATGTTTCTTGTCATCTTGCCGTATAAAGCTACCGTTTATAGTGTTTATTTCAAAAGAAACACGCGAAAATGTTAGACCATGCGCCCCTCTACGAAACCGTACCTGAAATTGCCAGTTTTGAGTAAACCATAAAATTAGCTTGATATGTATGTTTTGCAAATTATTTAGCAATCATTTCAAGTGATAACATGTTATAATGTTCTAAAAGCAGTGTCAACTCATTATTTTCAATAATAAAAATTATCAACCTCTCAGTAGGTGAATGCGTAAAGTGGTGCATGTTTTGTTCACGCTCAAGGACACCTTTGTGATCCTATAAACCATCAAATTTATTTTGTTTTTAACGATTTGTGACATTTAATCATTGGAAACAGAAGCATATTTGATAATGTTAAGTGATTTCGGGTCAAGCCCTGCCCTTAAACTGTAAAAGTGGCCTTACAAATGATAGCACCGCCGCGCAAATGCGCTCTGTCGCGGCACCGATGTTGCTAAACAAGCAAGAAAAAATTTGGATTTGCCGCTCGAGAAAAGCCACACAGTAGTAAAGTCTAAGATAGAACTAACAACAAATATTGAGAATATTAGCTCTCCTGATGATCTTGCACATTTGTTTCAAATCTTTTTTGTTGATTGTTTCGGAACATGTATTTCTTTCCGCACGCGAACAGTAGTACCTCTCTTGCTGACGAACATACTTTGTTAAAATTTGACACACAATATTATCACTCTAGCAGGCGTGCAATAAACCTCGATAAGCAAAATCATGCCACAAGATTTTATATGGGTGCCCGTTATATGAAGGTGCCCCTCATGTGAGTGCTAACTTTGTTTGGTTATTTATTACTATCTTTTTATTATTTATCAGATCTCCATTTCCGATGGAGGCGGAAATGGAGGCCTGTGTGCTAAGATTTTGGTGCACGTTAAGGAACCCCAGATGGTCAAAATTTCCGGAGCCCTCCACTACAGCGCCTCTCATAATCATATGGTGGTTTCGGAACGTTCAACCCCACATATCAATCAATCTATCAGATCTCATAAGTTTTGGCTCATTCCACAGGCAAATACATTATTTATGCCCTTGCAAAAATCATTTTTCAGTGAGCGGTACTTGAATAAAAATGTTCACTCAAGGCACACATTTAATGAAATTTTTATGAAAAATTACCGAAACATACGCCTTGCTCTATATTGCTCAAGTGTGCCTAAAAAGATGTGCTTTATACTACAGACTAATAATATATAATTACTATTGATTTTTAAAACATGTTTCTGTTCCTTGGCCTCATACCTTGAGAGTCTCTCACTTGGCTTTCTTCAAACTTCTTTAAGCAATTCAAAAGGATTCTCTTGGTGACTGTCCACTGCTGCTCTCAGCGTGCTCAACTACTTCAGTTAAACACAAAGGTGATTCAAGCGGGCGGACATGAAAGTAAAAAAAAACAAAATAAGTTTTGACGCCCGACACCTAGTTGTTTGGCACATCTGTTTCTTTTTACGATGGAGTGTTGTGGTAATAAAAAAAGGGCACATCAATGTGATGCCATTTCTGTAACAACAAAAAACAATAAAAATGAGCATAAGATCCTATACCAACCTCTCAGGCCAGACACTAGCTCCGAGTTGTTCGTTTTTATTCATTGACAAAGTGATTCGGGTGATGCTCGTGGTTTGAGTGCTTATCGAGCCTCGGCTTGCGGTGCGCAAGGGGCCAATAGAAGAAGCAACTATCTGAGGCACACTTGAGTAAAAAAAAAAGGATGCTGCCCACAGATTTACAATGTGTGCCGTCTAGCATTTTCTTCAATACTTCCAAGTGGCCCTGCGAATTCCTCGCGGAACAAGATTTCTTGCACTTTACTACCTGGCACCCCCTTTTCAATCTTGTGGGAGGCTAAAGGGGTTGTGGTCTGCCCCTAAACTTGAATTCTACGTATCTCTGTTTTTTTTTGCTATTTCCGGTATATGACATCTCAGCACATTGTTTTGCCAGACCTAATACCAGAAGCGCCTCAGCTTCACAAAGGGCGTAGAACTTTATATACAAATCTATCGCTGTGTCCTCCCAGCATCAACCTTTCTGAAGTTTATTATTTTTCGCAGTTGTTGCCGCTTATATTGTTTTATGGTTTCTTTTACGACCCACATACATCCTAGCGATTGGCCCTAGTTTTTCGCGCTGGCAGTAAGCCTTTGGACCAGGGGTATTTCAGTAAAGCTAAATGGCTTCGTCATAGCATTCTGCTGTTGTTATTCTACTCACTCTGTCGAAAATTAACAGCGTCTAAATAAATAACGAACCTTGACGACACGTATGATGTCCTCAAGACAAAATTTAAAAGTGGCACTGGGATGAAAAGATTTTCACAGTGTGAAAAAAAAACTAGCTGCTCCTTTGCTGATCTTGTTTTGATGTGCCCTAACTCGTTTCCACAAATTGGTCACATTGTAATGTTTATTCACTTCAAAACCGAAGAAAACCTTTCTTAAAATGAAGGAGCGTGGTTACGGCATTATTTTGCAATCTTGTAATGAAGAGACATCACTCTATATTCTTGAGAAAAAATGGTATCGTATTAGCAACACCAATGCTTTACGTAATAGTCTACAACACTGACAAGAATGTCAATGACAGAGGTGTTCTGCTGCTTTGCGATAACTTCACAACGTCATTCGCAAGAAAGCTGTTCGCGTTTGCGTCAACGCAAAAGAATGAGGCATCAAGGCGAGAGACTTACGTTCACGCCTCTTTTACGTCCTATACACGCCATACATCAGGGAGTATTATAACGTACTCCTTGAGAGGCCAGACCTAAGCCTATTATTGAGATATAAATGACGTACAAAAGAGCACAGACAGCCGAGCGAGACCACCTGCAACTTAATGAAGTGCGGCAACCACGTACATCCAGAATTTAAAAATAAACCGAAAACATAGTGTCCCATGAGTTATACAGCCTACCTAAATGACTTAGCATTACGCATTAGTTATACAAAAAAGACGAATATGATATGATGACAGGGGTTGTAGATTGAAAACCTTCGGTGTTTCGATCGACAACTTTTTCAATTTTTCAAAACCTTCAGATTTTCAATCCCAATACGTGGCCTTGAGGGAATAGGTGCAGTAAGGTGTGCGCCATTTGTAGTTGGTGACCAGCTTTAAACCATGACGTCGTTATGATAATCTCATGACCCAATGGCAGTGTACGTTTCTACCATTCATTATTACTGCAATATTTCATAGTGAAGCATGTGTACCGTGAAGAAACTTGTAAGGCAATCGCTTACACCTCACCGGCGCGTTACTTATACCGTAGGAAGGGGCTAGTGCCTCCGTTCCCAGCCGGTCCATTCGGGGGCTCTTACTTAAGTTCGGGGAACTTGGCGGCTGCGTCTCGTCGCCGCTAACACAGCAGGGTGAATTTACAGCGGTAAACGTCTGAAACGAACACCTTCGCCAGGCCTTGGTGCTCCGAAGATAAACTCTTTCGATGTCCAAGTAGTCTCATGGTCAGGGGAAGAAGCGCGGTGCCTGTTAGGTCGGCGTAACGCCGGGTCACAAAAATGGCAGTCCGTGAGAGAGTCTGAATGGGTATCGAACCCAGGTCATTTGCATAGCGAGCTGGTGTTCCACCACGTCGCCACGGTTTTTTTTCTTTTATAGTATTTATTACACTGCGTACTTGGATTTATAACATTTACGTAAGTATATACTCACCCAGCGGCAACAATCGCACAACTACTGCACTAACATACAAATGCTTACATGCATACACTTAGCAAGTCTAGAAATATTGAAAAAGTTTTTCTCATGGTTGATAAGGGTGAGCTCCTCATCATTACCGGATGCCAGTATGATTGAAAGTAAAGTTCTTCGGAGACGTCCGTTAGCTGAAGAGCCATGCGCATGGAATGCATACTTGAAGCATTCGTTAGTTCTTGATTACTTTGCATGCGCATTTTAAAGAAACTGCGCAGTCCCTCAAGAAATAATACATTAAAGGGCACTTTATCGAGACATGCTCGGAGAAGGTAACGTATATTAGGCTAATTAATGTTAAAAATTTTTAACGGTTCGTTTAAGGAAGCTTCGAAACAGAATGACTCCTTTTCAGCTAATGAAGCAGTGTTCTACTTTTTGCAATACCCTAAAGGCCCAACTGGGCATTACATAGGGGGGGGGGGGGGATTCAAGTGAATACATACATTTCTAGCAATATGAAGAGAAAACAGAACCCCAAAAATTAAACAATGAAAAGAAAACGGCGAGTAAATTGAATCACAGCATCGTCAAATAAGTTCACCAACATTAATCGGATACATATTCATTAGTACAATAATAATGAAAACACCTATAAAAGTTACATGGAAGAACACTGAATAAGTATCGGGAGCAAAAACAGCAGACGAAACGAGGGCAATTCGACACAGGTCAGCCATGTTTTTCACTATGCAAATAGCCCTGAAGCATGGAGTTAAATATGGAAGGATCTGTTATTTCTGCGATGTTAGATAGAAGAGAATTTCACTTCATTATGCATATTGATAATGGCGAATTTCGAAACTTCTTGGTCCAAGCGAAATTGGGGGCCACCTTGTGCGCATGATCGAGGCGGGTTAAAGTATGAGGGGCTGGAAAGATATGAGACTGGGCGAAGGATGAGTTGCTGTAATAAAATGAGTGAAAGAACGATAGTCGAGTATGTCGCCAGCGCATGGCTAGTGTGGTAAGGTTAAGGTCCGATTTTAGTAAGGAAACATTTATGTAACGTGAATAGGATGATGAGATTAACCGAGCAGGTTTATTCTGTACCATTTTGAGCATGTTAGTAAGACCGATTTGGTGAGGATGTCATATGATTGAAGCTATTCTAGGGATCGCTAAACCATTGAATTGAAAGTGCGCAGTCTTGTGTTCTTATTAGTGAAATGCAAGCGACGTTTAAGGAGGCCGAGTTTTCTGAGAGCCTTATTAGTAGTATACTCTATGTGAGCAGTCCAGCTTAGATCTGAAGTTAGTATTGCGCCCAGATACTTAAATGACGTGACTTTTTCTATTATTGAATCGTTTATTTTATATGAGCTATAGCATGCAGAAGTGATATTAGTAAACACGAAGTGCTTGATTTTTGCGACAATGATTTCCATTTACCATTTGCTGCACCATTCCCCTAACCTGGTAAGATCCACTTGTAGTTCTGCAACGTCATTTGTGGAAGTTATTTTCCTATAAACAACGCAACCATCCGCAAAAAAACGAATATATAAACTTATGTTAGATGCAATGTCATTAATGTATATTAAAAAGATAAGAGGACCCAGCACACTGCATTGTGGCGCACCAGATATTACTCGGGTAGGATGAGATATGCAGTTGTTAAGTTTGACTGACAGAGACCTGTTGTTTAGAAATTCTTGTATCCATGCAGTCGTTTTTTTCGGTCGAGGCTAGCTGACGTATTTTTAACATTAGCTGGTTGTGGGGAACACGATCAAAAGCCTTAGAAAAGTCTATGAAAAGCGCGTCGATGCAGATAGACATATGAAGAGCTGTGTGCAGGTCTGTCACGAGTTCGAAAAGTTGAGTCTGACATGATAATTTTTCTCGAAAACCATGTTGGGTTTGAAGAAGTAAATTGTTACGGTTGAGGTGACACAAGACCTTGGAGTGTACGATGTGCTCTAGTAAATTACGTGAGATGGACGTGAGTGAAATCGGCCTATAGTTGTTGGGGTGATTGCTGTTACCGGACTTAAAGATAGGTACCACATTAGCCAATTTCCAGTCATCTCGTATGCAATCTGAGTCAAGGAATCGCTGGAAAATGAATGCAAGCAACTTAGGTGAATTTAGACAGGCTAACTTAAGCTTGGCGCTGATGCCATTGGGGCCGGAACTGGTGTTAAGGGGAAGTCGACTGATAGCGCTAGCTACCCCGTGCTCTGTTATTAGTAGTGCTGGAAAAGGGTATTCAATGGGCAGTTGTGACAGTGAAAGAAAATCATTCAGTGGAAGTTTGTCAGTGAATACCGTAGTGAAATGTTTCTTGAATTTTTCAGCGGAGTGTTCTACGGATAAGGTGCTGCCGTCTTCCCTCATTAATAGTGCTGCTGAGTGGGTGCTTTTGCGGTTCACGAAATTTCATATTTTTGAGGGTCCATTTTCATGAGGTTAGGTAGCGTATCGTTAAAAAATTTATCTTTCGCTTGAAAAATGATACTGTGTGTCTCAGCTGAAATGTTTTCGTAAGCTTCCCAATCTTGGGGGCAGTTCGAGCGACTTGGTTTTCTGTAAACCCTTTTCTTCTTGTTCAGGGCGCGTTTTACGTCTCGCGTGAACTATGGGTCTTCTGATATAGAACTTATTGCTAGTTTAAGAACACGGGTAGCTTCATTTTTTTAAGCTTATCTCGGAACGAACACCAGATTTCATTAGTTGTACGGTCATCAAAATATTTGTAAAATTCCGCTGCGAAAGTATGTAGCATGCTGTTCATTTTCGTTATGTCGGTACGCACATAGTTCAGCAACTGTTTTTTTAATTTTTAATTTCCTTGCAGTAGGAAGTGAAACCAAGAAATTAACAACCCTATGATCACTGATTTCTTCTAGCATGCGTGTGCTACAGATTTCGGGGCTTTGAGTTAGGACCAAGTCTAAAACCCGATCCTTCCGCGTAGGTTTATGTACAAGTTGTGTTAGGTTGTGATAAAGGAGCAGCTGAAGAAATTGAATACATTCAGATCGATTATTGTGATGAAGGGCAGGCAGAGTGGACCAATCTATTTCTGGATAATTAAAGTCACTACCTAAGAATAAAAGCGAATTTGGAAATTTTTTGTAACTTGTTCAATGACATCACCAAGAAGTTCTGGAAACTCTGAATTGCGGTCGGGAGGTCGATAACAAGCCCCAATGACACAAGCAACATGACCAATGTGACATGATGCTCAGACTATTTCGAGATGTGAGTCCACTGAAAATAGAGAGGGTGGTATAATTTTTTCATCGCAACAACCACACCACCACGTCGGGAGCCGGTTCTATCTTTTCGGAAGATGACGAGTGACAATGGTAATGAAAGTTCGCTGCTTGCGACGTCCTCAGACAGCCACGTTTCAGTACCGATAATGATTTCTGCAGAGCACGTGTGCATGATGACTTTTCAGATGCCAGTCTTATGGTATACGCTACGGAAGTTAGCCAAAAGCATCGAAAGTGAGTCAATGGGTGAAGGGCGCTGATTATGCGACGCTAAACATAATTTAGCAGATCGTTCAGAATCTGAGGACACCTGAACCACCGAGCCACTGGCTGGGTCAAACTGATAAATCTTGCCTTGTAGGTGAAGTTTGTTAAAACTCACTGAAAAGCGGGCGTTGTCAGTGCGGTTGCTCTTGGCGAAGTCCAGAAGTTTTTTTCTTACGAACTGAACACTCGGCGACAAATATTCTTGAAGCCAAACTTTTGATGTCTCCAGGTTTTTAAGGTTGTAGGAGTTGCGCAGGGCATCTATTTTAGATTCAAAGTTAAGAAACTTAACAATAATCGGACGCTGAAAGCCGGGACGACGTTGGCCAAAGCGGTGAGCCTTCGATATCTCCAACTGTAATCTTAAGGTGGTCAGTGAATAAATCCGTGACAATTTCCTCTGTCTCTGTGTATCCTTCGTGATCACCCTCAAGAAGGCCTTTGATGATAAGGTTGTTCTTCCTCATTCTGTTATTCATATCGTCAACTACTTCAACTAGCTGCCCACTTGTCGCTTATATTCGACTTGACATCATTCACAGATTCAGTGACAGCGTCAAAGTTGTCTCTGAACTCTGCTACGCTGTTCAAATTTTTTTCTATGACCGTGACACGAGTCTTCAAGGCCGTCAAGTGCTGTTTGATATCGTTCAAGCTTTTTGTTGTCTCGTCGTGACATTCTTTTATAAGGGTGACCACATCCTCATTCCTGGGGCCTGGGTTAGCTTTCACGTCCCCGGCGCAGAGCAAAAGCAAGGTAAGAGAAGTTGACGCCAAAAGGAGAGCCGGCCTTGGGCATATCGCGCTGAATGCGGTTAGTTTCAGCTGAGACTCAACATGGCGGAAGCTTTTAGGTGCACTACAAGCAGAGAACGTGCCCATTCGAGCGCGATAAGCACACAAATTAACACCCATCGTTACACAAATTGCGGGGATCCACAGCTACAGAGACTATTAGCAAAAAGGCTAACCAGATAAACAGCCTACCTATAACAGGAGAAGGCACAAGTCAAGCAAGGTGACACTCGTGGCCGTGAATCCCAGATGGAAACCGACTGTTCGGTGTTAATAAGGCTTGTGGTGGTGCTGTAACCGTGTGACGTCACGGGATGCGTCAAGGCCTCTTCCGGTGCTCAGAACGGGCTGGATGAGATGGCGGTTGCGCGTAGTTTTCGTTGATCGGCTGATTCCTGGCGGCAACGAGCAAACTGCACGGGGCAGGATTCGATGATCTATAACAGGAGAAGTCAAGCAAGGTAACACTCGTGGCCGAGAATCCATTGATTGTCTCTGGTACATCACTGAGACGGCAATTAACAAAAAAAACAAAATACCACTCTTTAGTGACCATGGTTTTACCGGCAGCGTATCTGTATCAAGTTTATTAAGCTTTAGTGCCAGGAGAAACATACAATTTTCGGACTCGTTTTAGTACATCCTGTCCTGGAAAGTCAGAATATACTGAAAAAAAACTGGAGGGGGAAAAAGCATGAATTACAAATCTTTATAAAGTTTTCTGCGAATTATAGTGAACAAGTAATATAGAAAATTGAACTTTGAGAAACCAGGCAGCGATCAAAACTTCCTGCGTAAATCTTCATAAACGCGGGCGTAAAACGAGATCTGAAGCGACAATCAAATCGGGTAAGGCATTAGCAAATGTAGTCTGCAAGAAGGATCAAATTATGGGATGGGAACTGTTGCGAAAAAAGCATAATCTCTAAACTATTTGCCAGAGGTGTAAATGAACTGATCCCATTCCTCCTCCCACTGGACTGAATAAGTTGTCTCGTCTGATTGGTTCAAAAGTCGAAGACCACAAGAATGATGTAAAACCCGATGAAAACGCTGTGTAAGGGAGAGCGCCGTGAATAAGTTGGAATACATAGTGATGCTTTGTAGCTAAGAATAAAAAAAACGCCTGGCCCGCACGGAAGGCGCAGCACTGTTACAGCGAAAGCTAGAAGAGTGGTCTTTCACAGCCTTTTCTGAACATTCATTAGATAACTGCTGCAAGCACATTTGTTTGATACCCACTATGGCAATAATAATAAAAGATTTTGTGTAGTACGCTGGCACCGACTGGTTTTTTCGTATTGACGCACAGTTTATGAATCTCAAATTGTCATCGATGACAAAAACCGAGAATGAGCCACGTTGTGCACTCATTGTAACAAAGTTTAACGCTTTTTAGCACAACACAGCCCACACTTGCATGATCCAGAGGGGAAAAAAAAAGAATGACTGACACGGTCAAAAACTTTGACAAAGACTACCTATAGCATAGCAAGCTTACGCTTATAACTGTAGCAATACTGAAGAAATGGTCGAGAGATGTGTATGTTTGTTTGTATAGAATGACCCTTAATTCCACAAGTCTGGTGAGGACCAATGAGCATTGATCACAAACTGTTCTCGATCTGACAATACTTTAGCAAAAATTTTATAGTAAACGTTTGACAACGGTGAGGGCCTGTAAACTTCTACAGAACGAAGCTTTTTTTTTTTTCTTTTCAGTACTTCTCTGAATCAGAGCAGCAGGGCTGGGCATAAAGACCCCAAAAAGTATTCGGGAATACAGAGATCGCCATACATGGTTTGGAAGCCTAACACATAAATACTGAGATACATTTGTAACTGACGTAATGGGATATTTCACTGATACTTTCACAAAAAGACGAAAAAGGTATTCCAGAATACCAATACAGCAACACAGATACTGCAATACTTTTCTCTATGTCGGGGATAGTCATACACCTTACAGACACTTGTTATGTGCAGCATATGATTTAAAATGTGCAGTGCATTGAAACTTGCAATAAATGTATTCATTATGTTATCACCGTACTCATAGTACCATAAGGGCAATATAAAGAAAGCTTGGACTGCACATATTTGTTGTTAAGGACATAGTTTCAGATATCAGTTGCAATAAGCAAAATTATGCTGTATGAGGGCAAGAGTCACATGCGCTGTACACCAAAATCAGGATACTTGGCGGCAACAGGATTAGGTATGCTAGAAGAGTAGCACAGCTCAATCGAAGGGCTGGAACCGTAAACAAACGGATCCAGAAAAGGTATGTTTTTATTTAACACAAATCTGTTTTGTTGGAACGTTTGCCGTGTCAATTGCACTTAAGCAGAAGGAGCTTCTCAAATAGAGCGTGATTTGGACATCATCGGTTCGGCCACAACACAAAACTAGAGAACGATTAAAGTTTCTCTACAGCTGCAGAGGAGCACGAATTTGTGGTATAGAGGATAAAATTCACATCGATATGGAGAGCGCAGTGAGCGTAGTGCGTCAGCAAACAATTACTAAAACGCGCAGCGGGTGCCGCCTAAGCGGGACTGCCGTAACGAGTACGTTACTGAGTTACCTAAAAAAGCAATGTGCTGCTGATAACACCATTACTTCTAACGCGTTACTGTGAGTACTGGACGGACACAGCGATGAACACGTGTCTCTGACTAAAAAAAGATTGTATGGCTCCTTAATTCCTTGCTGCCGCTTTAATGGCAGCCCTTACTTCAACAACCTTCTACTTATGAAACTGGTGGTTCAGGCTAGTTGGTTTCCAGTTTTGCTAAAGTGGCCTAGTGCGAAGCAGAAGGAGAACACATAAACAATGAAGACGGGCACTTACTTCAGGTTGAAGTTTTAGCGTTTCCCAGAAACTTAAAAATAGCGAAAATAACAGTGAACAAAGCAAGGAATGGGAAAGAAAACGCAAAAAGACCACTTTCCAATCGCCGTGTGGCCACGCTGCCGTCTTCCACAATTGCTTTGGAGGAAGAAGTATTCTTAATGTCACATGTCACCACGCACCTAATTCTTTGGGTGGTGTGTGGCTTCCACAGGAAGCTCCGGTTTTTCAAATGAATGCCACAGAAAAACAAGAAAAAAAGCACCACTCGTTCAATTGCCACAAGAAACCACATTTAAAAAACGATGCTCATAGTGGTTGCCCATTGTGCAGTATACGATGCTCCTCCCAATGAAAATATTACTGCTGTAATTCAAAATGGTAGTATAACATCGTTGGCAAGCTCAAAAAGCCGATCATTCAAACACATTCCAGTTCTGCCTGAAGAAGGACAATGGGACGCGGGTAGCAAAACGACTAGCTCGCTTCAAGAAGGTAGGAGTCAGTTTCGCCCAAGTCATAGTGGGTGCATATCTCGCCGCGGTCTGCCAAGGTCACAGCAGAAAAAAAATTCCATTCTAAATACGCCTGAGCTCCCTTCCGAAAAAAAAAAGGTAACGACATTGCCGTGTCCTGGATAGTATCGCTATACAGACGATACATCGTAGAAGTATTTCAATACTGAGATGCAAATACAATTTTGAAAAGCCTCTCGTTACAGCAATACAGATACTCAAAAGTATCTCTAAAACACTGTCACGATATTCTTGTATCGCGATACTGCCCAGCTCTGCAGAGCAGTGTGACTTTCCCCGAAGGACTGCTGGGAGAGTCTTCATGTCATAACTTTTTCGAAACATATGCAGCACAGTAGAACTGAGAGTCAGTTCGAATGATTTGAGAAATTCAACAGGAATTCCATCACGGCCAGGTGTTTTCAAAAAAGGTAGTTGATTAATGGCCTGCCTGATTTCCTTCAATGTATCAGGCTACTGAACATTGTGCAATTATCTTCAGACAATGGGCTCAACAGGGCAATAAAATTTGCTTTGCTTTCTTCACCATGGTCACCAGGAAGAGTACTAAACAAGACTCCATAGAACCTTTCAAATATCAAGACAATGTCCGCTGATTGTATTAAAATAGCACCGTTAGAGCACAGGCTATGCCGCTCATGAAGTAAAGCTTGACGCTTCGGTTCCTTGGAATTCAAGTCCTGCTGTTCCGGGATTGAAGACGCGCGCCTCTGTAACAAGCTTCAAAAAAATTTTTAGCTGAGCTTAATGTTTTCAATTTCATCAATGTATGCTCCGGGTTTTTCGCAATAAAGCTTGTGAAAGTTACAGACGCTTTTCAACAATCTCTTTTCCACAATCTTTTTTCCTTGTTGCTTCGATAGTACGATTGGACTGATTCGATCTCTATGACTATTGCACGACCCTCTTGCTTCAAAAGCGCCCAAGCAGTGAATAGATGTAATCATTTATCGAGAGGATTTCTCACTGCTTCTTTAACTTATTATTGAATTCCTGATCAATAAGGAGGTCTTAGTTCATCTTCTAAAGTGCCCATTGTAGTCGGAAGGGAGATTGGTAGTTTGCACCAATTTTTCTGTAGCAGTGATTCGTAAACAAAACTGGCTCAGTGCTGCACGAAAAGTCCCGAGAAAGGAGTGATGAAGATACGTAAATTCGATCAAGACGTTCAGAAGAGCTTTTCTGGAAGTGAGTATAAGTAGTTACTTCACCCAATGTGCCACTGTCAATCAGTCTTGCATAATCTACGATACTAGTAAAACTTCGCTACTTTTTTGTCATTGAATATTAGGATTCCTGCGATCACTAGGATCACATACACAGTTAAAGTCACAGTAAAATCTTCACACTTCATTAGATTGGAAATATCTTGGACAGTTCTGAAACCTCACTGAATGCATACGAGTTGATAAACTGCCACGGCACTCCACGCAACATGAAATAGCACCATATGTACCTGCGTTCGGTGCCAACGTTGCTTCTAATTGCTAAACAGGGTAGACTCTTTCTCAAAAACAACTAGGAAATCGCAGACAAACTCATTGCATGTGAAACGCAAACGTAATAGTCGGACAGGAAGGGCCGTAGGGCCTTTTCAGGGTCTTCGTCCCTCTCAATGTTTGTATGCTTGTAATTATATTGATTATCTTAGTCTGCTTCGAAATACAGACAATAGATATTTTTGCTTTATGAACACACGCGTCCTGTACACATGCTTCACAATGAAACATAAACTATGGCAGTAATAGTGCGTGCTACAAGCGTACATTGCCAATGGGCCTCAGAACATGTGATTATCATAGTGATTTACTGGTTTGAGGCTGGTTACCCACTACAAATGGCACACACGTTACTGCACCTATTCTCTTAAAGCCACGTAGTGCGTGCATAGCAACGTCAAAAATATTTCATGCACTAAGTGTTAGAAGTACGTACTAAAGACAGGAAATGGCTCTCACGTTCTCTTGTATTTAAAAGCAGACCTCTAGATGTGTGGTAGAACGTCCGGTTGCAACGCAAGCGACCCGGGTTTCATCCTCATTCAGGCCAAGAATTTTTTACTTTTTATTTCATTTGCATTTTTCTCGTATTTCTGGTTCCGCACAACCATCACAACCAACGGCGCCGTTGCTGACACTAACGCCAACGTCGACTCCTTAATTTCGGTGAAAGAAGCTGTTTGACGCTCTCGCGTTAATGTAAAAAGTAAGAACAAGAATAAATAACAGTTTGCGTTTTCGCTGCCTTATGCAGGTTTAGTATTTTTTATTTGGAGTAGTGTCATCTCATTGAGAAAGACATATTCCGTGTTTATCGTTGCCCAAAGAGGGAGTAAGATCCACTGCATCGGGGTTCCAAGACAGCACATCATTAGAAGTCGAAAAGAAAACAAAGTGACCATGGTGCAAATAAAGTGTCATGGTGGCTTATAATGGAACAGTGAGGCAGAATAGGCAGCGATACACCCGAGAAATGACCACTGTTTGTCTCGGAGTGAACCGGACAGCCCCGAGGAGGTCTGCTTCTGCCTGCACTAGACAGATGGCTGCTCAGCCGGTAGCAACATCCAATAAATCACGACGCGAAGGAAGCGCCACCCATCTCCGCTGCACACGGTCTTTCTCGTATTTGCGATTCGTGGCTTGCAAGAACCGGAAAAAAAACGCAAGGCAATCCGGATTCACAAAACAAGGTGCCCTTTTCATGCCGGCCGTCATTGCCTCTATGCTGCATTCATAGAGGTCATGGTAGCACAAGAAAGAGCAAGCCCTGCTTGCTTTCTTTCCTGAGCTCCACTTCATCCTGACAAAATTCGCGAGCTTGAAGTGTTTGCCGGGCATCTCTGCGGAAATTGGATTGGTCACCCTCATATTTCTTCTGGCTCTGCTGTGTACACGTAGCGAGCTTTGTTGAGATCAAGTTTCACGCAATTAAAGATACACGACACCACATAATATTACTTATGATCATTATGCGTCAAAGAGTAGGTCATGCAATTATGCAGAGGGCGTGTTGAACACACTTGCAATGTTGAGAGAGGAAATGAAGCATGCGCGTCATTCCTGCAATGCGAGTCATGTGGATGAACAAAACACATGACGTGGAACAAGGCTTTATTGCGGCTATCGTCCATGCAATCATTCTGCTCTGTTATCCCCAAACTAATCGTCCAGAATCATTCCGTGCGTGTCTTAAACACGTGATCAAATGATGCGTCATGCCGTACTTTTATACAGCGGACGTAATTCCGCTGTATAAAATAACATTTTGTTCTATAGCCCTCCTAAGAACAGAGGATCAACAAAGAAAAGAACCATCGCATTCTAGTTCCATGTTTTAATAGCTGCGCCACGGCAGTGCCCGCAATTTTATTTGTCTTACATTAGTAACACGAATGGCACCAGCATTGACGCAACGCCTACTCAGTGCCCTCAATATGCGTGCAAACTAAAGGACGATTCGTCGGTTATCTTATAGAGTTTTGTGCCCCAAAGTAACTCAGGTTATAAGATACTGTAGTTGAGCGATGCGAATTATTTAGAGCACCTGAGATGTATAAATGCGAAGCCTCTTATGAACGAACTTCAACCAGGAGCTTCCGCACTCAACTGCACAAGCGGCTGCTCTCTCTCCCACTCTCCTCCTTCACTTCGATATTCGGTCACCTTCTTTCCTCCTCCCCGCGCTTCCGCCATGCTCTCTCCTACTCTACACAGGCGTTCGGTCGCCTCTCTTCTCTCTTGTGCCCCCACTGGAGAACTGGAGCCTGTGAACCCAGTCCCTCACAACCCTCCCCCGTTTTATATAAGTGCTTGCGCTCGGTCAGCTTCAGTCTTACCACCGTATTCTAGAACGTCCCTTCACTCAACGCTTGTCCTTCACTTGAGAAAGCCGATGGGAGCGCCGTCTCTAGGCACGGCAAGTCACTGCCTATCAGCGATAATCTGCTGTGATTATTGAGCAGCGCAGCATCATTTTCAGCCGAGCAGCGGCGCAATGCTCAACTCTGTCAAGTGAAGGGTGAAAGTCGAGTCGAGGAGCATTTCTGAATACGGGGTTGGTCACTTCGATCTCGTGCGCATTAGTTGTAACGTCAACGTTGGCGCCAGTTGCAGTATCACTCCAATTTCTGCCGTGATCGAGATCGTGGCCGAGCAGCAGATGCTCAAGGCTCGTGACGCCCAACGCCAATGCCTGCCCAATTCCAGGCCAGGGAACTTGCAAGCGGAGCGTCGGCATCGAGCTGCAGAACCCGAGGTCCGGAACACTGATGTTGAAGCCAAGCGCTTGCGTCTAGCTCGTGCTTCCGCGACAGAGACACAACACGAGTCTGTTGTGAGGGTAGCGAGGCTGTCAAGACAACTGCGGCGAACTAGAACTGAAGGAGCAACCACACGATTCAGGTGAGACTTCCTCGACAGCGCACAAACACAATGTAATAATAACATAAACAGCACACACTAACTAAAATGCCGAGTGACCGTAAACGGAAACTTGGTGTGCAAATGTTGCTTCGTATCCTATCAGGTTTTTTTTTCGGGGGGGGGGGGGGGGAGAGAGATAGTGTAACTTTTTTAACATGCATTGAAGTTGCGCTGTCGACGAGCTTCTAGCATTCCGCATTCATCAAAACGCGACCGCCGCGGCCCGATTACACCATGATTGGCACATCCTTTGACGAGAACCATAAGTACTGTGTCAAAAATGTGTGCCGCAGAATCATGGGTGGAATATGCTGGCAGAGCATTGCTGAGCGAGATACCTCTCTATAAAACTATAGTGCACAATGTCTTGTGAACTGAAACCTTCTGTTGAGGGACCTGCCTGTATGCCTCATGTATGATGTTCTGCGGCACAAGGCTATCAATGTGACTGCTTCTACCTTGCACTAAACAAATTCGTGACATGTTCAATTTACGTTCCATGTTGCATCTCGGGAGTCTCAATCACTGCATGTACGTGTGTCAGCATCTGAGAGACTTCGCAAAAGGTGTAAATATCAGCAGTTGATACGGCCGAGGTAGAAAATGAAACAAAAACATATGATGTGATACCTTCAGTATATCTACTTTGCCATCAGTTTGAGAATATAAAAAAGAAGTTGCAGCGTTGCCATGTTTTGTTTCTGAACAGCGTGCTGCGATTAAGAATGCTAGAGAAACAGCGACTGTAGGTTGTGTAAACCAGCGTACTCCTCCTGTTCTGTAGAGGATTCCAACACTCGATGAATCACTTGGTGTTATTAATTGGATTCCTCTCTCTTGCGAAACGGCGCTTATAGGTCATTCAGGTAATTGTATTACTGAGAGACTTCAACCCCAACGCAACCGAAAGTAAATGCGAACGTCGCATATTTCAGCCTACTGTAAGTCATGTGGGTGTAACTATCTTTTCGACAACAGATCAGCTGAAGCACAGTGATAAAAAGGCTTAGCATGAACTCGCGAAAGTGTTCATCAAGAAGATGGGTGAAGATTGAGTGTCGCAACTTTTTCAACGTGCTAGATTTCGAGCTGTTCCTGCGCATACAAGGTGTTTATTCTTCGTGGATTAAGTTTTCTTCGAGCAAACATCAATGATTACACAACGCTTGCTGAGTGTCTTTGATGTGTTGTGTCTTCGTCGTGTTGACGTTTATGCATCCTTCCTAACTCGCCCACCTGTTGGTGTTAGTGATATTTCAATTTCAATTTCGATTTCAGCTTTATTTCAGGTATACCCAGAGGAGACAGAGGCTAAAGGCTTTGATCGCCTGACGGCGGCCTCTGCCCCCCCCCCCCTTGGAGTTTGGAGCAGGTACACAATACATAAAGCAAACAGTAACGCCAAAAATTACACATATACAAAAATAAATTATGTACAAAAAGGAGCGGGAATGAAACGCTACGTCAGTAGTGATTGTAAAGTGTTACATAAATCCAACGCTACAAAGCCATAATGTTTACAGAAAAAATTACAGAAACGTATAACACATATGAATTTACTGAAGGAATATAGAGAAGAACTAAAGATAGTATACAAGCAGTTTATCACCGACTTCAGTGGTAATGAGATGTGTCTAGAGTTTATGTTTCATTTTTTTTTTTGCAGAATTAGTCCAGCAGAGAATGCCTTTGTATTTGTTCAGGAAGTGTGCAATTTGGTAACGTAATATTTGCTTTCCGTAAATCGTCCTCACTTTTGGCAATCGACGCTGAATATTCCTGAACTTATATCTGCCTGTTTCAGTATAACTGTTTTCTTTAAAGACAATATTATTGCGTCTAACTGGTTGGGCTTTAGTATGCTGTGCTTTATGAACAGTTCTCGTGTGCGTAAGTCGCGTATGTCTCCCATGTAATTTTCAAATATACGCAGCACCCTTTTTTGTAAAACTAACAACCTATTGTAATTGGTGTCCGTAGTTGTTCCCCAAACTAGAGTGCAGTGTGTCAATTTTGAATACACTTATGAATAGTAAAGTTGTCTTTTTAACCACAGTGGTGATAAAGAACTAATTCTTCGAATGCAACTACTGGTTTTGGCTATGTCTGCTGTCAAGTGTGAAATGTGTGTATTCCATGTCATGTTTTCGTAGAACCAGACTCCTGAAAATTTTTGTTTCTTTGTTCGTGTAATTTGTGTGGATCCATATTTAGTTACTATGTCACCTACATTTCGCTTGTTTGGTGGTGCAAATACTATGTACTGTGTCTTATTCGCAGTTAACTTTAACTTATTATGATGAAGTTATATGGTTAATTCTTCTAGATAGGAGTTTGTCATGGTTTCTAACAGGTTCATTTCTTTTGCGGTAAAAAACACGTTGGTGTCATCTGCATACATTACGATGTCTTGTTTAATACATATACTCACTATGTTATTGATATACAGCAGGAATAAAGTTGGCCTGAGTATCGAGGCTTGTGGTACTCCAGTTGTGACATTTATTTGACTGGATGAAAAGTTATTCATTGCTGTAAATTGGCACCTATGACGTAAATAATCTGTCACGAGTTCTAGTGGAATGCTTCTTATCCCGTAGTGTTGAAGCTTCAACAACAGCACTTTGTGGTGGACAGAATAGAAGGCCTTTCGTAAGTCTAAAAATAATCCTAGGGTGTAATCGTTTTGCTCAATTGCTTCAATAATTTTTCTTTTACATGAAGCATTGCCACCTCTGTGGATTTTTCTTTTAAAACCCGTACTGAGAGCTACATTCGATGCTGTATATGCGTAGAAACTTCGTAAGTCTCTCGTTTATGACCCATTCAAATATTTTTCAAAATAGTGGTTAGACTGAAATAGGTCTATAATTGACAACCTGATTTTTATTGTCTCCTTTGTAGATCGGAGTCACCTTTGATATCTTTAAGCAATCTGCGAATATGCCTTTTTCAAACATCAAGTTCATTATTTCAGCCAGAATTGGTGCTATGGTACTAGCGACATGCTTGACTGGTTCCGCTTTTATTTCATCGTATCCCGCTGAGACGTCATTTGAGAGTTTGCTGAGCAGTATTTCCACCTAGTAGTTCCTAGCGTAGTAACTGCCTCAAAAATACACTGTTTGATAAAGGATTAATAGCTTGCAATGACAACTCACTATCTACATTTGCATTAACATGTTTTTCTGCATTCACGAAATATTCATTTACTGTGTCAACTAAAGCTTCACCTGTTACGACGCGACCATTAATCAGTAGTTCTTGAAAAACCGTTAGTGTTGTAATCCTCCCGGCGATTTCATTGACTGATTGCGACGCTTTCTTTGTATTTGTTTGGCAATACGTGAATAGAGTTCGATAGTAGTTATCCTTTGCCTTTTTTAGGTCTGATTTAAGCTTGTTTCGCACCTTCTTGCACTCTGAAAAAGTTCAGGGTTTCTACAAACCACAAATGCATGACACATTTTATTTTTTAATTTTATTCTGTAGTGTAGAGCATGAGTAACCCAAGGTTTTCTTATCGCCCTTTTCGTGTCTTGCAAAGCTTTAGAGAAATTTAATAGTCATAGCACCATTTGAATTCAAACAAAAACATGTCGTATGCTGTTTGGATTGCTCTGTAAATATACACTGGACCACTGAGTAGACTGAATCATTTCATTTGAAAGCATCAATAGATCTACTGTTTATTTGCCTGAACAACTTAGCGTTTTTAGTTTTCATTGAGAAAGTTTTAGTCATGATGCAATACTGCGGTAGGTGATCACTTACGTCACAGGTAATCACGACTGAGCTGAGTTGCTCTCTTTTTACATTGGTAAAGCAGACATCTATGCAGCTTGTGCTGTTTATCCCTATTCGTGTTGGCACGTCCATGACGTTTTGCGAGTCATATGCATCAATGAAGTTCTTGAAATCAGCAGAATATGTTTCATTACTCAGTGTGTTAATGTCTATATCGCCTACGATAAAGAAAGGAGTGCTTTGACTTGCAAAAACGTTCAGGAGATTTTCCATGTAATTGAAAACTAACGCTTTGAGCCAGTTGGTCGCCTATATATAGCAGCTAGCTGATTGCAATGTTCTGCTTGAATGGGCGCATTGGAGGTGTAGTATACTGAGGAAGCGTACGAGACACGAAGCATGCTTGCGGCTTGATGACTCTGCATTGTTTCTTCCTGTTCATATCTCATTGCTTAAGTTTCATATTTCTTTTTCTTCTGGCGCTTTTGCGAGTAGCCGCATCGCAACAGTTGCAAAGCGTGGCACTAGGTAGCAGGAAAAGCACAGAAGCTAAAAAACAGCAGCTGTTTTAGTGAAATTTGAGCAAGAAATGTTTCAGTGGGCATCATATCATACGCACTGGTGCTCAATTTAAAATTCAGTTTAATTCACTGGAAGCCTACACGCTAATTGGCCTTCGTCTGAAATGAAAGCTTTAGCAGCCTAAAGGGTCTAGGCTTGAAGCGTCAAGGTCAGGGTGGTATCAGCAAAAACAAACATAAGCGGAAGGCGTCTGTACGGTAACAACATTTAGCATTAACCAGAAAAAAGAAATACTGCGAAGAGCGTGACATTAGTGGACGTCTCTCACACACACTTACTGTAATATGGCGTAGATGACTAATTTCTGCAAGAGTTTAGGTCTCTGCAGAAGCCACCACAACGTCAGGAATTCTTGGCAAACAGAATAGCACACAGTTACTATTTTCGGGAATGATATTAAACAAACGCACAACACAAAATGTTCAAAAGGTAACGAAGACGTGCAGGGGCTGCAAGGAGAATGTAAATGATGAAAAAAAGAGAAGGGTGAACTGAAATATTTAAGAAATAGCGGTAAGCAATCAGTCAGACAAAACACATATGCGATAACAGGAAGGCGAGAACATCCTAATTGAGAAAAGGCCTGGATGACTGAGGAAAAAAGGCTACCGGAGCAGAGGCGTGAGCCATTTATCGGGTGAAATGAAAGCTCCAGAACTAACGTGCAACACGTCATGACAAAAAAAGCAAGGCGTGTCATCTTGGAATACCGGTCGAAAATGTCGGTTTTCATGAAGTAGTGCTTTTTAAAGCGGAGGAAAGCGGGAAGCGTTCAGCTCTGCGTTAAGGCAAAGTCAGCAACTCTGCTTCTTGAAAATTTACATAGAAATCTTGGCCAGGTATAAACGAAGTCTTAGTAGTTTCATGTGTGGACAATTGTTGAATTTGTTGAAAAAAATAGTTGAACAAAAAATTGTTGAAAAAGAATTGTTGAAAAAAAATTGCCCATAATAATGAAAATAAACATGACAAAGAAAAATGGAATGTTAGGTTGCAATACATTCTAAAGATTTTTAATAAACCAAACAGCTTAAGTTGTCATTTGCTGCAGCTGAATAAAGACGAACAAACCAGTGAAAACCAGTGAAAACTTGCTTTGCACCAAGCGATCGTGAACTTGTTACAGCCAAGTCCTTGCTTCAGTGAACGCAACAAGGTAACACTGATGACTTGCTATAGGAAGAAAGAGCTGCGTCGTAGAACGGGATTAGGCTTGTGGTTTGTTAAACGCCTTTAGGAGAACAACAATTAATTGGTGTATGTGAATCGCATGAGACTTGTACAAAGTTATAATTTATCCACGAATGGTGGCGAGACACACGTTCAACGCTTTGGGTCACTAAATTTCCTGCAAAGCACTGCCAACTTTCTACTGTAACAGCCACCACAAAACTTCATTTGCATACAACCCGTAGGCTTCCCGTGGTTTAAAACAAGTATGAATACGAATACTAAATTGGTTGCACTGTTAATCAAGCACTGCTGGAGTACTGAAGAAAATTCTCTAGCGCATAAAAACAGAAACGTATAAAAGTAAAAGCGGGTCATAATCTCAAATCATTATGATTGCCTGAACAACATTACAAGTTTTACAACACATTTCGACATTTTGCAAGGGATGTACTACACTTTCATTAATAGGGTGTAAGCCGTATATAACGTAGAATAGTTTCAGAAGGTTTCGAAGGTATCGAAATTCTTACAGAAATAATGTTTGCAAAAGCTGTATATGAAGACGCAGCATCCCACAAGTATTCACTGAATTCCTCTACACAGTTTCTTTATAATATTGTTTTCATTGCATTTTCAGCATTGCCTCGGCAATGGGTAAACTTTTAGGACGCTTACAAAACTCACTCGCTACTCTCCAACGCATACATATGCATAACTTATTGCCGATGAAGCAACATACCTTTTTCGAAATTCTCAAGTGCTCTTTCGAAATATGCGCAGTTACCTAGCTAATGCTGGATGTGGCCGTCGTTCAAATGAAGACAGAGTTTCTATCTGCGTATACAGGGGCTTGTCTCGAGACAGTGCATTCATTATAGCAGGCCCGAGTAATTGAAATTACAGATGAAAACTGTACTTGCACACGTTGTTCGCAGTAACGATTACACCGCCATTTATTGGGCAATCTATATTCACTGCATAGTTATCTTTCTGTTGTGCCATAATACATATTAGCTATTTGTAGTAGCTTATGCTCTATCACGCTAAAGTGAAACAATAGGACACAGACAGAACGCACTTAGCAAAGAGTATTGCGCCAACGGCACAACTCATTGAATTTCACCAGGATACATGCATGTAAGGGTGTGAAATTACACCACAAGGACCGAAAGCAAAAAAGAAATTTGTTACGAATAGGCTGTGTGAAGAAGTCGCCCCCTTGTGGTCATTCTCTCGTTGGCCCTTCCAGTAGTGCAGTAGCGGCAGTGATGCTTAGTTTAATTATTTAATTTCCCCGCAGCGCCCAGAGGCACTCTGGAAGCGAATGATATGCACGGTAACATATGATTACATAAAAAAAATACCAGCGCAAACAAGATTAACAAAACTAAAAAAAAATATGTAGCTTTGAGTGCAACCGTGTGTTTCTGAACGATATATTTGAATACGATGGTAAAGAATCTTCTGTGGAGGCTGATTCCACTTGCAGAGTGTGTGGAAAAATTAAATGTTGCTAGACGTTCTTTCTGCTGAAACTGTTTCTCATTTCTAGATTGTGGTCACTTCTGTAAGATAAGAAACAGGGAGAAGCAAAGTAGTTATTTTAATTAAGCAGTGAAATTTTCAAAATTATTTTTTGTAGCCGCATGAGGTGCAACATTCGCATATTTGGACGCAATTTGTTTCTGCCAGTTTCTCAGAGAAATGAGCTAATTGATTGATATGTAGGGTTTAACGTCGCAAAACCACCATATGATTATGAGAGACGCCGCAGTAGAGGGCTCCGGAAATTTCGACCACCTGGGCTTCTTTAACGTGCACCCAAATCTGAGAACAGGGGCCTACAACATTTCCGCCTCCATCGGAAATGCAGCCGCCGCAGCCGGGATTCCAACCCGCGACCTGCGGGTCAGCAGCCGAGTACCTTAGCCACTAGGCCACCGCGGCGGGGCAGAGTAGTGAGCTAGAAAGGGTATGATAGAAAGTTGCCGCCAGAGAAAAGACACACAGTAGTAAGGTACATGATCGAAATGGCTGCAAATATTGAAAATTTTAGCCCTCTTTAGGATCTTGTGTAAGCACTGTACCTGTTTCACATCTGTTTTTTTTTATTTTCTCGAAACAGGCATTTTTGGTATTTTTTCACATGCTAAAAGGCGTAACTCAATCTGGAACAAAAATTTTTAATAAAACTTGGCATACCTTTATACCGCCTTAGTAGGTGTCCAACAATATTCAATGAGCGGAAACATGCCCCCATATTTATTTTGGCTGCCTGTTATACAAAAGTACCACTACCGCGCTTGTGTATACATTATTGGTTATGTAAATACAATGTTTTTGCCGTTCATGAATTCTTATTTGTTTTGATTTATTGGCCAGGGCAAAGCTTTTTAAATGTGCCTGTCTAAAAAGCTTTAACCCGCGGAACTTGAGTTAGGAGTGATCGCGCAATGCATACTTTATTAAAATGATTACTTATGGGAAATTAACAAAAATATGACGCTTTATAACCATCCCTTGTGTCTAAATGATAAAATTTGTTTTATATTTCAGACACATTTTTGTAAACATTACTTTGAAAAAAAATCTTCGACATAATTGCTTGCATACCCAGGCGTTCTCTGCTAAACAAAGGTATAACTAGGTCGTTAGTGGCCTTTGACCTATATACTCAGCTGCAACCTTGAATAACTCCGGGCTTGGAGTCAAGCTGTATTTTATTGTTTTAACTGGTCTTCTCTGGGTCCTTATAAAGTAAATTTCTGTCATCTTCAATGTATAAGTGTTTAAAGTTCAGAATATCCACTTTTCTCATGCAGCGTCTTAGCAGGCTCGTATGTAATTGTGTCTCGGACTCCCGTCGATACTTCGGAATTCGGTTACCTCGCACAGATCACGTACTATGTTGATACTTTTTTTAATGCTGTATACTTGGTCTTTTGCCTGGCTCCAATCTAAGTACTGAACGTGGTGGTTTGCAGCTGTGTTGTGCCCGCAAACTCGCATGCCGGAGTACATGAGTTACCCCTCTTTCCTTCCTCTACGCATTCAAAGCAGATGTCACGGTTTCTTTCAGATTCCACGTTTTTTTTTTCTTATCGCCACTAACAGATGCCATGAAACGTATCTCACCCTAAAAAGCACGGGTGCCGGTGGTGGGCGGGGAATGAGAGCAAAAGTGATGGTGCTGGCCTTTGTGACAGCACAAGAATTCGGTGCTCATATGCACGGGTTGCCGGCACATCATTCATTTTCTTCGCTTGGGTGCGAGCCGTTTACCTTTAGCTTTCGGGCTATACGTAAGGAGGGCAATATTGCCGAGAGCATCAGAGTATGGCAGTGGCGTGCTCGACGTTTCTTCTTAAATCAAGCTATGGCTGTGTTTTTTTTTTTACCTACGCTTGCCTTTTCTTCCCTGATATGACACCACTTGTTCGTCCTTTAGAGCTTAAGGTCACAGATATCTCACGTGTTAGGCCCTTTGTTTGCAACTGCGGTAAGATTACCAGAAAAAAATTCTTATATAATGGCTGCGGAAAAAACCTACGTAAGTAGCTTGGTTGCATTAACCACCCCGAATAATTGCAGACATCGAAAACATGGCATGAAAGAGGGGCTAACCTGAAGGTACATCAGTAAACCTAAGCTTATCATGCCGTTATTAGTATGCATAATATAATGTGTCAAAATGAACAAAAGTGAGCGTTAGTGTATGTGCTCCAGCATGATAGGGCTCTATAGTGTGTGTAACTCAGCAGAATTTCAGTGAGTTCGCGCGCATAGGACACCTACGGAAACCCTGTCAGTGGCTTTGGCCGAGTTTCCATCATGTTACGTATCTATCTTCGCACCCCTTCGGAAGACAAGTAGGGCAAGACGCTTAGATGATAGCAATGCATTGTAGCGCTTAAGCACTCGGTGCGGCTCCTTCATCAGCTAGCATTGTCGACTGTCGTTTACCGAGAAAGCGTAACATCACATTGAAAAATGAAATTTCACAAATGACAAGAGCGCAACTTTGTCCTATATTAGCAAGGCTATTGAGATAATCATTCCTACTTTATTCTGTGTTGTATATTATAACCCTAATTTTTGTCTTGCAAACACGCACATGGTTTACAGCCCTTGTCGCAAACTGCAGCCGAAGAAGTTAGGAAGGCTACACAGGACCATGGATTCAAGATGCTGAAACTTTTTCAGCTTGCGCCAAGTGTGCCCTGCAAAAAACCCGCAGGGTCTTCAAGGTCCAAGGAGTGATAAGGACAGATTTACTGCACAGTGAGCTTGTACTACTGCTTCTCCTGTGAAATAATGTAAGTAGGAGTAACAACAATTGGGCAAATCCTGTTTATTCAACTATACTCAATAGTCAGTTAGGGTACAGTGCCTAGAATATACTTACTAGTGTGCCTACCGCTGCCGTCGCGACGGCACGGAGAATGTTGCGTTCCACCGGCGGCCACCAGACGGCGATGGCCGCAGGGACTGTGCTATGCCGAGCCAATGGCCGAGCTGCCCAAGCCCGAGCCTGAGCGGAGTGGCGTCGGCAGCGTCTCCACCACGGCCACGGCCGTCTTTGTGCCAAGCCCACTTTTAACGTCTCTCCCAGCCCACTTTTAACTGTAGAACGCTGGTTGGGAGGCGATGCGTAATCAAAGCAACATGTTTTTGTTGGACTTTTACAAACGTACATACACCAATTAATCATTACTACGGTACACGATATCGAGTGGTTGATAAAAAATTATCAATAAATAAATGAATACGCGTGGTTTCCAAGGGTGAAAGTCAATTTTCATTAAGTTCAACAAAATTGAACAGTGAAACACGCGGCATTTGGTTGATTTAATTATGCCACAGCATTTACTTACTATAAGCAAATTTTTCTGCTGCTCGGAGGTAGGATTAGTTCTTCGCATGAACTTCAATTCTCCAATGAAGTGGATGCTAGCTGAACTCCTTAAACGTAAATAGCTTTGTTTCAAAACTGATATGCTCCGAGTGCTATAGCACTTGGAGCTTATTCTTTCTCATCTTGAGGGCCTTGAAATTGCAAGTAATGAGCGCTTCATAGTTTCATGGATCCTCTAACGGCAGACGAAATGCAACATGATATGAATTCAGATAGTTTCTTTAGAAAACCCGCGTTAAAGCATTCTTATGGGCGCAATAAAATTACATTTTTGTTAGCATTAGTGCACAGTAAAGAAGCAAGAGTGTCCCCCAAAGAGGAGATACACAGTATTCCATGGTGAAAAGGAAAATGGAAATGCCGTACTCGCCCACGTAGAAGGCTTGTCGACTCGGTAACTCGTGGCCCGAACAAAAAGAAGAAGGGCTAGCAAAGAAGATCAGAGCATCGGGTAAGTGCATAACGATCACGCCTATGTAGAAAACGACCGAGTGGGCAGTTTTATCGGCGCAAAGCTTAATCTCATGCATCCACCTCTTCCTACTCTATACCAGTCCACACTTCAGGAGTCGCCTGGCGTTGATATATAGCCGTCATTTCCATGTTCCCTGTGGGCCCATTAGGTGTGGCCTAGTTTCTTTGATCACTCCCGCAGTCGAACACTTTTGTGTGTACTTGGTCGCCGATGTGGTCAGAGTGCCAACGGCGCTTAGTCCTTTTTCTCTTGACCCAGGATGAGGCTAGTCGTATTCGATCCTTCAGAGAATCATGGATGCACTGGAGGTCTTGGTTAACGGCTTCGAAACTGTGTGGCACGACTTCCGTATTTCGCCGTTATTTCAGCCTCCGTAAACCCTAATGAGCACGCAACATGACAAGTGATCCTGCCTGACATTCCAATTAAAGCGTTCTTTATAGCATGCTTTCAGAATCGTGCAGTAAATTCGTCCCAGGTCATACATCAATGGAATTCTTGCCTAGCCCGCGAGGAAAATCTTGACCAACTTACTTGAAAGAGAATAACTACAAGGAAATGAAATGACTGTTGCAACAAATGGTACTTGAAATGGCCGACCTCATCCACAGCGACCACCAATGTTGCTCAAGGTTGAGCGTTCATGCTTGTGCAATTATCAGTTAAAAAGCAATTATTGCGCATGTATGGGGCACCATAACAACACGCATACATTCTTCATATGCATCTAATAATAATAATAATAATAATAATAATGACTTTATTTCGCATCAAGGATACATGATGCAGGAGACCTGCAGAAAAAGCTGGCGTGATGCCAGCTTGACAAGGCCGCAGGCCCCCCTTCCCCCTCCCCGAACACATCGCAGCAGCCGGTAACACTTTCATAAAGACATTCGGGATCATACGCGTAAAATAAACAGGTCTATGACAAGAAAAAAATCATCACTGTACATGTGTGATAAAACGAAACGTCTAAATGCTTAAACAACAACAACAAAAAATCTATTTCAAAAGATGCAAAAAATGTTGGCGTATTTGCCTTAAAAAAAGGAAGCATTTCTGTAATACATCCGAGCGAAGTATACAAACATGTATACGACAAAAATGAGCAATCAACACTGTACAGGTGTAACATATTGGTACATATAATGCTATAAACAAATAATTTCGCAATGTGAAATACAGGCGCATTTGCCTTGCAAAACACAGAAAAAAAAGCATCATAAAAGAATATGCCTAATTTATTGCTTTGGCAACACCAAAAATGCATACTCATTTCTTAAAACAGAAAAAACAAACAAGACACGAAGAAACATATCGTGAAAAAAACACAAAGCAGTATACAAAATACACGTCAACAAAAACAAAAATACAAAAATACATTCTTTAGAAAAATTACAAGTAACAGAAACGAGTGATCATGACGTCTGGAGGAAATGATTCCGCAGTTGTTTAAAGGTGATTTTTTCTAAGTCAATTTCGTTATCCCTAAGTTCATTTAGTAACCTTGGAAGTTTATTTCCCAACGATTGAAGACTGTATGTGGTTCTAAAGGTTCGAACAGTCCACACTTCATTTTTCCGGGTATTATACTTAGGCTGGTTGAGTATTAAATCTGCCAACTGCTTTAGAAACGGGTTAGAGTTTTTTATGTCTTGCTTATATTTCTTGGACAGAAGAAAGTCATACATTTTTATTACTGGCATTAGGTTGTATTTTTCAAATAAGGAACGAGTATGATAAGTACGTGGCACGTTCTCTACCGCCCGTACAAACTTTTTTTGCAACATATGAAGTTTGTTTATGTATTCTTTAGAAGTTAGAGCCCAAACTAGATGGCAGTAATTGATTCTTGATAAAAATAAGGTATTGTAAATTAACAACAAAATATTCCGAGGAAGCAAGTGCTTGTTTCGGTTCACAAGGCCGACTACCTGAGAGACCTTCGTAGCTAAGAAGTGTATGTGGTGATCCTATGATAATGTTTCTTGAAATATTACTCCTAATATTTTAAGAGAAGGGACTATCTCGACAGGGGTGAAATTTAAAAAAATCATTTGTTTTACAATTTCCGCTTTATTTTTAGCATGAAATACCATAGCCTTAGGCTTTGCAACATTTATTTTTAGACCATTTTCTCTTGTCCATTTTTCTAATCTAATCAGCAGTAGATTTGCATGTGTTATTAATTTGTTCACTGATTTTCCTGTTAAAAATATATTCGTATCATTTGCATATATTATAAATTTTACGTTAGAGGAGATGTTCACCATATCATTAATGTAAATATTGAAGAGGAAAGGTCCCAAAATGCTTCCCTGTGGAACTCCTGCAATGATTGACAAAGGATTGGAATTGCAACCACCCAGGCTAACAATCTGATTACGGTGTGGCAAATAAGACTGTATTAATGATCCCGCCGTTCCCCGAATACCGTACCGTTCCAGTTTTTCTATAGGTAATTTGTGGGTAATGTGGTCAAAAGCTTTCGTAAAATCTACGAACAACACCAACACAACGTTTCTCTGTTCGAATTGCTGACAAATGTACTCTTTCTGTGCCATGAGAGCATATTCTGTACTGAAGCCTTTGCGGAAACCATACTGCGAGTCATGAAGCAACTGAAACTTCCTTTGAAAATTAGTCAGCCGTTTTAATATTAGTTTTTCTAATGCCTTCGATAGGACTGGCAGAATGGACACAGGCCGGTAATTTGACATGTTATTTCTATCGCCTTTCTTGAAGAGGATCTCTTACTAGAAAAGACATAAATAGGTAATTTTAAGGACCATGCATGATAAGCGTAGCGCCTATAACGCTACGCTTACCATGCAACGCTTGTACGGAACGGGGATTGTTTCCAACGCTTTGCTAAGACGAGATGGTGGTGGCACCTACCCGTCGCCTCGCGTTCTACACCTTATCACCTCTGAGATGGGCGCGCACACCTGTCTCAGAGCCATGTGCTTTGGTTTCTAAGAAAACTGCCAGATGGCGCTCATAACTCACGTGTGATAGGGAGCCTACATGAACGGCCGTTTTTAGGGTGGAGACATCTTAATAAGTGCCTTCAAGAAACTCAGCCAAAACCAGCGGGCAACGGGGCACGCTGTTGGCAGCTTCCACCAAATTCAGCATAGTTTTCTGTGCGCCGCCATTTTGGAGCCAGCCGCCGCTCCCTCCAGCTACGCGAAGTACGGCGCAACAAAAAGGAGCCTGGGCTTTTGACAGCGGCGGTTCTCAGGGTCGTGTAAGCGACCCAGTTCTCAAAGTGAGCGCACGAAGAAATTCGCAGCCCACACACAAACACTTGCGACATAATACTGAGGTTACGCTGACACGAACGCAAGCGTGGCAACAGCTCAGACTAGCGAGCGCGTCTCCGTACGAACGCGCGAACGCGTCCCGTTTGTGGGCTTCCTACTCGCAATGCGTGGACGCAGCAACGACAACTTCGGTTATCTACTCATTCGCGAACACCGCGAAACACATATACGTGTGCCGCAGGAAAAAACAGTGAACGAAATACGCAGTACTCACAGAGCAAATACGAGACGCACTGGTGGGCTCCCAGCCGTCTCGCTTCACTTGAGCCAGCCATAGTTGTCGTCGGCCAGGGCTCGCTGGGAAGCGGAACATTCGCACCCTCTTTCTGTTGTGGTTAGTACAGAGTGGTACGCAGCATCCAGGCATTCTAAGGCTTCACTGGCAGAGTTTAACACGCTACCGCAATGTTCGACGCCGTATTATTGAGAACTAAACGCAACCGGGCGTAGACGCAGTGCGGGCACCAAGATGGGGCGACAGCGCGGCGTTGCTATCTGGCAACACTGTGTTTTGGCGGGCGGCGGTGCGTTGGCGGCATGTAGTGGGTCAAAGGCTGACATCACCCTAAAAACGGCCGTTCATGTAGGCTCCCTAACGTGTGACGTGACTTGATGTGCTCGTTCGCCTCCGCTGCACGCTCGAGGCACTCTAACGCAGCGCCTCCAGAATACAACTCACCAATTTTCTTGCGCAAAACATCAAATAAATGTGTTGTTCACTCTTTCCACACGCAAGACTATCGCCTTTCGATGACATTTGCAAAAACATGAAGACACGAGGCCAATTTTTCGACTACTTTTGAACGACATCATCCGCCGAATCAATACATCAATCGTTATCAACACGCGGAGTCATCATTACACAAAATACAATATACTTAAACAACATAACAGGAGCACACAAAAGGCGGCGTCGCCAACGCTTCACTCACCACGTGGGCCTACCACAGGCGGCCCGCGATGCCGTCCACGGCAGACCCACCGCGAGAGAAAACCGTTTGCGGCAACCGCCCCGCGCAGGAGAGGCTCACTCACCTCTCACTCACCACCAAGGCTTGCCTTCCGCCAGAGGCACTACCGGCGCTACCACTGTCAGAACCATGATGATGATGACAGTGGTAATCAACGCCACCTACTCCCCGCTAATTGTAACCAGAAATGCGGCTTTTGCACGAGACATGTCCGCCACTCAGCGCAAACAACTTTACAGGGTGTCAACACCCCGACATTATGGAGCTAGCAAAAAACTCCCAAGCATTTCCCCGAGGGTGAACATGGTCAAGTGGGAATACACGGGGTGATGCTATGAGGGGTATATATTAATTCGCACTATTATATTTATTATTCACACTATGGTGCCTTTATGGTGTAATGGTTCCTGGGAATCGCAATTTGATCACACGGGGGAGTTTACGTTAACTCACTGGCGAATGCCAACGGATTTTAACTTCATTCCCCCTCACGACCCGCTCTCGACGGGAGACAGAGAGAAGGCGGGCGCGCGAGAGAGAGGGGTGCGGGCGCAGCTGCAGCGAGCGAGGAGAGCGGAGGAGCGAGTGAAGGGGGAGGGGGCATAAGGCGCGTTATTGATACCGATATCAGTGTCGCGTCCGTGGCTTATTCGGTAGAGCGTCATGCTGCGGCCCGCCAAGTCCTGTTTCTTTTAAAGAAAGAGAGAAGACTGCGGACGCCGCCGACGGCGGTGGATGGTTTGGGGTCGCTTATAAAGTGTATTCACACATAAAACGGCCGCTAGCGCTTCCTGAAGGGCCCAATATACTCCAATGTAGCGTTGACGCGCGCGCACGCTGGGCATAACGACGCAACGTTAGCAAAACGCGAGCACTACTACAGTCTCACGCCAAGCGCGACCAGCGTCCATGGGCCCGGCCCGACAGCAACCGATGCGAAATGCGACATGCTGCATTTCGCACCGATGCGTTGTCCAGACAGCACCGCGTCTCCCTCTTTTTGTGACAAAGGGACGGCGGACGCGCTGAAACGCGCATGCTTCAAAGTACCGAAGCGCGGTGCGTTCCAGCGAGTATATGACAGGACCGCCGCCTGGCGTGGCAACGCCTGCGTCACGGGAAATGAACGCCGGCGAGCACGCGCACCCCGTCACGTCGAAATGTATTGGCGCCTTGAATGTGGCATGTAGTCATGTTCTCACATGACACGCATCACATAATTATTATGTTCGCACCAGTCACATATCATTGTCATCCATTGGCGTCTCATAATACCAAATTCTGCATATGTGAAGCTAGCGAAATGGCCGTGAGCGCATCGTAAGTGTGGCATGTAGTGAAGTTGTTACATGACACGCATGTCATTATTATCATGTTTGGATGTGTCATTTACATATGTCGTCCGTTCGCGTCACGTAATACCAAGTTTGGTATATGTGAAGCTAGCGAAACACGCGCGAGCGCATCATGAGCGTAGCATGTAGTCGTAATGTTACATGGCACGCATCTCATGTTTATCATGTTTGGACCAGTATTATACCTTCATCATTCATTCATGCCCTGTAAAACCATATTTGGTATAAGTGAAGCTAGTGAAACGGCAGCCAGCGCATCATGAGTGTGGCACGTAGTCATTTTGTTACATGAAACGCATCTTATGATTATCATGTTTGCACCAGACACATACCTTCGTTATCCATTCACGTACTGCAATACTAAATTTGGTATATGTGACGCTATCGAAACAGCCGCGAGCGCATCATGAGCGTGGAATGTAGTAATGTTGTTACAAAACACGCATGTCATGATTTTCATGCTAGAGTCTGTCGCCTGTGTTCGCCATGCAAACATGTCATACCATGCCAGTTTCGCAACATCCCCTGTGAACGAAACCAGCGCAAGAGCTGCAGGACCATGGAATGGAAATCATGACATTCATGCCGTATATATCATGATGTTCACGTTATAACTAGTCAAATATGCTCTTCGTACAGTCGTGTTATCCCATAGCAAGTTTGCTATTGATACTATTATCGAAACGGCCAGGATCTCTAAATGTCTTAGGTGGCTAGTTAGATAGATACTCTCAAAGTAGTCAAAGTTCGCTCAGAAATGCATTAAAAAAAACACTCCCTTAACATCTGCTTGTGCTAGACAGGGCTGGTGAAATGAACAGTAAACGTTGCGCACTCACCCAACCAAAGAAGCCGACGATGCTCCAAGTCGTGGCTGCCATTGAACAGTGTCGTAAGAGTCCTCTGGCCTTCAGGGATCTGGTCCAACTTGCCGACGTTGAGATCCGAGGTAGCTTGTCCCAGCTTGCCGAACAATAAGAATGGGGTAGTGTATCCCAGCGTATCCAAACGTTGATATCTGGTCGCTCGTGCTCGAGCTTCCAGAGGTCCGATCCGGCGTGCCAAACGTAGGGTAGCGTATCCCAGCGTAGCCAAACGCTATCACGGCGGTCGTCCTCGTGCTCAGAGACCCAGTCAGACTTGCCAAACGTAGGGTAGCATATCCCGAAGCTACCAACTACTGTTATGAATCCGGTGGGATGTCGTCGAACCCGATTTCATAACAGTGTTGGCAGTGGTGGAATGCCATCGAATCCGAATCCATAACATCGGATAGGCAGAGAGGCCAATTTTACGTAAGGTGTTTTTTTGCGATTCTAATGTTAGTAAAGGGCAGAAAGAAGAGTAAAAAGTTACAGTTTCGCCTCAAGGACTAAGAGATTGAAGTGATAGCAACAAATTGGAATGGCACATGAATAATCGCGAAGCATGCAACACGCTGCTCAAGTAGATAGAACACATGAAAAGAACGGACATGTATGCTCTAGCTTCATAACAAGGCTGTCAATCTTTAGCGCTTCACCTTAAACCTGTGTGCCGCCGCTGATGACGATGACGGCTATAATAACGTCTAGCTTGAAAACACCTGCATGAAAAGTGTAGCACCTGCTGCAGACGCAAGATAAAAACCAATCATGGTTGAAGTCACTACTGACGACGTATTAGTAAACATGAAATTCGATACAGGGGCTGCTGTATTAGTTAATTCTGTCTCACAGTTCTGTTCTCTTTTTTTCCAGTGTTCGTTTGCGCAGGTCAAGTCTCACCTTAAAAACATACACGAATGAACCATTGAAGCCCTGCGAGTAGCATTTGTTGCAGGGCAGCACAACATGCTGTGCTAACAGTTGCCGTTGCATGTGCTGCGCCAGGACGGCCAACTACTGCTGGGACGCAGTTGGCTAAAACACCTTCAGCTGAACTCGGTGCAAAAAATACAAGGTCCTAACCACATGCCGGTGGGAAATCCAAATGGCTCCGAAAGACCATCTCAGCTAAAGTGCTTCTTAAACCGCAATAAGACCTGTTCAAAGACGAACTCATTATAGTAAAGGTAAGGAAGGTTACCCCTTTTTGAAATGGTGGTGTGAATGAAACATTCTACAAAGCGAGAAGTGTGCCTTTTGCAATCAAAAGTGCTGTCGAGAAGAAATCGATCACGTTGCAAGAGCTAGGGATATTTGCACCTGTTGCAACAAGCCCTTACACTACGCTTGTCGTGCCAGTTGTCAGACGCGATGGTGAAGCGAGACTGTGCGGTGATCGCAAAGTCACACTAAACCCGACACTTGACGTCGAAAGGTACATTCTATTAAAAGCAAATGAGCTATTCGTTGTGCTGGCAGACGGAAAACGTTTTTCGAACAGTGACCTAAGCAGAGCGTATCAGCAGGTCAAAATGAATTATGGATACAAAAAAGAAACTTTACAATGAACACGCCGAAAGACTTGTTTTTGGTCAAGCAGCTATAGAATGATTCTCATCAAGTGTGAAGCCCACGGGACGGCTTTATGCTCTCTCTTAGTAGTAACTCTAACTAGTAGTAACTCTAAATCACAAACCACTTTATCTAAACACACCACTCGGCATTTCATCTGCTCCCGCAATATATCTTGGGCCAAACAGATGCAGAACACATGCTCAACACTGAAGCAATGCTGAAGTGGCTACCTGAACGTGGATTTCGCGTGAAACCTTTGAAATTCCATTTTGTTTCGTAATGAATGGCAATACTTGGATCATGTCATCCCAAAGGGTTGTATTCGATCGACGGAGAAAGAGTTCGTCGAAATTGCAAGTGTACCAGCTCCAACAGACAACAAACAGAAGTTGCAGTCACTGCCGGGACTCTTATGTTATGGGAAGTTTGTTCTGAATTTCTCATCCAAAGTTTTTCTTTCGAACAAGCTCTTGAGTAAGGGCGAGACTTGGTAAGCGATTGCCGCTTGTCAAAGCGCGTTTGTTCAAGTAAAAAAAAAACTGCTTCTTCAAAGCCAATTCTAATTTGCTATAGCTCCAGTTTGCCATTGCAGTTGCCATGCGATGCTTCCTCTTACGTGATAGGCGCCGTTTTGTCTCACATTTTGTCTCAAACTCACTCAATGCTTTCTTCATGCACATTTACGAAGGCTGAACAAGGTTACAGCCAATTAGTAAAAGAATCACTGGTGTTTTTTTTTTTAGTTGCGAAATGTCGTTACGACGTTTGCGCATGAAGTTTTGTGTTGCGTACAGATCACAAGGCACTTGAGACAATATTTGGCCACGAAATGGGCATTTTTGCCATCGCAGCTGCCAGACTATAACGCTGGGCAGACATGTTTTTTGCATATTCTTTTTGTTCGTTTTATTCTTCACAGTATAACGTCGAGGCTGACTGTTTATAGCGGCTTCCGATTGAGCGAACGGGATTAGACGGGGCAGGAGGCTTTCTGGATTTACGTTTGGACAGCATGCCGATTTGTAGTAAACAGAACACGGAAGAAAAACCACGGCATCCAGTTTTTCGTGAAAAAGTGCCGTACATTTTGAATGGCTGGCCTTATCACGTGTTTGCCAATCTGAAACCATTTTTACTGTAGGAAACTAGAGCTTTTCTTATATCAAGGTTGTTTCATGTTAGGAATGCGTGTGGTGGTAACACGAAAATTCCGTTCATTTGTCCTAAGTGGGTTACATGAGAGACATGTGGGAGTGGAACGCACGGAAGAGCTTGCAAGAAGCTGTGTGTGGTGACCAAATATCAATCATTACATTGACAGATGTGTTGGGTCTTGTCACGCATGCGTAGAGACACGAAGTTTGCCAGTCGAAGCGTCGCTTCATTCTTGGTCATGGCCAACGCGTCCATGGCAACGCCTACTCGTGGACTTTGCTGGTGCCGTAAAAGGTATGTCATACCTAGTATTAGTCGACCCCCATTTCAAGTGACCAGAAGTGTATCTCATGACCACCACTACATGAGAGGCAATCACTGCTTGTATTTATAAACTTTTCAGCAGAATATAAGTTTAATAAACACTTGTTTGACATCGACCGCCAGTCAATTTCTGCCAAATTACAAGCCTACCTCAAGCAAATGGGCAATAGGTACGTAAAGACTGCACCGTATCACCCAAGCAGCACCGGCCGGGCTGAGCGTTTTGCTCAGAATGAAGTTAGCGGTTCGCAAGATCAGTCCTAAGGGAACCAGGGAGGAGTTAGCTTAATTTGTTCTGACATATCGTAACACGCCTCGTGCTACGTCAGGAAGTTTTTTTTTCCCAATCGCTTCTAGGAAAACGCCTACGAACCAGACAAGGCCTGATACGTACGACCAGCGTTCAGGAACAGAGAGCGCCAACGCTAGTTTGTCAAGAGAAGGCATCACCCGTGTCGCGACACCGCATTCGCTATAGGTGATGCCGTTCGTGTGCGCAGTTTCCGATCAGTTGACACCTGCACAGGACCAAAGTAATATCGTTTGAGTGTAGTGGCCCCGCAGGGTGTGGTCCAGTGGGTGCATCACCAAAGTCACATCTGCACCAACACTACCCAGGAATTTACTCTGCACTTCGTCGGATGATTGCAAGAACTGCCAGAACAAGTCTCCAAACGTCCAAAAACCACCATTTGATTTTGAGAGATGCCATAGTAGAGGTCTCCAAAAAATTAGACCACCTGTGGTTCATTAACGTGCAGATAATTATAAGCGTTTCCGCCTCTATCGAAAATGCGGTTGCCACGGCCGAGATTCGCTTGCGTCACCTAGGGGTCAGCCGCCGCTTTCCTTAGTCGCTAGGTCAGCGTCGCGGCTGAGGTCTCACTTTTCGTCAAGCCGTATGGAAGTGTCGAGATTGCTTTTTATAACCACTAACTGCACCATACGCGCCTGAATACAAAGTTCCCACATGTATTTTTATTCATCATTTAACTGCGGCCATGTACACTGTGATAGAGTCGCTATCGCAAATTGTGAAGCGCCGTACGCTGATTCGTAACCTGCTGTGATATTAGGTGGCATCCCACTGCGCCGCAAAGCATGAAACAACACAATGTTTGCAAGGCCTCGCCAAAAGCCACACTTGTTCGCTGTGAGAAGAGAATAGAATTTTGTGCTAAATACACAGACTGGTAGCTTATTAACAAGACATTTTCTTTATCTGTATAATGTTTTGCTTGTAGGCAATACAACAAAAATTTACGAATAAAATTAATGTCGCAAAGGCCACAATTCGCGTCTTTATGGCAATCTTACGATAATTTTTTTATCCATTGCTCCATTGTGCAGATAGCGGCCCTCCCATCTCAAGTCATAATAGCATACGTGAGATATATGTGGATTGCTTGCAAAAGGATTCCAGTTGGTGTTACAACCTGTTTGTGACTAGAACGCATCCGATTTTTATTTTCTCTCCAGTTAGCAGATACATAAAAGTGTGGGCTTCGTTTAAGATTCGGCGCTTGTTCAAGACGACGTTCCTGGAGTATCAAGTTTTACAGTCAAGTCAGTGCACAGCATCTCATGTGGTCCGGTGTTTTTTATTCTTTTGACTTCAATGTTAACGCCGTAAGCTAACACACTCGCCAGAAAACGAAGCCGGGAGAAATGGCAGTCTTTGTACGTATACCTACCACCTACATTTGCAGACTCACACTGCCGCAGGGATTCATACTGCTAGCGTAAGCCCCAGATTGCTGGCGGTCTGTATTCAATAATTTATTACGCAGTGAAGATAGTAGCCGGACACTAGAGCTTCGTTTGTGGAGCGCAACAGGCCTCGTCGGCTAATTTAAATAGGATGACTTGAATATACTACTGAAGAAAGAGTCCAAAATTACAGTCAACCATGAAGAGAGATATAACCATACAAATCTTTGAAAAAAAGTAAAAACAAATGTGGCGTCCACTGGAAGTAGAAGCTGTACTGATTGGAAGACAGAAGTCGCCGAAGCAGGAAGGTTGAAGTCACGTGGTAAAAAAACTCTTTTGAAGGATTGATCTTTTTACAAGTCAGCTTTGAGGGCCTTGAAAAATTGTTGATCACATATTTCTATTTACCCCTCAGCATTCACCTTGCCGTGTTTCACCAAGTCATGTCTTCTACTACACGTGTGATATCGCCTCTTAGTGGTCCCAAAATATTCCTCTGGATGACTCCAATGTGACTAAAATTGGCTGATGCACGCTTATTTTGTTTCATTATATACACTTGAATGTGAAAATCAACAGGCTTCTCTTGCATTTTTGGTGCTGTAATATACTGCAATATAGCACAGTCGTAAATTGCACAAACAACGGGTTTGACCTCTGCCTATCAAAAGTTCAACCTGTTGAAGTTTTATGCTCCGACAACTCTATTATTAGTCCTGACGAATTTCAACCACCACCTAATGTAATACTATATGACTGCGTTGAAAAAACGAGCTACAGTAGTCATTTTAACCAATCTTCTAGATTTGCTTCAATAGACTTGGCTACAAAAGCTTTTATCAATACTTGCCAGCTGTTAATGGGTCAGAGGTTACTCACAAGCCAAATGTCCATGAAGAAGTTGAGAATTTTATAGAGCCTGTGTTAAGTGGCATGCGTGTGTTTGTTCCGCAATGTAAACCTAAGCATCGTAAATATCCGCCCTCATTATAACCTGAACCTATAAATGCACTGAAGCATAAAGATGCCGCCCACAAGAATGGTAAATGTTCTCCATTCGGCATGTGGAAGGAAGAGTTCCGTTTTTCGAACTCTCTCTAAACTGCTATGAAACAGGACACAGTTTACGCATTGCTTTGTTAGAAAACAAACGCTTTTGACAGGCCATTTGAGTTTTCGAAGCATGTACGCAAACAATGAAGCAAAAAGGGAGGGGGAAGGGGTCTTCAGGCTAATGGGCTCAGACGGTGTCGAAAAGAATGCGGTCGCTGACTGTTTCCCCACTCATTTTTCATCTGTTTGTAAGGCCTCAGATTCCAGGACTCAGATAAGACAACAAGACAAACACAGACATATCTAGTGGTCTGTCAGTGGAAGAAAAGCTGATATGCTCATACATTAGGCGCTTAATATCGTGTGGCCCAGATAGCATCGCTTCACCCATAGCAAACGATCATGGTAGTATATTTACCCCAAGTACCCGGTGCAATATTTATTGACTGTTCTAATTCTTCCACATTCCCCGGAAGTGAAAAACTATGCGTGTATTTACAGTATTTATGTTGGGCTGAAAAACTGATGTTTTTATTGTTCAATTTCTCTACTGTGTGCAACATTCGAATTCTTTGAGCTGGCTCTCTACAGCATATTTATTATTAGCATTAAAAATTCATTGATTCCTAATCAACACGGGCTTCTCCCTGGCTGCTCGACTACCACGCATCTTGCCAGTTTTATGACGCAAATAGCCCCGCCTATTTCCGAGAGGATAGGTTAACAGGGTCCCTCGTGACCTGAGCAAGACTTTTGACGTAGTCGGCCGCTCAATGTTTTATTGCGATAGCAATTGTATGGACAGTGTCAGCTAGTTTTTACTGTTGCCAACGCTGCCGTCATGTACCGTATATGAATACGTCTCTATATATGGGAAAACTCACGAAAAAAAAGAACAGCCATCCGCGCTCGGCACCCAACTCGTCTCGATGCGCTGACGCGCGCTAATATTCGATGCGTACTTTGCCCCACGCATCGGCGCGGGCGTTTAGGTACTTGTGCACTCGCGCTTATACTTCGGTGGGGAGAACCGTGTTCCTTGGCCTTTCACCGGAATGGTTGCGTTAGTTACCTAGGCCACGAAGGTCAACTTCGCTCAGTGGGCAGGTCCCGTTTGCGAGAGGAGCGCGCTTTTCAAACTTTGCGAAGTAACTGGCGCAGTCGTTAGTTTGCGCTCATTCTGTACCTGTGATAACGTTTCGTATGTCGTTTTCTTTAAACAGAGCGTTAAGCGTCGGGTTGCAAACATTATTAGTTATTTTTAGTCCTGTGTGTCTTGTTTTCATGCGCACTTTGTGCGTCAGCAGCGCGCTGTACGTTTCGATCTGCTATCTGTTCTCATCGTTACATTCCAAGTTATTTCCATCGCATTCTTTCCTCTGCCCTCGCGAAAAACTGTGACTTTTTTTTTTGGTGGAACTTGGCAACTTTGATGCTTACTCATCTGTTGTAAATTCCATTCACAGCTATCTGCTTAATAGATCAAGCTAGTTTGCCATTAATTGCCAAACGTCTTTCTTGTTTTATTTGAAGCAATAAAAGCTGTCATTATTATTAGTATTGTTATTATTATTATTATTATTATTATTATTATTATTATTATTATTATTATTATTATTATTATTATTATTAATGTTGTTGTTGTTGTTGTTGTACACAGTTACTAGTGGAGAACCTGGAGGTTTTGTATTTGTCCCACTCCTATTTTTAATTTTAGCTGACCACGTTTTTTATCCAATTCGTTATTCTCGTCTTCTTCTGTATGCCTATAACGTCCAGATATTTAAGGAAAGTGACTCAGTCCCTGACTGTCCCAATGTGCAGTCAGATTTGTGTTTTTCTCTGAATGGTGTGACAACAATAACCTTTCCCTGTATAACTCAAAGACTTTATGAGTATATCTCGCAAAACATCTATTGTATCAGTCCCATACACCATCAATACCGTGTAGGTATGCAAAATGTAAGAGTTCAGTGATGTCGGTGTTCTTTTTGATAGCATTATCATTTTTTTGCTCACGCTAAACATACCGCCATGGGAGGCCTCCATTTTCGCGGCTGTGTGTGCAGAATCTCTCGAAAATTCAATTCTCCTACAGCCTTCTAGAAAGTGTGCAGGGGTAGCCTTCCAGAAATAGTAACAGTGACCGCCTACAGCCCTCACTGCTAACGAACGCGTGAGAGGCTATAATAAAAATTTACACAGAGCAATGTTTAGTAGTGCCCCTCTAGGCTCACCTCATATTGTTCACTCCAACGATCTATCATCTCTCTGCTGCACTCTGTTATGGCACTAACGTTGCAGGCAGGCTTCCACCATCTCACACCTTATTGGCTCTCTCACAGGCCACAAAACACGTCACTTAGCTCAGTGCGCTTGATGACTGCAGGCTCCCCATCCACCAGGGTTGCAATATCCATATGCTTTCATTGAAGCACGCACACACTGTTACTGAACGAAAACGCAATTTCCCGAATGATATACTGCTCTGCCATGTATAGACGGCCAACGCGTCCGACGCCTCGAAGCAGCTCGGAAGTGAAGCTTCATAAAAGCGCTATTATAACAGAACAGGTCAATGACCAAAGACTGCAGCGAAAGTTTGTCGTTTCGAGATCTCTCAGAATGTCTCTTTGGAGGTTAAAAACAAGCGATTCTTGAAGAGTGTGGCTGGTCATCAAAAGGAAACGTATGCTCTGAATTTCAGTAGCAGCTTTGTGTCATTTATGTATTTAATTTCCCTGCCTTTCACTGGGCATAAATTCATTTCAATGGCTCATTATTTTTCTATTCGTGCTTAATACAAATTTTTGCGAAGCCAGTTTCTCCTCTTTACAATATTAACTTTCAGAAGCGAATCATTCTGTAAGCGCGACGCCCTCAAAAATCAAATTTTATTGAAATACTTGAAATACCTTTCCCGTTTGCTTATTTTAGCTTCTACTTGATTGCAGTATTTTTTATTCAATGTGCTTTAGATTGCAGAAAATTAAGCAATTAACTTCACTTTTACGGTATCGTAGCGCACACATGTGAGAAGAAATTATTTTTGGGGTAGATCCTCGAAAAAAGTTGTGGAGCGAAATAAAGACAGGATCATTACTACTGCATCAACTTCAATATCCCGGTACGCACTCGAGGCATCAAAGCATAATAATGGAATGGCAAAACACGAAGCAGCAAGATTCTTTGCCGTGTCATGTAAATGCCGGTGGTGCATAACATGGCGCTTAATATCCCGTTGAGATGCAATGCTTTTGGTAATTTCTCCTAATCACAGCGGATGCGTATAAAATATATTATCTGCGACAGTTGTAAGTCTTTATGAGTAACCTCTTTTGATGTTACATGCATAACTAAGAAAGTATTTGGTCCACACAACCAAAGCTCAGCTCATAGTTTCCTCATAGTACGAAACTATACGGTTTTCATTCATCTACTGTTCACAACGGTGGCTTTGCGAATATTTACGTAGAAACATTGGCTATACATATGCGTGTTACACCCGAAGAAAGTATATTTTCCTAGTGGAAGCCAATCTTTAGGAAGAATAAAAGGACCATAGTAATATACTATTTCCGGAAAGAGCTATATAGCTTCATACATGTGCGAAAATTGTGAAAAACAGTGAGTGTAACCCCCTCGCACATTAACCGAAATGTGGGCCGTGAGTAGAGATGGGATTATAGGCAAATGCCTATTTCGTTCTTTGTGTTCCTATCGTGCCCCTTTAATATATGAGCATACATTAGATGTTAGGGAGAACCTTCATAGTGTTTTTATATAGTCTATGAATCCTTATTTCTGACGTTTTTGCTTAAAGTACTATGAAGGTCTACAAATGCCTATTTTCAAAATTGGTGCCGGTACGAAAACTCTTTCACCTCCAATTTTGTTTTCTACTACAGCCGGAGACCGTTAAATATGTCACCAAGCAAAATTGACCTTTCTGAACTATACGGCGTGCAACCCGTTGTTTTTCTCAACAGACTTTCAGAAAGCAACTGCTAGTAGCAGTGAAATGGGACGCACTGGCCACCCACCACCACCGCGCACTGACATGGCACTAGCGATTGAAGGAGTGGGAAGAAGAGAGAAAAGAGAAAGGAAAGAAGGAGAAGAAGAGAGGAACAGATACTATTTCTGCAACCCCTAATGGGAGCACGTCCCAGCGTATACAGTAGAATAGGATGAGGAAATAAAAGCGGGAAGAGGAGCGGGGAAGAACAGGAAAATGGAGTTCACGGCCGAGGACTTGCCCGGCGGCTTTTAAAGCCGGTGTTCGTGTTTAGTGTTCCCAAAGACTTGAAGCACCTCCTTGAAGACCTGGGTGTTAGTAGGGAGGAGAGGGAGGATGGGAGGCACCTCCAAACATTGGTCTAGTCATTCACACGTCCCGATGCACTCCGAAGGAAAAGTCTCTGCGCTGTCTTATGTGAATTACAAGATGAAGCATTACTAATGAGCTGGTTAGCCATGCTGTAGTCATGCTGCAGTATGGTCACTAAAGATTTTGTTTTCCTATTTGTAACAGATAAGTTATTGGGCAAGCTGTTTCAACTCATTTGATTCAGAAAACAATCACAATAACAAGTATGTGCCACAGAAATTGAGTAAATATCACTAGTTACCACTGGTTTACCAGAAGTTATGAAGACAAGACTTAAACCAACACATGGCTGCGAAGTTACGGCCGTGATCAGATGACCCTGAGTACGTACAAGCAGAGAATAGGAGGGAAGGGGAAATACAACACTGGCTGCGAGGATACTTCTAACCGATTGAAGGCCGACGCCAAACACCACGTGCGCGTAGATCCATGAAATTAGCGAACGCTTAGTCTCAGCATGAGTTCCTCATTCGGAAGTTTAGACTACCGTGTCGTCTAGGTGACTGTATGTGACTCGATTGGCTGCTATATATCTATGGCACGAGCTGAGGGTTTGTTTTTCATACCGCACAATAAAGAATGTCTGTCCCTCAAACGTCTTTCCGCTGAAAATTACTTCAGAAGCAATCTGGAAGCAACCTAGAACCTGGATCAGCTAGCTGATGCCTACAAACAACCTACGATCCGGCCAGTTACTGATCAGAAACGTTCAATCTTGCTGTTTCAAGGACAGCTTATTGCAAAAGTCGCCAATCTTTTTTTTTAGCCCCTCAAGAGGGATTTCTCAATGTTTTTAGCATTTATGAACCAAACGGACATTGCAACCCATTTATAGACAATCTTTTTTATGTTTTTTACTCATACTTGTCGAAGTCTTCATCATTTTATTTTTTCCTTCCTCTTCTTTTTTCCTCTTTCTCCCCTCTAATCTTTGTTTCCTCTGTTTCTTCCCTCCTCCCGAAAGAGTGAGCAGGCGTTGTTCCCCTCCAGGTAGCAGTTGCCAGCTTGCTCTCTCCCTCTTTCCTCAGTGTCCTTGTGTATCTGTGTATGCAAATCAAATATTTATAAATAATTAGCCTACTATCAACAGTACGTATCGAAGGCTCTATACAACTGTTTCAGCGGAACAGTGGCTTCGCCAATTAACGCGCTTCTTTGCGTAGTTGCAGCAGAAACGCATCTTGTATTTCTTACTTCAAACGTCATGCAGTGCTTATCTTTTGTCTAGTAGCCGGACAATTTCAAAGTTTGTCCGAAGCTATCAAAACTTTTGTGTAGGACTAAATAGTAATTAGGCACACAAAAGGCCTGAATTTCACTAGGCCTGAAAAACCGAAACAGGACGAGGTTATTCGAGCAATTGTTGGCCACGAGGGTTGTCACTTCTTGGGTATACTCTAAATACGCCATGTGAAACGCATGTTATTGCCTAGCCATATGCAGTACACCAAATTTCGGAATTTAAAATTGTGGTCACTAAACGCCCTTAATAATTTCTTTATTTTCCTGTTTATTTGACGCCATTCTATAAAACGAACCGTGACAGAAGGCCATACTGCAACACCAATTTACCTGTAAGCTGAATTCCAGATTGGATGTAGTAGGCACAAAGTTTTCTTTTAGGAAATGATTTTATGCAAGTGCGAAAGTTCGTAACAACCCCAAATGCAGTTTTCGATTTTCATTTTTGCATAATATGGGCTTGTTGCAATAATTTTATTGTGATCCAGCACTGTACCATTCGAGAGTACATTGAATAATTAACATATTGATACGTGTTTGGAACTGTCGCCCCGACACAGCTGAATTGGCACCCAAATGAAGAAGACGACAACGTGGTTGTAGTGGGTTCGACTCTCGAGCTTCGCCCGTTGGCCTGCTTGACTGTGCGCTCTCTAAGCCGTTAGCAAGACCAGCTCTTGGTGAATAAATCTTCCCCGTAACATCTTTTGGTGGAAGGTGCTGGGTCTTCACACAACCCGGCTCTGGAACTCCACAGTGGACGCCAGCTTTGTCCAGCCGCGATGCCTGAAACTGGCACTCAGGCCTCGCCATCCACGCCGGCTCCATCACCTGTGATTCCCCCCCATCTTCTCGACCCTGGCACGTTTTCCGGGACGGACAGCACGGACGTCGAAAAATGGCTCGCATTATTCGAGCGCGTCAGCAAGCACTACAGGTGGGACGAAACGCTTATGCTGGCAAATATTATATTCTACCTACGGGGTACGGCACGCGCCTGGTATGAGACGCATGGAGAAGAATTAACCAGCTGAGACACATGCAAGCAAAAGCTTCGCGATTTGTTCGGTCGGTCAGTTGCTCGTCAGATGGCAGCCAGGCAGGAACTCGCGTCGCGTGTTCAATCATCGACGGAGTCGTACGTCACGTACATCCAAGACGTACTGGCTCTGTGCCGGAAGACTGACAAAAACATGTCCGAGGCAGACAAGATCAGCAACGTGTTGAAAGGCATTGCTGATGATGCTTTCAACATACTAATGTGCAAGAACTGCACCACTGTCGACTCCATCATATCTGAATGCCGGCGATTTGAGCAGGCTAAAAGCAGGCGAATCACCCACCACATCGCGAGACTACCAAACACTGCTGCGACTTCGTCTTGCGAGGCTTCTGCAGCGCGCCGTTCACTTGCGCCTCCTGCTAATATCGCAAGGATTGTTCGCCAGGAGCTGGAAGCCATGGCACCCGCTTCCTATCAGCCCCCTGCGCAAGACAACTGGGCAACAGTCTCGCTTATTCAAGCCGTCGTACGTCAAGAGTTTGCTAACCTGGGCGTCCAAGTTCCCCAGCCCACCAGACTTATGCCGCAGCCCATGAGCACACCCGTCCACAACGCTGACCACCACTCTGCTCCACTTGTCGCTGCGGCAGCTTCGACTCCTCGGTTTCCACCATGCTACCGAAATCCATCTGAGCGGCGCACGCACGATGATCGACCCATCTGCTTTTCTTGCTCTCGAGTTGGGCACATCTCTCGCCATCGCCGCAATAGGTGGTATTTCCGGCCAAGCGTTCGTAATGCAGATCGCCGTCAGGACCGCGGACACTATTCGCAACCCAGTTTTTCGGATGACCAAATTCTGGACCCTTCAGCTCGCCGTTCATTTCTACGCTCCGAACCGTCCTACGCTGACGTCGTCGCCCAGAGAAACTGGTCTAGCCGCTCGCCGTCACCTCAGGGTCGGCCGTCACGCTCCCCTCAACGCCGCCGCTCTCCGTCACCGGCTTATTCTGACCATTCCCCGGGAAACTGACGAGTGCAGCTCCTGGAGGTGGCGCTGCGTTGACGACTCGGAACGAAAACCCTCAACCGGCTACAAATTCAAGACGCAATTTACTTCGGGTGTTCGTTGATGGCCGCGCCGTTACTGCTCTAATTGACACTGGTGCCCAAGTATTTGTTATGAGTTCTACACTTCGATCTCGCCTGAAAAAGGTTCTCACAGCAGCTATGTTCTCTACTGCTCGGGTTGCCAACGGATGTCGAACATCGGTGCTTGTTATGTGCACTGCCCGCGTTACTGTTGCTGGTCACCACACTTCCGTTCTCTTCGCAGTCTTCGATGCTTGCCCACACGACGTCATCCTTGGAATTGACTTCTTAACCGCCCACTCCGCCCTCATCGATTGTTCTACCGGTATCTTACGGCTCGAATTGCCTTTGTACTCCGATTTCACTCCTCCCAGTCGCACTCGGCTACGATCCGTGGAGTCTCTACGGCTACCGCCCCAGGCTGCTATGTACATTCCTCTGTCGCCATTCCCGCCCGTTCCTGATGGAGACTATCTGGTAGCTCCCCTCATTGATTTGTCCTTACGCACCACATCGCACTACCACATACTATAGTGGTTGTTGCTAACAACACGGTGCTACTTCCAGTTCTGAACTTCTCTACGTCGACGCAAGTGCTTCCCCAAGGGATCACTTTAGCCGATCTTTCCACCCTTGATGAATGTTCGATTTGTTCTTTTACACCTGACACTAAGACCATGACGAAACCTGTCATCACGTCGCAAAATAAGGCGTTCCTCGACAAAATGATATCCAGCGAACTCTTACCTTCCCAAGTTGTGGCGCTCCGGGGTGTTCTATTTTCTTACCTAGATATCTTTGACGTCGACAACCGTCCCCTGGGCCGCACAAGTGCCGTAACCCACCGCATCGACACCGGCGACGCCAGTCCGCTCCACAAACGCCCTTATCGCGTGTCACATGCTGAGCGCCAAGTAATACAGACGGAGGTCGAGAAAATGCTGAGTAAAGACGTCATTGAGCCTTCATCGAGTCCTTGGGCCTCCCCTGTGGTCTTAGGTAAAAAGAAGGACAACACCTGGCGTTTTTGCGTCGACTATCGCCACCTGAATTGGATCACCAAGAAGGACGTTTATCCTTTACCTCGAATCGATGATGCGCTCGACTGCCTCCACGGCGCCAACTATTTCTCGTCCATTGACCTTCGATCCGGATACTGGCAAATTTTGGTCGACGACCGCGACCGCGAGAAGACAGCATTCATCACACCCGACGGCCTTTACCAATTCAAGGTTATGCCTTTTGGGTTGTGCAATGCCCCGGCTACTTTTGAACGTATGATGGACTCTCTTCTTCGCGGTTTCAAATGGTCGACCTGCCTCTGCTATCTGGATGATGTAATAGTTTTCTCGCCCTCCTTCGAATGCCACCTGTCTCGTCTCTCGGCAATTCTTGACGTTTTTCGTTGTGCTGGTCTCCAACCGAATTCGTCGAAATGCTCATTTGGACGTCGGCAGACTAAACTACTCGGCCACCTTGTTGACACCACTGGTGTTCAACCCGACCCTGACAAAGTCCGTGCAGTCCGAGAATTCCCGGTTCCGCGTTCCACACAAGAAGTTCGCAGTTTTATTGGGGTCTGCTCATACTTCCGCCGCTTCGTCTTCAATTTCGCGGATATTTCTAGGCCCCTCACGGATCTCCTCAAAAAGAATGTGGCCTTTTCTTGGGGAAGAGACCAAAAACATTCCTTCGCGTCGCTAATTACCGCCCTCACATCACCACCTGTCTTGGCTCATTTTGATCCAGCGGCTCGAACAGAGCTTCGCACCGATGCAAGCGGCCATGGCATTGGTGCTATACTCGCTCAGATACAGAATGGCACCAACCGTGTGATAGCCTACGCTAGCCGCCTTTTGTCGCAAGCGGAACAAAATTATTCCGTGACTGAGCGGGAATGCTTAGCCCTCGTTTGGGCTATTGCGAAATTCCGTCCGTACTTATACGGACGTCCGTTCGCAGTCATCACGGACCATCATGCGCTTTGCTGGCTGTCGACGCTTGAGGACCCTACAGGAAGACTTGGCCGATGGGCACTTCGATTACAGGAGTACACGTTCTCGGTTGTTTACAAATCTGGAAAGCTACACAGCGATGCTGACTGCTTATCCCGGCACCCTGTTGATCCACCTAGCTCCACTGATTTGGAATCCGATGCCTGCGTTTTAGCCATCACTGACTTTCTGAACGTGGCTGACGAACAGCGCCGAGATCCATCGCTGCTCACCATCATTGACCGCCTTCAATCGCGTTATGCTGACCCTTCTCTTAGCAGATACCTGCTTCAAGACAACGTTTTGTACCGCCGCAACTTACACCCCGAAGGCGCGGAACTTTTACTCGTCGTACCGCATCACCTGCGAAAGGATGTTTTGCGACAATTCCACGACGCTCCAACTTTTGGACATCTAGGAGTCTCCAGAACTTACGACCGCATTCGACGACGAGTATTCTGGAAGGGTCTGTACCGCTCTGTTCGCCGTTACGTCGCATCATGCGACCTCTGCCAGCGCCGAAAGAAGCCTACGACTCCCCCTGCCAGTCTACTTCAACCTATTGAAGTTCCAGCCGAGCCATTTTATCGAGTGGGGTTGGACTTGCTAGGCCCCTTTCCTACTTCTACAACTGGAAATAAATGGATTGCAGTGGCCACAGACTATGCCACTTGGTGTGCAATCACTCGAGCGCTACCAACCAGCTGCGCAACCGACGTTGCCGACTTCCTGCTGTATGACATTATTCTTCAGCATGGCGCTCCGACTCACCTGCTCACAGACCGTGGTCGCTACTTTCTATCTCGTGTGGTTGATGATCTACTCCGATCTTGTGCTACCCGTCACAACTTCACCACATCTTACCACCCTCAGACTAACGGCCTTACAGAGCGACTAAACCGCACATTGACGGACATGCTTTCCATGTACGTATCTACCGACCACACTGATTGGGACATAGCTCTTCCATTCGTAACCTTCGCCTATAACTCATCGCGTCATGAAACAGCGGGCTACTCCCCTTTTTATCTACTCTTCGGACGTCATCCCTTACTGCCCTTCGACACACTGCTTTCATCAGACCACCCATCCGCCACCTCGTACGCTCAGGATGCAATCACCCGTGCCCTCTCGGCACGTGCGGTAGCGCGTGCTCGGTTATTGTCGTCGCAGACAGCACAGAAGTCTCTTTATGACCGTCGACATAGAGATGCCGTTTTTTCTGCGGGTTCTCTAGTTCTCCTGTGGCTCCCATTTCGACGTGTTGGCCTCTGCGAGAAACTACTATCGCGATACGCTGGGCCCTACCGAGTCATTCGTCAGGTCACACCTGTGACCTACGAGATTGCCGCTACCCAAACTCATCAGCTGCTGCATCCAGAACGGAAGTAGTCCACGTTTCTCGTCTCAAGCCCTACAACGCCGACTCGCTCATTTAACAGGCACCGAGACGGTGCCTTACGGGCCGGGGTGATGATACGTGTTTGTAACTGTCGCCCCGACACAGCTGAATCGGCACCCAAATGAAGAAGACGACAACGTGGTTGTAGTGGGTTGGACTCTCGAGCTTCGCCCATTGGCCTGCTTGACTGTGCGCTCTCTAAGCCGTTAGCAAGACCAGCTCTCGGTGAATAAATCTTCCCCGTAACAATATTATTAACATTGCTGCCAGATATGTTAAAATGTGACATGCCAACAATTAGTATGAAATTATGGTTAAAATTTAACTCGAACCCTATCATCGAGAGATACTTCATTTTATTTTGTCACGACTCATTTTTGAAGTGAGAATTGATTATTTTCACAACGTCAAACAGTCAGCTTTCAGTGAAAACTATCGTGCTAACGCTTATCCCCAAAAATAATTAATCTTTTCTTTAACTTCAAGCCGAATTAAAAAAAATATATATATGAACCTTTCAGCGTTGTTTTAATAAAGTAGACATATACAGCAGCTTCAGGATACGGCGTGTGCTCTCCGCTCGGGCATTTCGTCTGACAAGCCGCCGAGCCGACCCACACCACCTCGACCACTTCACCGAAAGTAACATGTCTTCTGTCAGACCCTAAAAACTGTCGCCCGTAAGCGAAATGGTTTCCCGCTACCAGCTCTTCAAACAGAGCAGTTCATGTCTTCTGGCAATGTGTACGTACTATTAAAAGGGGAAACATGAAAGATGTAGCAAAAGCATTTCCCTAAAACACCTCGCAACTCCAAATTTTATACACTTACACTGAAAAAAGACTTACTGAACGAGAGTCGCTTCGACATTTAAATTGGTGGCAGAAAGGGTATGTTTCCTCACCGTGGCGGCGGGGCTGGAAGAGCAAAAGGCAAGGAGATGTCGACAGGAACGACGATAATATGTGTGAGGCGTGAAGAAATTTCTCGAAGCTTGGACTTGTTCTTTCGCGCTTCTTTATACAAGCACTAGTATTTTTCGAATACAAGTTTTTCGCACCGTGTTACCACAATAAACGTAGATTTAACTAATAAATACTAGTGCGCTTAGAGAAATGAGTTCCCTTGGGGCAGAATATTACGGACAGCTTGAACTTTGGAGAATAAATATTTTTTAATGTTTCCAGGTTCTTAAAATACATATTTAGCTCTTGCTACAATTTCACTCATTTAATGGGTTCGTTATTTTTTGAGCCGTTGAAAAAGACTTTGAAAACGTAGTTCTTGCTCTTGTGAAACTACCCTTTGTTTTTATTTTAAAAACATTATATGTATAAGTTATTGTACTTCAAAATTGTCATGGTAAATTTTTTAAGAAATGACTTCAAAACAACACTCCTGGTCATATTGACTTCTAATTATTACGCAAGTTTTTCTTAATAACGCAAGAAGACGTGACAGAAAGCAAGACGCCACGCTAACTCATTGCTATGCCAAAAATATTATGAAGTCATGTTAAAAAAAGGCTACAATACTGAGTGCGCCTCAATAATGATCAGGCTTGTGTAGGAAATACCAGAGTGGGCAGCTCAATCTCATTCGGCCATCTACTGCTGCTCTGCGTCGCCTTTTACTTCAGGAGTAACCTGATGGTAACATATGGACGTCGTTTCCAGCTCCCCTGTGGACCCATTAGATGTAGCCGAGTTTCATCGATCGCTGCCGCAAACTAGCACTTGTATCTCTCCTCGGCCGCTGATGCAGTCAGGGTGCTTGCTGCGTTTATTCTTTCGTTTTGTTGATAACCCCGTAATAATGCTCCTCGCTTTCATACTTACGTCCGAGAATCATCGATGCAGGAGAGATCTTGGTTAACGGCTCCGAGACTACGTGGCAGGGTTTGCGTGTTTTTCGTTAGAGCAGGTTGCGTCTATCTTCACAAGGTTAGAATAAATGTCTAAGACGTGTGATCGCGTCAGTACTGAAACCATTGCGGGCTGTATGGTGCGATTTCAGAAGCATGCAATGTGTTTGTGCCAGATCAGAGTAATTTTGCCACTACTTTGTCGTCGAGGAAGTGGCTGGTATACTCAACCAAAGTTTCAAAACAGAGGTGTAACAGAGAAAAAGAAGCGTATGGGCAAAAAGTCGTTCAGATGCATGCAGCTTCACTACCGCAATTATTACAGAGGTTATAAAGAAGACAAAAATGAAGGCCTCACCACCCGCATGCTGCCAAGTAATCTGGAAGTGTTTATCTAGCACTGAAGCCACGCGGGCTTTCTCTTAGACAGTTCGAGGCCATTGAATGAAGACCATCAATGCGAGCCTTAAGAGAAATCGAGGAAACTGTTCATACAATAAAAATGGTAAATAAAATTGCGAATGCCAGGCAAATACTGGTCAACCGACTGCAGGCAAGAGACGCATCTTCATGAAAATGTTCTTTTTTTATGCCTAATCAGCGACACACCATGAAGAATGTGGTGATCTTGATAGAATGTATCCCTACTATTAAACACCACTGGATAATGAGCAAAAGTGATTTATGATAGGCGGTGCTTCAGAAGACCCTTTTTGTATTGTCTTCCCTGTGTTTACTCTCTCTTTAAAATTGTGGTGTGTATGGCTATTCGTAATATACGGCCGCCACCTCCATGTTCTCTCGAGCTGGACCAATATATTGGAGAAACATACTGAGGACGGGAAAGTGGGGCAGTTGGTGACAGTACTTGAACAAAATTCCACACAATGCGTGAATACGCCGACGCAAGAGAAAAAGGGACACACCGCAGCAATGACTCGCTAGTGAATATGTATTGAAAAACAAAAACGAAAAAGAACACTTCAACATTCACACCCATGTGACCATACTAGAGACAGAAAACTATAGGTCAGCTTACCTTCCATTTTCTTGCTCTAGTGCGGTCACATGGGTGTGAAGATTGAAGTGTTCTTTTTTGATATTGATTTGCGAGTCAGGGCTGTAGTTTCTGCCTTCTTGTATCGTGCCCGCGTAGTCGTGCACTGTGTTAAATATGTTCAAATATTGGAGAAGCCTGCGAACCGTAATGCGCGTCTTAGCCAAGCACAGGGCCCCTGATAGTGTTGTCGCTTCTCACGTCAGCCATAAAAATACTTAGCAACTGTTCGAGACTAGGGCCCTGCTCTAGACAGCGGTACAAAAGTAAACACTTTTTCGGGAGGTTGTTCTGCCGCTGACGTTGCACTTTGAGTAAGCACTATCGCCGGCAATGAGCTTCCCGGAGACGTGAAAGAGAAGAGTGCTGCACGTGAAGAGAAATAATTTCCAGAGCTATACGGCTACTGAAGTGCAACTAATGGGTGTGCATGCATTGACTTTGATAGTGCGTGCGCGAATGCATGTTCCAAAGGTACTGTTTCTTTACACGTGCTTTATCTTTGCCGAAAATTCACCATGTCTGATTTCTCTACTAATATTGCCTGGCTTCTGAAAGTGCCTTAAAGTAAGCTCAAACAGCGCACCAGTTTAGTGTTGATATTGTTTACTTGTTTACACATACTGCGTCACTATTTGCGCTATGACAGGAGTGGGTATATAGGGATACCAAGAAAGATAACTAAAACCATGAGAATTACGTTCACAGGTAACATAGTAACGTCATGTGAATATCACGGCAAAAATATTAGAAAACAGAAATAAAGAACCAATACTACTTGCAAGCAGAGCAGCGTATTACACATACATTTGTTAGGGATTTCGGCTACAAATCTCTGCGATGAGTATGAACGAACAGAGCCAGGTAATGAATTCTTCTTTGATCGAACGGGGATGGGGGGGGGGGAATGCAACTTGAACATATTAGTGCTACCGTAGTGAGGCCTCAAGTTTAGGTTGTGATAGCTTCTGGTCGTTGACTGTGATAGCTTCTCGTAGTCGTTGTGATGAGGCAATGAAGGCCTGAATCGATGGAAAGTGGTAGAGCAGTTAATGCCGCTGGATCCAGTGACTTCCATTCACTGGGCATTTATAATCGAATACAAGTATGCTGTATTACTTCATTGTCAACTTGAAAGAAGAAAGAGAAATTTTATGGCTTTTTTCACTTTTTACACACAGTGTTAGCGACGAAACGTTGGCAGTAATTCCAAGGAAAGCATATGGAATGCTATTTAGAGTATTTATGTAAATTGTAACACATTAAAGTTGACAAAGACAAAACTTGCCACCGGCAAGGATCGAGCCTGCGACTTTCCAAATACGCAGCCATTACTCGGTCAATTTGGCTACAGCGATGATCATTCCACCGTGTATTTTTTGGGTGTATCAGAACAACTAAATCTGAAAGATTAAGCACTGATTACCACCCTGGCTCCGATTGACGCTGACTAACACCTTCCGCACAACATAGCATGTGAAAAATTGGTAGATTTGTGAACTTATATCAATGAAACGTGATAGCAAATAAATTACAGAAACTCAAGTGAGTTATAACTCAATTCTCACTATGCGGCAAGCTGAAGTGATAGACATCAGAATACTCTCGTAAACGGGGCCTCCTTGACATCAATCAAAGAACAAATGTTTTTTTTATTCACTGTACTGGAAGCACTTGGGCTGGTTTTGCACAGGCGTGGTGCCCCGACCACTAATCTTCTGCGGTAGCCAGGTGGCGTCAAAGTTGATAACGAGGCATCTAAAAACACAAGTTTTGCAGAGCCCCAGAAAGGCCACCTCACTTTTCTGAGCCGGTAATAAGTGATTTTATCCGTAAAGTACATTATCAAATCTCATATCTGTTTGCACCGCCCACCCTAAGAAACAGATGCCACGAAGACGACAGGGTGTTTGGCAACCTATTTTATTATTTCATAAAGTCTTTATTCAGAAAACAGTGATATCCCGCCTTCTTCACCCAACGTAGATAAATGGGATTTCTTAGCAGTGTTCACCCAAGGCTCACGAATCCAGCAAACATGTGATTAGAAACTGTAAAGAACCTTTCCGGAAAAACGCCGTTTACACTTTCTGTCCAGCTGGCCAATTCATCAAGGCATGGGTTTGGTATGTCATTCGGTTCTTATCGGGAACTCGATTGATTTATTTGTGGGGTTTAACGTCCCAAAACCACCATATGATTATGAGAGACGCCGTAGTGGAGGGCTCCGGAAATTTTGACCACCTGGGGTTCTTTAACGTGCACCCAAATCTGAGTACACGGGCCTACAACATTTCCGCCTCCATCGGAAATGCAGCCGCCACAGCCGGGATTTAATCCCGCAACATGCGGGTCAGCAGCCGAGTACCTTAACCACTAGACCACCGTGGCGGGGCTATCGGGAACTCGATTCCTAAGTGATCGAAGTTTACAAGCACTCGCCGACTGTGCGTTATTGTTTTCTTTGTGTTTCGCCATTCACAAGCGTTATCTAACAGACTTAAAGGAAAGCCAACAGGGAGAAAAAAATGATGACGCCCCTACGTATAAGTACTCTCCATTTCCAAGTGCACAGAGCCCCGGGAATTCAGACTGTCAGCTTCAGCTTCATTATTAAGGGCGGTTTGCATTAATTACTGAATCACGTAACCAAGCGAGCATCGACTGCAGAACTTCGTTTTGACACCGTAATTGGCGTCGTTGCCTCGTTTGAAAAGCGGAATAAATTTTGATCTGCGATGCCACTGAATCGTGGTCGCGTTACCAACGTTCAAACATTTAAATGCCATTATCTGCATCAGTTCGATCACAGCTCCATATTGGTGTTTGTTGTGAGGTTTCCGCTTGTCGACGGCTGCGCAGCGTGATTGTGTCTGGGAAGAGGATTCTTAGATGAGTTGATAGTGACGTTGAATGAAACATTCGTGCTTATGGCAACAGGTAGTGAAGTTTTTTTTTTTGGATAGAGGGCCGCGAAATTAATGTTGAATACCAATCAAAAATACCCACAGGCTGCAGCCCTAGCTGTAATATTCTTGTACTGTTGGTCTGGCAAAACTTATAAAAAGAACACTGTCTTGAATCAGTGCAAAGTTTTCTGTAAAATTACCAATGATGATAGTGGGACATCTTTCAAAATGTGACTTTTTTAAAAAGTGACTAAATTTTAAAAAGCGGATCCCTATCGATAAGCATGACAGAATGTAATGGTAGCTGCTGTTGGTAGGGCAATAAAAAGTGTTTTTTTTTCTTAAATAAACTAAATCAATACACTGAACTAGAATGTGGAGTACCGTAAGCGGATCTCCACACCTCTAAAAGATGGGTTGGTCATCACCAGACAAAAGGTGATGTGTAGACTGTGTGTGTCCTATCTGCAGCCTTGTAAGTGTAACTTGTGTCTAGCTTGATCTCGATACTGGTGGCCACTTTCCAAGTATTGTTTTAATAACATGTAGTTTATTGTCTGTTTGCCTATCCCATAGGCGCTGCCAGCACTCCCTGAGCTGCCGTCGTAAGAAAGGTTTCATGTCAAGTGAAGGCACGGCCATGGGTGTATTGGTGGGTGAGTGGTCGTGCGCTAGCTGGTCTGCTGCCACGTTTCCAGTGATCTCATGGTGCCCTGGCACCCAGCACACAACAATATGTCGTTTGAGTGCGTAGATACTGCATAAAAGATAGTAAAGCGGCAAAAGTACAGGATTTTTATATTGTTTGAGTGTTTTCAAAGCTGTGACCACGCTCAGTGAATCTGTGTATATAACCACGCGTTGTAGTTGTTATTCATTAATATGCCTGACAGTCACAGATAGCGCATGGACTTCTGCGGTGAAAATGCTTGTTGGGGGGGGGGGGCACTATACGGGACTTTGACAAAGATGTGCCAACATCTGCATAGGACACGCCAGTGCGAGACTTAGAAGCATCTGTAAAGATTTCTGGGCAAGTATAGTTTCATTGGAGTTCGAGAAAGTTTGTGGGTATATGTGCAGTAGGTGTGTGTTTGGCGACCTACACGAAAGATTGATCGCAGTCTATAACCTGCCATTGCCACCGAGGCGGAAATGCTGCGGGAGCCATCAAATGGTGTTCTACAAGTGGCACGGCTGTTTCCTCAGTGAGCCTCTTGACCCGGAGCGAGTAGGGCTGTCTCAGCGGAGGATGGTTGAGGGGTAAAGTAGAGTTGAACAGATCATTAATTGTGGAGTAATTGGGATGTTCCTCAATTGCGCTCACCCTGAGATAGCATGTAAATAACGTATAGCATCTCTGCAGATGGAGCTACCATTCGTTAGAATCTGCATGCAGGCTTTCTAAGGGGCTAGTGCGAAAAGCACCCGTAGAAAGGCGAATGTCTAGGTGGTGGTCAGGGTCAAGCATCTTTAAAGCTGATGGTGTCGCAGATCGGTAGGTTATAGCACCATAATCAAGGCGCGTGCGCGCAAGGTTTCTATACAGAATTATTAGGCATTTCCTGTAACTGCCTCACGTAGTGCGTGGAAACACTTTCAAAATATTCATTGTTTTAGGCACCTGTTCTTTAAATACTTGATGTGGGGTATGAAGGTTCATTTTGTGTAATATTACAACCAGAAACTTGTGCTCACACTGTACACACAGACGTTGACCATGCAGGTCAATATAGGGATGATCGGGGTGCACGCTCCTCTTCCGGCAGAACAAGACGCATGTGCTGTTGTGCACGTTCAGTTTACAACCATTCTGATCTGCCCATTGAGAAACCTTGTTAAACTTAATTGAACCTGTAGTTCACATATTGAGAGGCTGCATGACTTAAAACGAACTTGTACATCATCAAAATATGTGCAGTAAAACATATTCCCAAGGATAGCGAGGAGTTCATTTTAACTATGAAGAGCGTGCTACTTGATACACCTCCATGCGGCACTCCTGTTTTCTGAACAAATATTCGCGACAAAACAGTGTCTAATGGAACGCGGAATGTGCTATTAATTAAGTAGATTTCCATTATGTTCAACATTCTACCCTGTACACCGAAGTGTGAGAGATCTCTCAGTATGCAAAAGCGCCACGTAGTATCACAGGCCTTCTCCATTATGAGGAACACCGAGAGAAAAAATGATTATGAATGACTCCATCACGAATTTGATCCTCGATACGGACAACGTGGTCAGTGGTGGGCCTAGCCTCTGGAAACCCGCACTGGTATGGATCAAGTAGGTGTTTGGTCCCAATGAAGTGCATAGGCTGCCTCTTTAAATTTTTCTTAAAGACCTCGCCAAGAAAACTGGTTAGAGCTATTGGCCTGTAGCTTGAAACTGAGGACGGGTCCCTGCCTTATTTTAAAATAGGAATAACTATGGCTTTGTTCTAGGTCGAGGGCCCCTCATCGCGAATTCATACATCATTATACAGGCAGAGAAGATCTTTGTGGGTTTAGATGGGCAGGTGTTTCAGCATTTCATATGACGCACGGTCGCAGCCTGGCGCAGACTTGTTGGAGCTGTTTAGTGAGGCCTGTAGCTAAACTAAATAGAAAGGTGAATTGTATGCTTCGTGGGTTGTAGATTTGTGCTGAGGTTTTTCTTGTTCTCATCCGAGTTTGTATCGTTGAATCTCTGAGGTATAGTGCGACGAGCTGGAGACCTCATCAAAGTGTGCGGCGATGGAGTTTGCCTGAACTTCTAAGCTGTCACCCTGCATGTTTACAAGGGGGAGTAAATGCGCTTGTCTTCCTGCTACTTTACCAACCATGCGGCAAACTTTAGCTTCGTCTGTATAAGAACTAGTGCCTGTTAAAACTTCTGCCAGCTCTCCCACTAGCCTGTCTGCACACTCTTCAACCTTGAGACTTAATCGTCTAAAAGCTATTAAGATTTTCGGCAGTTGGTGACTCCCGAAGCCACTTCCACGCTTTCTTTTGTCTTTTACGTGCATCACGACACTCACTATTCTACAAAGGGACGCGTCGTTTTCGGCCAAGGCCCGTTTGGGGGATACACTTTGCTGCAGCATGAATTAGGAAAGCTGTAGGGTAGTCTACAGCTGCATCTACGCTTAAGCTTCACATAGCAAGACCAACTTAAGTTGCCAGGATTCCGAAAGTTTCCCCAGTCTCCCATGTCAATCTGCCATCTTGGAGCTAGTGGAGGACATGTTTTTTTCCTTTTGTTGTACTCAAAACAAAAGAAAATTGTCACTTCCATATGAATTATTTATGACTTTCCATGTGAGTAAAGGTAGGAGCGATGGAGAGACAATAATTAAGTCTATCAATGAGTAGGTGTTGTTAGCAAGGCTATAGTATGTTTAGTCCTTTCGATTAAGGAGACATGCACCGGAAATAAAAAGGAACTGTTCAATTAGGTGGCTTGCGAATCACAGCGAGAGTCACCCCATAGGCTACTATGAGAATTAGTCTCTTAGAATGAGATATGGTTCTGGAATTTCATCAACTAACGACTGGAATTCGTGTCAGTTCAGTTGATGATGTGGAGGTGTGTACATGCTGCAAATTCTTAACAGTTTATTAAAAATAACAGCTCGAACAGGTACTGCTTCAAGGGATGTTTGAAGTGGTAAATGTGTACAGGCTGTTCCTCGCCTATCTAGTATGGCAACACCACCGGATGACGCGACAGAATCATCTCGGTTCTTTCGAAAGATAACGTAGTTGCGTAGAAAATTTGAGTGTTTTGATTTTAAGTGCTTTCTTGCACACACAGCACTTTTGATGCATGTTTGTGTAGGAACTCCTGCATATCGTCAAAGTTGCTCAGCAGTGCTCTGACGTCCCACTGTAGTATTTGTGTCATTGTAATATTGTGTGGTGCTGTGTGTACAAAAGTGTTGCCTTAGGTTGAAGGGCCTTTTGGGGGCCCTGTAATTTGTGGTTTTTCTTTTTCGGCGCGCTCCAAAGAGTTGCCTCCTGTGAGGTGGTGGATGGTGCCTGCTCGGTCGGCACGTTCAGAGAACTTTCGGGCCTAACTACGCTTGCTGTGGTCCGAGGTTTAGCAGACACGGAGGTCTGCCGACTCTGTTTGTCAGTACAGGCTGCTCTAGCCGGGGGTGCTGGTGGAATGACCGTGGCTACACTCTTTGTGACACTCGCGGGTGCCAAAACATGTGGCGGGGCACCCCGGCGGGTGACAGATGCAAATGAGGAATAAGAAGGGTTGTGCAGTGAAAATCCTTTACGTGCCTCTCGGAATGACAGATTGAATTTGACCTTGATTTCTACTATTTGCTTCTCTTTTTTCCATGTGGCGCATGATCGTAAGTAGGCAAGGTGATTTCCTTCACAGTTCAAACAATGAGTTGCTTCTGAGGTGCAGTCATCTGATATGTGTTGAATGGATGCACACTTTGCGCATTTGGCGCACCCTCTGCAACTCTGTGATCCGTGCCCGAAACGTTGACACTTGAAACATCGACAAGGATTGGGGATATATGGTCTTACACGGAGCATGCGGTAGCCAGTTTCAATTAATTCTGGTAAGTCACTTGTACTGCAGGTGACAATTACGTGTTTGGTGGGTGTTTCTTTCTTGTCTCGTCGTATAATGATTCTCTGTACCTTGACTACAGTTTGGTTTTGCCAGCCTTTTAATAGTTCACTTTCTGAGAGTTGAAGAATATCATCATCAGAAATGACAGTGTTCATGGACCTGTGTGGGCCCACGGAAATAGAGGCTTCTCCAAACGCTACAAGTTTATACAGCTTCTCATATTGATCTTTGTCACGAACCTCCAGAAGGAGATCGCCACTTCCCATCTTTGTGACATTATAGCCTCGACCTTTTGCTCCAGTGAAAGTTTTCAACACAAGAAAAGGTGAAATTTCACGTGCTGTCTTCTTTTCGTTTTGGCTATGAATGACATGGTACTTTCGGAAGGTGGGTTTTGGGGTGTTGAGCATGAATGTGTCTTTTGTGCGCCACCTTTTCAGGGAGCAATCAGGAGGGGGGGGGGGGGGGCGTTTGCCATAAGTTGACTATAAAGTTCGGCAGCGGTGCCAGCCGTCCACCACCGAGCCCAACGAGGGGGACGTGGCAGGAGATGCTGGGCAAGTCATGTCGACGCCAGCTGTACAGCGCTGCTATAACCAAATATTGAATAGCCAAGACTGGGTATCCACGCAAGGTTAACCCTTGCCACCAGGAAATTTGGAAGTAAACAGAAGAATAAAGGATACAGGACAGGTAGTGTGATAGAAAGACGAAGATGTAAGGAGGGAGAGACAGGAATCGGCGACTGCCCATTTCCCCTGGGTGGGTCAGGCCAGGGGTGCCGCCTACGTGAAGCTGGAACCAAAGGGGTGTGTTGCCTCTGCCGGGGGCCTTAAACGTCCAATCACCCGGTGTCTGCTCAAACCCCAGGATCTCCTTTTCGCCGGACACGGCAAAGCCACGCACGGCTAGGCATGGGAGGCAGGCGAATTCCCCCACCCCCGTCAGCTCGGGTCCATGGTGTCATTACACACCAAACGCCTTCGCTAGCAGACGCCCCTGAGGAGAAAACTAACAGGAGTTGTGCAAGCTGCAGTGTCAAAAAAAAAAACTAAAATTTTGCAATAATGTTTCTGAAATTAGGAAATATTCCGAGAGGAATATTTGAGTTAGGTAGAGAAGAGGAAGACATAGAATCGACGCATACTTGAAAACCAGCTTGAATGACAATGATTGAATGATATGTGGGGTTTAACGTCCCAAAACCACCATATGACTATGAGGCGCCGTAATGGAGGGTTCCGGAATTTTTCACCACCTGGGGTTTTTAAATGTGCACGCAAATCTGAGCACACGGGCTTACGGCAATTCCGCCTCCATCAGAAATGCAGCCGCCGCAGCCGGGATAGAATCTCGCGACCTGCAGGTCAGCAGCCGAGTACCTTAGCCACTAGACCACTGTGGTGGGGCTAAATGAAGATAACAAATACATATGAAAAGAAAGACACATGGCAACAAAACATGCAAGGGTGTATCGTTTATGATCGAAGTTCAATGATAATAAAACATACATAAAATTTACGTGGTGGAGAGTATACAGGGTCCTTCGTTCGTTCGTGAGTTTCTTATTTCAGATTTCAGAAACGATCACCATGTAGTCGGTTTAGTCTTTTGTCGTTGTTTATAAACCCATAAACGTGGACTGGTTAGATACCGTGCATTAAAAAAGTATAACACAGCACTTACGCAACTCTATAGCACGAGGAGTATCCAATTAGTTGTAACCGCCGCTTTTATAGAACTTACCATCTTTGCCACCATCTTTCGAAAAAGAACGTACTAATGCTTATTGCATTAGCACAGTCAAAGGTACATCCGAAAAATATACGCAAGAAACAAATCTGACCAAAGTAGACATATAGAGATTCGCTTCAACCAATGTAAAAAAAGGTGCACGATAACTCTGGTGGCAAACAAGCAAAAAAAAAAACAATGAGCGAAGTGCATTTCTAATGCAGCCCTCAAGTAAAAGTGCCATAAGGAAAGCACAAGCGCGTATTGCGAGTAACGGTGAATGCCAGTGAATCAGGTGAAACTGCAATACCAAGAACAGCTATTTTGCAAGCCGCTTCAAGACTAACAACCAAGGACATCGAACAACTCCGTATTCGCAGACTGCATGAAAACTTCGCAGTTGTCGGCATTTTTTTTTCTAACTAGCACCGTGAACAGAGAATGATCTTGGAGCACCTGGAGTAAGAACCATAAGAGACTGCGCTTCGTTTTCTGTTTCTCGCGGCTGCTGCTTTTCAACAAACAAATGACAACATGAATAAGAATATCAAGGAGCCGACATTCCCGATTTGCCCAAAGATGACCAGTTTTAGGGCTTTCTACGCTTTTTTGAGCAAGCAGACGTGACAAAAAGAGACAAGGAACTGAAATCAGTCCTTTTAGGAGCGCTTCGTTTCATTTTATAACATGTACCAATAGAATCTGCATTGCGCAGCAAAAACAGACACCCAACAAAGCAATGCAGAATCACATAGTACATCTGGTTTTTTGTATCGAACGTGACGGCAAATTCATTTGTCGCATGCACTCCATTTCGTAAAGTCTCAAATAATGCTTATTGTATTGTTTAGGGTAAGGTCTCCACTGAAAAAAAAACAATCGGCACAGTCCTTTTGACATCACACGAGTAATTATCTGGTATGAGTAAAAGGCAGTCGTAACTTCACCGACAACAGCCTCATCAACTGATTAGGAAGCAGCGAAGAAATATAAAAACATGGAAAGAAATAGTGAAGGAGGAGACGCAGGAAGTTTAACTAGTTTAGGACAACCAGTCTGCTACCCTTAACATGAGAACACGATAAGAGACCAATGTCTATTCAAATGACTCTCACTTGTCGCTGACAGATGACATCGAGGCTAAAGATGATGCAGGCATTTTTTAGGTTTTCATAAAAGACAGATTTGAAAAAGTAGCTTTGGTTACCTTGTGGTGTACCACATAAGAGTGTTGAACTTGGACTGTCTGTCTGTGTGGTGTCTTTTCCTTTTTCAACTCCATCTCTGAATCCGAAACCGAAGATTCTTGCGTCGTGTACGTCGCGCACAACACTTCAAAGCACTAGCACATGTAGCGGCTTGCATTTGAAAGCTTCTTGCACTGTTAACCAATGCTCGTTACAGCAGTTCTGAATGCAAGTATTGGATCCTGGCGTCAGCTTTCAAGGGTAGCTTAGTATTCCTGCATCAAATGACGGCATTGTAGCGGGGACGTCAGGGCACGTCGGCACTTTCCTCTCACACTGTGGTTGGGGATGTACGCTTCCTCACTCCATTGACGTATTAACTTACCATAATATATTGTATTTCTCTCGTGTAACGCTTGACCGTAACTCCTCCCGTTTTCGCCTTCTTTTTAATTACTGTTTGGCTGAAAAGCTAAGACGGGTATGCCATTAAGCAACCACTTTCACTGTCTTCTTCGCCTACACTCTTAGAAAAATGGAGTGACGTTCTCTCCATTTAGGGAGGAATGGCGATGTCCCCAATGTTTGTCTTTAAATAGAGAAACGTTGCTCCCTCTTCCACGGAGAAACACGTTCCTCCTTATGAAAATCAACACGGCTGCCCCCGGCGAAGCGAGTAGGCTTAGCAAATGCAACGATTCTCGACTGAGAAGGAGTACACGGCACTGAAAGTTACAAAAAACGGTCCCGCTGAGCTTGATATTGAACGAAACGATTATAAAAACAAGCAGACGAACCTGAGGCGGTGAACACATCGCGAAAGAGAACGACAGAGCAAGTACGTTTCGTTCGGTCAGCGAAGCCACGTTCACTCCGAAAGACACGGATACTGCAGAGCCCTCACCTGAAGAGGGCATGCTAGGCTTGCTGTATTTATTTCTCGCAGATTCCCATAGTGTAGCGACGTTATCCATGCGTTTACGGGTCCGCAGGTCACGAGCTGTGCCTCCAAACCGTACACTCGATCGCAGCGAAACCATTTCGAATCCGTTGTGCAGCTTTGATAGATAGATGTTCAACGTTATTTAAGTAGCTGGAGGTGTGAGAGCGTCATAGCCACGAAGTAGGTGGTAGCTGGTGCCATCTGGAGGGACTAAACGAAACTAAAAAAAGTTGCCTGCCGTGACGTACGTTGTCATACTCACTATCACGGCTCCCTTGCGAATTGTTTACGCCTCAGCCCATTCAGGATTACTCACTGACACCGGAAGCCTAATATGTGCTGATGCAATCCATATAGCTACACATGGACACATACTACACATAAAGTACGCAACAAGTACACTAACATATACGCTAACAAGTACGCAACAAGAGCACAATCAACCATTCACAGCAACGGCCCACGCTTCGACGTGTTTACTCTTTTTTTTTCTTTATTGCCTTCTTTACTACAGGTTAAGCTAATATGACAATCACTATCACACGTGTTTCATGCGTGATAACGCGTCAAACAAAGATATTACATCTTCAACACAGTCGGTAGTCCTATACACATCTCGCACTTTTACAACCGCTTCCACGAGACACTCATTAACGGTTAGAACTCTCACATCACAGTGTATGTACGATAGCATACTGCGCCAAACCGAATGAAGACCAAGTAAAAATATAACATCCAAATTTTGCACAGAACTTTCACAAGGCAAAAAACGAATTTCAGATGGAGTAAGAGGTAAATTTTTTTAAAGTCCTCTGTAAAATGTCCCAAAAGAAAATAGCGTTCTTACAATCAATAAACACATGTTAAATGGACTCAGGTTTGTTACACAGGAGACAGCTGCTTCCCCAAGGTACATACATCCCTCTCTCTTCAAGCCACGTTTTTACTGGCAAGGTTCCCGCATGAAGTTTAAAAAAGAAGGTTTTCACATTGGGTGGTATACACATGTTTTTCCCTCGCTTTAGTACGTCATGACCATATGATTTTTCATACTTTGAACGGTACAGGGGCAGAGGAAAAACATTCTGTATTAGGTCTTTCATAAGGCGCTTTATTTTCACATTAGTTAGGTAATCTATCGAAAACCTCGCCCTTAAGAAACGATATGAGAACACAACTTCACGCAAGAACGGTGACAAGGTGTGTCGTTCTTGCCTGTCTGAAGATACAAAGAAGTCAGGCATGTGGTGTAACAGCGTTGTTTGAAATAAAGAACGTAAGAAAGAGTCTCTCTGGTTTCTAATGAGCAGAAAGCGTGATATTATTTGGTTAAGAAACAGATGGCACAGAGACGTCCCTCCTTGCTTAACTCGCCGAAACAAGTTCGTTCTAGATGTTCTCTCCACTACGTAGAGCTCCAGATGAACGTGGCGAATATCCTGTGGACTTTCTGAATGCTTTTACGCGTACAACTAAGTACTTGCAAAAGGTACATAATTTTCGCAGCCAGAAACACGTTGCATACACCTGACCAAGAGAAAATTGATAAGCCACGACCGCCCCATCCTTCGGCGGTCGCGCGCAGTTCTTCAGCCTTTCCAAGCCAAAATGCTTCACTGTCTTGATACCTGTCCAATGGTACCCCTAGGTAAGGACTAGGTGTCTTGAGCCGCTGAATATTTCCAAAGGAACCGGGCGTGAGGTCCCGATTGCCATGCCATAAACCAATGCTTTTCTCTTTGTTCATTAAACTTCCACTCGTGTCACAAAACCTTTGAGTGATTTTTAATAACGAAGTGACACTCTCTCTATCAACAGCAAAAAAAAGGCAATATCGTCGGCGTATGGCAAAACACGCACTTCACATGACTGCAACCTGAAACCATTAATCCCAGCATGGTGAATCACCTTCTGACACAATAGTCCTAAAAATAGAGCGAAGAGCAAAGGACTTAAAGGACACCACTGGCGCACGGAGAAAAGTACTTGTACGCGCTGTGAAAGTTCTCCATTTACAATTAAATTTGTGGTTGAACTTTTGTATGCCAATCTAATACCTTTACATATGATCGCACCAAGACCAACGTACTCAGCTAGCATAATTGCGCCTTTATATTTATCTTCTTCAGGACTTTCAATTTTGTTTTTGACAACCTGCAGTTGATGTGTAAATAAGCCCGGGTTTCCTGCTTCAATTTTCACCAAATCATTTAGCTCTGCCCGTAGCTCACGTTCCTGTTTTCGAGCTTGATACTGCATGTAGCAACCACATTCTATTGCCTTCATTTTTATTTTTATCTTTTGCTTAAATAATTCCCATCTTTCCGGGGCACTCCTTTCTGCGTTTTTGAAAAAATTCTCGATTTCCTTCTTTGTCTTATCTACAAACACTTCGTGCGTAATTATCTTAATATTCAGTTTCCATGTTTCCCATACAACCTTCTTTTTGCACTTTCTACCTATCTCAGACGTGACTAAGCAATGATCACTGAAGGAAACAGCATAAACGTCATAGTTCTGACATAAAGGTACTATCTCAGAACAAACATATGCTCGATCTAGTCGTGCGTGACCATATCTGAGCACATGGGCCTACAGCATTTCCGCCTCCAGTGGAAATGCAGCCGCCGCAGCCGGGATTGGATCCCGGGACTTGGCGAGTCAGCAGCCGAGTACCTTAGCCACTAGACCACCGCGGCGGGGCCCCTGAAACGATTATTACCTTTTAAACGCAGATACATTAGTCGTGTGAAGCGTTCAAATGCACTGAGAATCAGTTCGGTACATTGCTCCGGCCACTGTACATAATGCCTTGTTATGGCCGTTTTATAATAAATAAATAAGAGATATAAATTTTTATAAGCAAGGCTGATTAAAATTCTTGTGCTACATCACCAAACACACGTCACCAAGTAGTATAAAATAGTTTTAAGTTTATATGTGTTAAAATTCATCCTGAAACGCAAGTGCTCCCCTGTGCCAGACATGCCCCTGCAAAGTAGGGGCTATATACACCCCATGCTTACTTCTTACAACGTGTATACGTAAAAAATTGTCACTCCACTTTCGGCTTCTGTGGGAGACGGACGTGTGATGACTCGCTCCGTGCGAGGTGTTTCGGCGGCCGCGACTGGCCGCGGTGTTAGGTTCCCTTCTGCACCATCGGATTACCGGTTTTTGTTGCCTACAACGCCGTCAGGTGACAGTATGGAAAAGTGTGTGCTTCTGCACGGTGGCTTGGGAAAAAGACCATACCGGTTGGAAGACTTTCGGGCTCCGTTGGAAGAAGTGGGACTCATCAAGGAGACCACTTGCATTGGAGCCTTCCAGGTGAATCACATCTCGCTGGTGAAGATGCGAAGCAAGGATGACAAAAATGCATTACTCAAAACAGGTGGACTCCGAGTCAAGGGTGGCTTCTGTGCTATCATCGACCCTATCGAACATGATGCAATCGTGTAAATCCACTGGGTTGACTTTGCGGTCTCGAATGAGAGCATTCAACAAGCGTTAGGTGAGTTTGGTGAAGTTCTGGAGGTTTCCAACGACAACTGGACCGTCGCGGACTTTGAACACGCGATGTCGAAGACGAGAGTGGTGCGACTGAAACTGAAGGAAGGCGTGGTGCTAGAAGACTTGCCGCACCTATTTAAGTTTGGAGGGGGCATCGTCCTTCTTGAGGCCCCAGTCGGGCACCGCTTTGCCTAAGGTGTCACATGCAAGGACATATACGACGAGACTGCCAGACTCCCCGCTGTGGTGTATGCCGAGCGTTTGGACATGAAAGTCAAGATTGCGTCATGAGTTTTGCCAGAGTTACGAAGACCACGCTGTCAACAGACGACGCCCAAGATAATCTAATGGACGCCGAAGAGAATGAGAAGTTGGCCCCTGGCAGCAATGCCGTGGGACCCGACGCCACGGTTCAGGCAACTGGAGAAGAGACAGCCTCCGTCTTACTCCATCAAGAATCGATGGAGGAAGACATGGGTACCTGTGGCGAGATCGCTACGCCAGAAGCCAGCACAAAGTCTCGGGAAGCGACCACGGGACGCGGCAAGCGTTTCCGAGTGGAGAGCACGGAACGCAACCTGAAACGCCCGGAGCGTCTGTGGCATCGCTTCACAGGCGCTAAGAGTAAAAAATATGCCCTCGAAACCCGGTCGGCGTCATCGTCACCGGTTCGGGGACAGGATCGAGACGCGTAAGACTCCGGTTTTCCCACTGCACGGTATACGAGACACGGTAAGCGCAGCATTGTAGTTTTCATCTTTGTCATCAACATGGCTAACATGACTGCGCCTTTACGCATTGGTACGCTGAATGTACGTGGTCTAGGAACGCGTCGCAAACGGTACCAGTTGAAACGCTTGATACAAGAAAAAGGCCTTGACTGCTCGCGGTCCAGGAGACTAAAGTCAGTACTGAGGACGCGACTGATAGCTTGGTAGCAGAATTTTCATTGCGGTAAAATGCGTGTGATAGCTATGCAGTGGGAGCATCAGCCGGATGTATTATTTTTGTCAAGAACTCTCTTGGTATTGTAGTGGAAGAGGTCAAAAGTTGCCTACATGGGCGTTTTGTTTTGTGCGACTTTTGTTACGGGAACACTAAATTTAGAGTTATCTGTGTATATGCACCTACAAATTCGAGAGGCAGATGTTTGTTTTTTCGGGAAATGCAAGCGTACTTTGAATGTCAGAAATGTGTGATTCCGTTGGGTGACTTCAATTGTGTTTTGACCCTAGAAGATTGTACGTATACTGCTAAATTAGGTGATGAAAGCGTTGGTTTGCTTAGAGACAGCCTTAATAAGTACTTTTTACATGACGTAGCTCTGTTTGCGAAGGGTGGCAGTTGCCAACACTTCCCACATTTTCAAGGTTCAAGTCACGCACGACTAGATCGAGCATATGTTTGTTCTGAGATAGTACCTTTATGTCAGAACTATGACGTTTATGCTGTTTCCTTCAGTGATCATTGCTCAGTCTCGTTTGAGATAGGTAGAAAGTGCAAAAAGAAGGTTGTATGGGAAACATGGACACTGAATACTAAGATAATTACGTTCGACGTGTTTACTCACACCCTAAATACGAAAGCGCACCAGCTTATATAGCGATGAATTTCGACTGACCATAGTGCCACAGGTTACAAGTAGATTTTCTTACACTTTTTTTACGTTTTGTATCAATACTACAACTGCGCACACGTAAATATATGGTATCTGATGCTTAGACAAACGTAAGTTTAATAATGGTTGCACAATAATGAACGGTATGATGACTAGAGCTTATCAGGTTTTCACGAAGGCGGATACCTCCAATACATGCATAGAATGCCTACGGCATTCCGAACGCTGCGCCATCTGTCGACCACTGCCACCGTTACTTTTTTTTTCTTGAAGCCTCCAAGAGTGCAAACACTTGCCGCGCGTTAGCCATTTCGGAAATCTCGTTTTTTTTTCTTCTTACTTGGAGAGGGCGCAGCATGTAGACCAAACTTTGTCTCCGCCGTGGTAGGTGTTCTGTGGTCACGTCAGCCTCGTTTAGTTGTTTCGTCTTAACGTTTGCTTATATTCTTTTTACGTGCGTACCACAAGTGTGACCGTTAGCCATGGATACAGTACACCACTAGCCCTTCAATGACAATGTTTTTGATGTGGTTACGACCATCCTAGCAGTGTATACGTACGTTACAACGCGGGTCTTGCAAGAGAAATAAGCGATGATGTCACATCCGACGGTATTTTTTCGTGAGCTATGACAGTAGCTGTTGGCTTCGCGGCAGCTCTAATACTTGAGTGGAGGAACTATCGCTGCAGTGCACAAGTTTACTATAACTTTATAGAAGCCCCGTCACGGTGGTCTAGTGGCTAAGGTACTTGGCTGCTGACCCGCAGGTCGCGGGATTAAATCCCGGCTGTGGCGGCTGCATTTCCGATGGAGGCGGAAATGTTGTAGGCCCGTGTACTCAGATTTGGGTGCACGTTAAAGAACCCCAGGTGGTCACAATTTCCGAAGCCCTCCACTACGGCGTCTCTCATAATCATAGGGTGGTATTGGGACGTTAAACCCCACAAATAAATCAAATAAACTTTATAGAATGTTGTGCCTGCATACTTTTCTGCTTCAGATGCCTCTCGCAATTCGCCTCACGTGTCAACTTGCAATCATAGTGCGTGCCACAATTTTGTTGTTAGCGCTGTGACTGTGGTGGTTATTACTCCGGATTCGGAATACTCTTTTCACAAAGGTGAGTGAGCGTTAGTACTTACTTGCTGTGCACAGCTGTTACTAGAAGTGCATTTTGTGTTGAGTTTCTCACGACAAAGGAGAATCATGGACGAGAAAGGCATACTGCACGCGTGCATAATTTCTTCCTACTTCTCAGTGTTGGCATGGGCAATTCAAAACGAATGCGATTGAGAATTTATTTAACCTACAGAAGTCATTGGTTCACTTTTCATAAAAGTTTAGTTATGATGTTGTTTAAAAAGTTTCTGATGGTTGTAACCTAGTCTGGCGGATAAACGCTCGGTGAAATTTCGCAGCCTGTTTCCCTTTGTGCTTTCACCTGCCGTGGTAGCATAGCCTTATTGGGTGTCGTGTGACTATCCTGGAGGACGCAGGTTCGACTTCCGGCCACGGTGGCCGTATTCGAATGGGGGTAAACTGCAAAGAACATCCATATGGCGGTAGTGGCAGGTATAACCCTATCAATTGTATATGATCGTACTTTCACGCATGGACTGTAGAGTGGTATCAGGTTTCCTAGAATGTTGAAAAATTATGTGTGATGCTTTTTTACGCGCCTCGTTGAATTCATGAGTGCTGTTGGTGCCATGCGAAACTAAAAATGCGTGTGCTTACCAAGTATGTCGACGCCGAAAAAATTCATTATTTTTTTTACACTCTGAGGTAATCGATAAAGCAAGACTGCTTGGGAAGCAGAGCTCCTTGCATTCGTGACAAATTGGTAGTATGAAACAACACGAGACACACATGGAAGTGTGCGGAGCATAGTGCGAATGCCTGACGATAAAAAAAGAGGCTTTTACTCTACATTAATAAAACAAAAAAAAACGTCCCTCCTGCATTGCTTACAACAATCTTAGGTAAAAGCAAGTGCTCGCGACTGGCCGTGGCCGGCTATAGGCTTGGCGTGCGCATGCGCGCGAGCAAGACCCCCGTGATTGAGGAGAAACTTGAACGCTGAAGGAGGAACGTTGCTCCTTTGGTCCTTGCCGCGAGAGGGCGCGACGGGTAAAGCGCCCGAAAGGGAGGAAGTCGCTGCGCCGAAGGAGGAACGGAGCCCGTTTCTCCATTCTCGCTCCCTTTTTTTAGAGTGTATAGCCATTGTCCTGTTCCTCTAGTGACGTTCGACCCCTACAGAGCAAATGCCTTACAGATGGCTGAAAAAGAGGCGGGTGGCTTCGTCACTGATTCGCATTACGATGTACAACGTTGTACAACTACACTTGCAGTACCCATACATACCTGGAAAGTCAATGTTACGCGCTAGAATGTCCTTTTATAGCGGCTAAGGTGTCTACTGGGAAGCGAAGCCCAAGAAGTGAATGAGATGAGTATATTATACCAGTATGTGAAGAACGAAAGTGTAGCACGCCACAAATATAAAAAAAGAGCCGGTCACATGAAAACGCTAGTGAAAATATATCCAACTTAGGTCAAAAGCTTTAAAGCAGCGAAAATTCCACGCATGTGTGAAATCAAACGGAGTTCTTTTTGGGCGAGTTGATCCCATATTGCTTAGGTACACTTGACTGTGATTCAAAACGCACTTCGTGTTCCGCGAAAAAAAACCGACGAATAATAACGCCAACTACCAACAACTCTGAGAAAAGTACCGGAAAAAATGACGCTTCTAGCGAATGCGTGAAGAGCCAACGTATGACTCAGAGCGAGATGATCAATATGACATGTTAACGCGCATGTCTGTGGAATACAAAAACAGGCTGATATATGTGTCTTTGACGCAATCAACTCTTTATTTTCGAAATAAAACAGCCTTCTAACAGTCGTTTGCTGCATTTTTTTTAGAATAGGGATTTGCGCAAAGCATGGTGCACATTCCTAGGCATCCCAATATGAGGGAACATGCGCATAGTTTCCGTAACATATGCTATGCTCTTTTAGTCTGTCGGTAATGGACCACGTGTGTCCATTGTAGGACTTGCCACAGCCGAAGGGTACCTGATATACCGTCTTTCGAGCAGAGTGCCTAAAACGTTTTGCGTGCTGCTTCTGGCAGCCCCTAAGCTCGTCGCGTGCGATATGCGACGCGTATCAGGCGATCGGTTATATCGTCACTTTTCAGCACTGGAGTGACAGCAGGATTTTAAGTAACAGCCATGTGAGGACAATAAATGCATGTATCGCATGACAGTGTTTAAGATAGCATTCACTGTGATATCGGCTGCGAAAGATATGTCATAGTTTCTTCCAAATTAACCTATTGCGTGGTGATGAAGTCTGACCAGTTAATTCAATCTGACGAGAGGACCAGGTTGCTAAGCCTAACGAATGGCACGAGCACTTCGTTGTATATTCAGTTCCTATAGTTGATAAGGGTAGACTTCTCAGGATGCAAATCACTTTCAATTGTCCTCTTCACTTTCAATTGACGTTTAATGCCATATTTAGCAATACGGGGTCTGCAAAACGCGGCTTCATGAAACAGGTTTTCCTGAGGCGCTACGCCACGCTTCTGAAAGCCTTATTTGTATATTTATATGTGTGTGTATGTGTACTATTTTAGTGTGTAATACAATTTTAATTAGTTTTGAGAGCCATAAAATCGCCTTAGCAACCACGCTTTCACGTTGCAAATCATTGGTTGCCCCTTTAAAAAATTTTCATGGTTGCAAGCTATGATTTGAACTAGTGACTCCCAGCTTCGTGGCGCGCTACTTTAGACAATTAGGCAATAGTCCGTACGCTCCGCAGAATATCAACGACATAATATAAACGCACGCGACGCCCCACGTGGTAATATATATATATATATATATATATATATATATATATATATATATATATATATATATATATATATATACCATACCGACATGCAAGGCGATCTTGAGAACAACTGTATCAGTCGGGCATGAAAACTTCCTGAACTCCTTATTCTCGAGAATCAAGACACGTTCCTACGAACTCTTCTCTTAGACAACAAGAGGTAACATCACAAGCACACGAAAACAGGCGAGTTGGTGAAACAAATCTAAATAAAAAGCGTCATGACATTAAGAATAACGCACATCTGCGGAGTACGCACAAAAAAAAAAGTCTACTCATCGTGGCAAACTTCGACAACGAGCTATGCTCAGAAGCAGTCGCACTGGTCTGCCTCTAAAAGCAGTTACAGAAATGCGCGAATTCCTCAGAGGTAAGATTTTCTTTGCGCTTCCTTTTTTTCTTCAATTTTAACGCTAAACTATTCATGACGATTTCGACTTTTGGCAGCTTTTCTTGAGCAACAGAAGTAAGAACTGGAACAAGGCTTCTTCACTGCCAAAAGCTGCTGGTCACGGAAAGCGCCAATTTTGTCACCGACAAACGTGCGAAGAACAAGCACGTAAGCATGCACTCGACGCTAGGAAGTGTACGCGGGGCACGTCCGACGCAGGCAACAAATTGTAGAACTCTGCCTGAAGTCAAGTAACACGTCGTTCAACCGAGATAATAAAACGAGCTTGGCTACCTACTTCTTTAGCAAGAAAAAGGAAGTGAACACACACTCGGCACACACACAGACACTCACGCACACGCACACCCACCCCCCCCCCCACACACACGCGCACACACACACACGGACACGCACACACACACACGCGCGTGAGCGCACACACGCACGCACGCAGGCACACACTACTTTGTTTCGAGCTATCACTCGCGCAATCGTTAAACGATGACCGGTTATCAAGAAGTCTCCGTGGTGGCGTGTTCTTGCTACAAGGTGCTGAAGCAATTATTGACACAAAATTTTAGAGTTTATATGACTGCTAGTGTGTTTCGCCATATGCAGCCTCATAATGATCATAATTAAATCGTTTTTTGGTCTTCATAAAATACCAATGTAAAACGCAAGATGGGACGTTGTGTGTTAGTTACGCTAACGTGGATGAATTGGCTAAGCGTTTGCTCGAGCCAAGGTTATCCTTGAACTAATTTGAATAGATTTTGTACCTAGTAGTCTCACCTTCCTTTGTTTTTCAAGAGGCATTAACCCGCGAGTTGAAATAACAATCTGAGGGAATTCGCTGAAGGCTTTGTGCTGAAGTAAAGCCTCATTATTGATGGTCAGTCACAGAACAGGTCCTCTCCAGATAAATCGTGAAACACGATGCTCTCTTGTGAAAGCTATGAAGTTCATAGCACTATCTCGAAGAAAATAAAATTGCATAAAATTTGCGTTAAAAACACAATGTCTGGTGTACAATGTACACTTCATATTTTCAGCATACACATGTGCATGCGTGCGACCTAGGTGAAACTGGCAAAAGGGCGGGCTTTTCGAAATTTGAGCAATTTTTTGCATATAAAATCGAATAAAGAAGACCAAATGTGGGCTGTACAACACACCAAATAAAACTGCAAACCTTAGGTTTCAGCCCTGATGCATAGGTTAGGACTGAGGCGAGCCCTGAGTTAAGCATGGGAGACACTATATATGCTTGCTTATGTCATTCATTAACGTCAGGAACTCACGCGGTGCATCAACAGACAGCGTAAAAGCTAACATGTGTTTAAGCCCTGATTTGTCTATGAACACCATAAATTTCACTGACAGTTGAGCATCGGGGCACCGCCAACAGGTAAGAAGTTTTCCGACAGGCACAAGTAGTGAAGCATTTCTGTTTGTGATGCAGGTTCTTTTAGATGCGAAGCAGCTCTTTGACTAGCCTGTGTAACTCTTTCCTGTACGTCTCCACAAACCCATCACCACAGGTGTAGAGCAGTGTCAAGTATGTGAAGTTGCAGCTGCTCGTTAACGTCAATCTCTCCTTCACCGGCAGTAGCAACCGGCCCTCCGCCCACTCGCAACACACTTCTCTTCCCATCTACCTCTCCACCACCCAAAACGATCAACCGCACCTTGCAATCACTTCGTTTATCTGCGATTAAACTTACATGAAACCCAACCCGCCTCCCGTGTATTTGCGTTTAAAAAAGCTTTTACTCGAGTAAACGAATCTTCTAGCGCTGACCGCCGCACCAGCGTTGACTTGCGGGCACCTTAATCTAAACCACTGTTGGTTAAAAAACGACGTCGGCTCAATAATGAAAACATTCTTCAACCTCCTTTGTGTGCATGCATATAATTTGTAAAGATACGAACTGCTAGTACTTGGAATTTTGCAAGAAGAGAACGCAGGCGCACTTCCTTACATATAATAATAATTACGACAAATTTAAGGAGCCAAAAACGATATGCTAATGGTTCCCGTTCTAGAAGTACCAGTGGCTGAATTTTGTAGGCGAGTGCTCCACGAAACAAGACGCAGCCAAACTCTAATATCGGGCGAATATACTTATAATATATCTTGACGAGCACATCACAACGTAAACTAGATCGTTTACTGCTGAGTTTTCTAAACGACTGTGGTCCTTCAGCTACTATTCTGTAGGTCGTCAAAAGCCTCGGGCACAATTCTTCATCGTCTTAAGCCACAGCATCAACGAAATATCCGTAAATCCTGTCAAATGTGTACTCGGTACCATGCTTGCCGCAAATTGACAAAGAGCGGCATAGTGGATACCTTCATACTACACAAAAAAAAATGGCAGCGTATCCACGGATTGAATGATGGAGAGTGGGGTGAAGCATTCGTCCGTCCATTCGTTCTTGCTTCAGTCCGTCCATGCGTCCGTCTGTGTGACCGTCCATGTGTCAATCTGCTCGTCCGTGCGTGCGTCTGTTAATGCGTCCGTCTCTGCGTTCGTTCATGCATCCGCCCCTGCGTCCGTTCACGCGTCCATCCATGCATATGTCTGCGTTTCCGTTCGTCCCTCTATTCGACACTTCAAGCACCACCATTACGCATCTTTTCATCATATATTCCCCATATAGAAGCACCGCCATCCAGCGGACATTCCAAGGACTAAACGAGAGATGGCACACGCATACTTTCTTACGGCTTGCGCTTCGGGTCTACTTCCCACCTTTAACCACCTCGAGTTCATGGTATATACTAGTTCACTGTATTCATGGCACTTCGGTCCAACGCTCGCTAAACCTTTCTAAAACCAAGGAGCTTACACCCAGCGAGTATAACGTAGCAACCTTTTCCTGTCAAATAGTTCTTAATGTAAATGCCAATGGCTGCTAATGGAAATTGAGAGACAGGAGAATTCGGCTTTTACTTTTTTACGGTTTGCGCTTCGTATCTACTACCCACCTTTAACCACCTCGACTTCATGGTTTATACAAGTTGATTTTATTCATGGCACTGCGGCTCAACGCTCGCTAAACCTTTTTAAAACTAAGGAGGTTACACCCAGCGAGTATAACGTAGCAACGCTTTCTTGTCAGATAGTGCTCAATGTGCATGCCAATGGCTGCTCATGGGTAATGAGAGACAGGAGCGTTCGGCTTTTAGTTAACGCGCACGGCGCGAACTTTTTATTGTTCAACAAAGCACAGGAGAAATCTCCCACCGCACCCCTTGCAGGTCAAAGTTTAACACTGGTTACACACTACGACTACGATTACGACTACGAGGGACAAACGGGTATCGTTTCAAGAAGCTTCGCCCCTAAAAAACTATGAACCATCTCCCCAAAGGCAACCCTCATGGGATGAGAAGTAGCAGCGGTGCCCACGGAGCTGATCCGGTTGGAACTGGCATCGAGGTGGGTGCTGAAAGCATGGTTTGAAGTAAAACTCGGTGTAGCGTTTACTTGAGTAAACGTTTGTGTGAAACGCAAACACACCGGAGCGGACGCGATGAAGACACTTGCGCTTGGCTTCCTTGGCTCGCATCTCGCCGGTGTTACCCACGCACCGCCTGTATTCTCAAACGCGCTCGTTCATCTTAACTCGCATTTTGTTGAGGCCGCTGATTTTCCACTGCTAACGCTTGTGTTCAGCTTCCCTGGCTTGTGCCCCGTTGCTGTCGACGTCGCTATTCGCGAACGCGATTGGCTTCGCTAAGCCTCGCAACGTGGGCGACAGTCAGGAGAGGTACGCGCACACTAGCGAGAAGCATGCCGCGACGGTGTCCTGCCCGTCGGTGCGATCGCGCGGCATGCAGCAGCGCGTTGTCCACATTGTCGGCGCCGCGAGAATCTCGAGCATCCGAGCACCAAACGCCCTTAGACCCTAATTTTGCTGTAATTCTTCAGTACTAAAGGGATACTTGAAAACAGTATCCAGCCTCGCATAAGAACCCCACAGCAATGGAATCTGCGGCGTTACGCAGACTTCAGACAAGAACATGCATGAACCTACACAAGCTGTTAATGCCAGTTGGTTCCATTCTGTATGCTGTATTGTACCTCACAGCATACAGAAGTATATGTCCGTGGTGCCAGGCCACACCAACTCTGTCTCACCTTGCGTGGAAGTGTACACTTCACAATAAAGAACACCACAGTATAGACAACACGCAGGAAAAATGGGAGGCAATGCGGCCATGTTCGGCCTACGATGATGAGCTTTGGCTGATCCAACTGGCGAAGATGATGAAGGCCAGCGCAGCCCTGGAAAAGGGGCCGTTCAATTGCAATGCTGCCCGTTGTGCGCAAACACAGTTTTTGTCTCTCTCTCGCTCTCGAGCCGCGCGTAGCGCACATACACGCCGGCTCGAGGCTTGTTTTCCCCGACAGATGGAGAGAGATGGCGAGGCTAAAATTATGCCCACGGGAGATTTTGGCTCGATTGTTGCGAGAAGTGGAGAGAGTGAAGCGGAGAGGTGCCACGTGCGGAGCAGTGACAGGCTAGGCAGAAAATGACGTCCACCCGTGCGCACTGCGAGGGAAGGCGCGATCTACTTTGCATCGCCCCAGCACCTGCGTGGCCAGGTAAGCGCAGTTAAGACGCATAGACAACTTTACACAGGCTAGTCAAAGAGCTGCCTTACATCTAAAATAAGCACTAACAGCTAACAATCAGCGGCTGTTCCTTAAATGTATTTTATATTTTTCGGAGTTAATATGTTAAGTTATAAAAAAAGTTAGTGCTCTTGCCGAATGGTACTGGGTGTATGAAAGCCCTTTGTAAGTGTCTAATGAAGACGGAAATAAGTTTTTTTTGAAAAGGATTATCACGTCTACTTTGACTGTGTACTTGTAAACGTAAAGCCGGAGGGCGTGTTTGTTGCATACAAATATTGGCAGATCCCACGTACTGTGAGTATCATTGATATGCGAAGCACGAAGAAGGAAGGTTGATTTGTCACTTTAGAAATGAGTACAACCTTATGAGGCGGACGTAAACTATGCCGTACATGATTTTCATATCATGACTATCATGTTTGCGCCTGTCATTTTTGTTCGGCGTCCATTCACGTCCCGTAATACCAAATTTGGTATATGTGACGCCAGCGAAATAGGCTGCAAGAGCGTTAATAGTGTAGCATGTAGTCATGTTTTCAATGATACGTATGCCATCATCATCATGTTTGGATGTGCCAATTACTTTCATCGTCATTTTACGTCACGTAATACGAAATTTGGTATATGTTAAGCTAGTGAAACAGCTTTGACGGCATCATGAGGGCGGTACGTAGCCATGTTCTTTAATGACACGCATATCATGACTATCATGTTAGCACCAGTCATGCACCTTCATCACCCATTCACGTCACCAATACCAGATTTAGTGTGTTTGAAGCTGGCGAAACGACCGCGAGAGGATCATGAGCGTGGAGTGTAGTCAAGTTCTTACATAACCAGCATGGCATCCCACGTGAAAGTTTTTCACTTATATTCGTCATGCAGTGGTGTCGTACTATATCAGTTTTTCGATACGTCATGTGAACGAGTCCACCGAAGGAGCCGCAAGATCATTACATGTAAATCATGACATTCATGAAATATATTTCGTGATTTTCACGTTCAAACTAGTCAGTTATGTTCGTCATACAGTCACGTTATGCTATACCAATTTTGGAATGGATCCCCTAATCCAAACGGTCAGGGCGGCCAAATGTCGCAGGCGGATAGATAGATAGATAGATAGATAGATAAATAGATAGATAGATAGATAGATAGATAGATAGATAGATAGATAGATAGATAGATAGATAGGGCCAAACTCGCTAATATTTACTAAAAAAGTGCGTCGTAAATCATAGTCATCTTGCAAGCACCTTAACATGTTCCAGCGTGGTGTAGAGTGTAGAGTATTCAGTTGGGAATCTGAAGGTGGCGAGTTGTTATACTCTAGCATATGTTTCTTTTTCTATTTTCAGATTTCTTTACGGTGGTATACAGAGCGTGAAGGGGCTCTGTATCACTTATTTTTCTAATATGGGTATTTATAGCGATCGGGCACCCGCGTTTTATGGCTGTAAAGCAGTTTGGTGCTTGGTACCCAGCGCCTCCCAGTTACATAACACTGCCACGTGCCAGTTCCTAGCGTGATAGTGGGCCCATAATCTGGCATTAACTGGACGCTGGTACCTTGTGATGCAGGGCTTTGCAATAGGGTTCGCTTGGCTCTATTTACACACTGGCCTCCAGAATCTCACCAACAGTTTGGTCTTGGGACTGCGCGCTTTCAAGTCATGCGTGACACTTTGTTTAATAGGCTTTGATTATTGACCTAACATCTAGCTACTCATGTTAATGTATAAATAAAAACTACAAAATTCATTCCGCAGAATGTACGATTATAACTGCCTTAAAAATCATTGTCATCCTGTCAGGGCTGCAACAGTTCGCTACGTTATGCCAAATTGTCAAGTTTGAGAGGCCCACGGTGACCTAAAATTATGAATGGTAACGTGGTAAATTTCTGGCAAATTTCGACTTAAGTTTCCTGTGAATTATACTCGGTATTTGCAAAATGAAAGGGCGACCTCACATTTTCTAATGTTGGTTGTTTGAGACCCACCAGCAGAAGGCATTGAGTACATCTGTCTTGTTTCTCTTGCGTATATTCTCAATTCACCCACATCATGAAGGCACTGGTGTTCTGGTACTTCGGCCAGGAAACTTCCGGCAAAATTTAAGTTCTTGGACTGCTTCGTGTGGGGTGAAATGGGTGTTTTATACTGAGATTCTTAGATGCTTTAGGAGCTTTAGGTTTCTTTAAAGTTCGCTTCAGGAGTGGCTTGGTGACAGTTAGGCTGCGTGTTCGGACCACAGCACCCACTGTCCTAAATAGCTTTGGATGGATCGATGGATGGATGGATGGATGGATGGATGGATGGATGGATGGATGGATGGATGGATGGATGAACGGACGGACGGACGGACGGACGGACAGATGGACGGACGGACGGACGGATAGATGGATGGATGGATGGATGGATGGATGGATGGATGGATGGATTGATGGATGGATGGATGGATGGATGGATGGATGGATGGGTGGGTTGGTGGATGTGTAGTGGAGCATACGCACCAACGCGTATGCGCCTTCGGAAGACAACGAAAAGCCCGTGCTCTGCTTGCGCGAGAGTTTGTGCCGCCTCTGCCAGACTTGCCGTACGCCCACTTTCCGTTGCGACCTCGCTACGACTTCTCGGCTTGAATAAACGTCATCACATTTGGTGGAGGCTGCTGAGAACCCCAAAAAGACCTGGAGCTCCGCTCTCGCAAGTTGCCTGAAAGACTACCGCGAAACATGACTGACGCAGTCGCCAACCAGCCCGTCCCAGCCCAGCCAGCACCATCGGCTGCCCCGTCTACCTGCCCCGGCGCTACTCGCCAGCGGGACCCACCAATCTTCAGCGGAAGTGGTGAGCAAGACGTCGAAGACTGGCTTCCCTAGTACGAACGCGTAAGCGCCAGCAACAAGTGGTACGACGACTCTAAACTCGCCTACGTTATCTTTTACTTGGCAGACGTAGCTAAGCTTTGGTTTACAACCGCGAAACCGCCATCGCCAACTGGTCCTCCTTTAAGACCCTCGTAACAGAAGCGTTCGGCCGACCAGAGGTCTGCAAGCTCCGCACTGACCAGCGTCTGCGCCACAGAGCCCAGCAGCCTGGCGAAACGTTTACGAGTTACATTGAGGATGTGCTCGACCTCTGCAGGCGTGTGAATCCATCTATGCCCGAAGAAGAGAAAATTCGGCAGATTCTCAAGGGCATTGAGGATGGCGCATTCCAGATGTTGCTAGCGAAAAGCCCGACCACGGTGGCAATCCTCGTAAGCCTGAGCCAGAGCTTCGATGAATTACGCCGTCAGCGTTCCATCGCCCGACAGAGTGTCTCACCACCAGATTCGATCTCGGCTGTCGCACTCGCAAATGCCAACGTTCGCCAAAAAAGTCTGTCCAACCAGATCAAAGACTTCATCAGGGAAGAAGTCGCCCGACAGCTCTCCCTGTTGCCGCATAGCGACGCGCCCACCGCAAGTCTGCCTTCGACACTGCAGCAGGCCATACGCACTGAAATTTGCGATGTCCTACCTACAGTGCAGGCCCCTTACGCATGCAATTCAGCAGCATCTAATCTCTCAGCTGTCAGCTACGCACCACCTGCACCATCTCCACCTCTCAGCTACGCAGCTGTGGTTGCGCGGCCCCCACCGCATCCAGTATCCTTATCGGCTCCACCTCCTCCGGCAGCGCCTCCGGTTTACAGGCCCTCCCCTCGCTTTTTCTGTCCATCTAATGAGTGGCGCACCCATGACAACCATCCTATCTGCTTCGTGTGTGACATCGCTGGCCACATTGCACGCTACTGCCGCCGCCGTCCCACACCTGAGTACGCCTCCTTTGGAACTCCTACCTATGCGTCGCAGCAGGCCACCACGTCTGCATACGAACAGAGGCACTCTGACTCGAATCGTCGCCCATCAACTTCTCGTTTCCCATCTCCTCGTCGCCGATCGCCATTTCCTATGCGTCGTAGACCACCTCCTGAGGAGGGAAACTAATCAGTGCAGTTCCAGAGGCAAGAACTGCAACTTCTGCGCAATTATCAAGGCCTCCATTTTCGCCACAAAATGTTGTTGATGTCAATGTTGAGGGAGTCGCCACACAAGCGTTAATTGATACTGGGGCCGCCGTTTCTGTGATGAACGCAAAATTTTGTCGCAAACTGAAGAAAGTGACCACATCTCTCTGTGGCATCGTGCTGTCCAAGGCTAGCGCGCAACGCATTCAGCCCTCGTCTGTGTGTACGGCGCGCGTCGTCATCCAACACGTTTTGTACATCGTCCAATTTTTTGTACTACCATCTTGCTCTCATGACCTCAACCTGGGTTGGGATTTCTTATCAGGTCATGAAGCTATCATCGATTGTTGCCGTGCGGAAGTGTCCCTAGTGCCAAGTTGTGAATTTCCACCGCCCGACAATTCACCACTGCTCTGCAAAATCATCGCTGACGACGACATCACCTTGCCTCCGGAAGCTTCAGTCCCTATTAGCCTTTCATGTGTGGCGCAACCTGACGCCACGGTGGTGTTTACGCCATCTCCTGTTTTTACTGAACGCAAGGGCATCGTGCTTCCATTTGCCGTTCTTACGATTGCGTCTGGTTTAACCGTATAATGCTGGTTACCAACAACTGCAACTACCCCATTGGCTTGCTTCGTGGTGAAACGTTAGGATATGTGCAACCTGTCGACCATATCAATGATATTATTCTTCCCGACGAAACGCCATGTCACATTGCCGCAATCACTCAGGCGTCTGAGCCACCAAGCACACCAGCCTTCGACAATGCTATTGACGCAGACCTTCCCCCCTCGCATCGCAGCCAACTTGTTGGTCTCCTTAACAAGTTTCGCTCTTCTTTCGACTTTCAGAAACCTGCTTTGGGCCGCACCACGACTGTCACTCATGCTATTGACACCGGCTCACATTCACCTCTGCGTCAGCGTCCTTACCGCGTTTCTTCCGAAGAGCGCCGCGTCATTACGGAGCAAGTAGATGACATGCTTAAACGTGGAGTCATACAGCCTTCTCAAAGCGCTTGGTCGTCACCCGTGGTTCTGGTAAAGAAAAAAGATGGCACCGTTCGATTTTTCGTGGACTATCGCCGCTTGAACAAGATTACAAATAAAGACGTCTACCCGCTACCACGAATAGACGATGCTCTTGACTGTTTACAAGGCGCCGAGTACTTCACATCCTTGGATCTGCGTTCTGGGTATTTGCAGGTGCCATTGGCTGAATGTGATCGCCCTAAAACAGCCTTTGTAACGCCGGAGGCCTGTATGAGTTCAAAGCCATGCCATTTGGGCTCTGCAACGCGCCTGTGACGTTTGAACGCATGATAGATACCATATTGCGGGCCCACAAGTGGAAAACTTGCTTGTGTTACCTAGATGACATCGTAGTCTTTTCAGCTGATTTCCCGACACATCTTCATCGTCTCCACGAGATTCTGACGTGTCTAGCTTCTGCAGGCCTACAACTTAACACCAAGAAGTGCCACTTCGCAGCCCGAAAACTAACCATCTTGGGACACGTCATCACAAGAGACGGTGTTCTTCCGGACCCTGATAAGCTTCGAGCTGTCGCTGACTTCCCAATGCCCACATCACTGAAAGCCCTAAGAAGTTTCGTTGGTCTTTGCTTTTACTTTCGTCCCTTCGTGCGCAACTTCGCGTCCATCATTGCACCTCTGACTAGTCTGCTTTCCAACAGCAAAGGTATATCTGCATGGTCACCTGCATGTGACGACGCATTTCACCAGCTGCGCCGCCTGCTGACCTCGCCACCTATTCTTCGCCACTACGACCCCACTGCTGCCACAGACGTTCACACTGATGCAAGCGGCGTTGGTCTTGGCGCAGTTTTGGCACAACGGAAAGGCACCCAAACCGAATACGTAGTCGCTTAGGCAAGTCGCGCTCTTAAGAAGGCTGAATTGAATTACTCCTTGACAGAGAAGGAGTGTTTGGCCATAATCTGGGCGCTTACGAAGTTTCGCCCGTACCTTTACGGCCGTCTTTTCGACGTGGTCACAGACCACCACGCTCTATGTTGGCTGTCCACCTTGAAAGACCCGTCCGGACGTCTGGGGCGTTGGGCACTTCGATTGCAGGAATACGACATCCGTGTCGTATATCGTTCCGGTCGCAAGCATGCGGACGCCGATGCACTTTCCCGATCGCCATTAACACCAGATGTGGCTTCTCTGTCACCCCCTTTTACCACCTTGTCACCACTCGACAGCACTGACATGCTTTCGAAGCAGCGTAAAGACCCATACCTTGCCTTGTTAGTCGACTACCTTACCGATCCGTCTTCTGTCCCTTCCACGAGAGCGCTGCGCCGGCAAGCAGCCCACTTTTCCTTACGTGACAACATTCTGTACCGCCGCAACTACATGCCTGGTGGTCGAAAGTGGCTCCTTGCTGTCCCAACTCATATGCGCTCTGACATCTGCATGAATTTCCATGCAGATCCCCAAAGTGCTCACGCAGGTGTCCTGAAAACCTACGAAAGGCTGCGCCAACGCTATTACTGGCGAGGAATGTATCGTTGTGTGCAGAAATACGTTCAGTCTTGCACCACTTGCCAACAGAACAAAACACCTCCGCGGCACCTTACTGGCATGTTACAGCCGCTCCCGTGCCCGGCTCGCCCATTCGACCGCGTGGGTATAGACCTCTATGGCCCACTCCCATATAGTAGCTCTGGAAACCGGTGGATCATTGTCAGAGTCGATCATCTGACACGCTACGCTGAGACTGCAGCTCTACCGGCAGCGACCGCCCACGAAGTTGCACTCTTCATTCTCCGCAGCTTCATTCTACGCCATGGTGCTCCGCGGGAATTACTCAGTGATAGGGGTCGAGTGTTCCTGTCGGAGGTCATCCAAGCTATCCTCGCTGAATGCAACATTATCCACCGGAAATCTACCGCATACCATCCACAGACAAATGGTCTTACTGAGCGGTTTAACCGCACACTTGGCGACATGCTGAGGATGTACACCTCCTCCGACCACACTAACTGGGACGCTGTATTGCCCTTTGTTACCTTCGCTTATAACACCGCGACGCAAGCGACTACCAGTTTTTCCCCGTTCTTTCAATTGTACGGCCGCGAACCTTCCCACCCACTCGACACTATACTACCGTACCGCGCTGATGCATCTGAGTGCTCCCCGCTTTCGGAAATCACCAGATACGCTGAAGACTGCCGTCAGTTGGCTCTGTCTCTGACAAGTGAGGCTCAAGGTCTACAAAAGACTCGACACGGCGACGCTCACCGCATAGCTCCTACATTTCGTGCTGGCTCCATTGTGTGGCTTTGGGTGCCCCCGCACGTTCCTGGCCTGTCTTCTAATCTTCTGGCCCGGTACCATGGTCCATACCGTGTCATTGACGCGACCTCCCCGGTGAATTACATCATCGAGCCGTTAACACAATCACCAGATTTGCGCCGTCGAGGACGCGAGACCGTACACGTCAACCGTCTCAAGCCCCACTACGACCCCCTCATTGTGCCTACTCCCTGAGTCGCCAGGATGGCTACCCTTCCCCCCCGGGGGCATTGTAGTGGAGCATACGCACCAACGCGTATGCGCCTTCGGAAGACAACGAAAAGCCCGTGCTCTGCTTGCGCGAGAGTTTGTGCCGCCTCTGCCAGACTTGCAGTACGCCCACTTTCCGTTGCGACCTCGCTACGACTTCTCGGCTCGAATAAACGTCATCACAGATGGATGGATGGATATGGATGGATGGATGGGTGGGTGGGTGGGTTTATTGGATGTGTGGGTGGGTAAATGATGGGTTGGACGGACAGACGGACGGACGGATCAATGAATAGATGCATAGATGGATGGATGAATGAATCGATTAACAGATGAATGGATAAATAATAGATGGACCGGCGGACTGATGGCCTCAAAGTGCCTTGACTTACCAAGTTAGTGATCGCATGAAAAAAGTTCTGCGTTCCAAATATCTCGCTGTAGAACACATACTGCTTTTTCCTATGCATGTTTTGCGAAAAAGCTCTGGCATGTGTTTCTACATAAATATTATGCGTAAATAATGTAGTTTTGGGAGTTTCTGAATGAAGCTAAATGACACATAAAATGAATACCCAGAGGCTTAGTTTAAAAGTAGAATTGCAATTTTAAGAGACAATACGTTTTCACTTTCGATGTCACATTGACTAAGTCCATTTTAACATAATTATTAATTCGAAGTAGCACAAAATGAACATCAAATAAACGTATTCTTGCTATAATTCTATGGCGCAGTCCATGTGTTAAGAGGAAAACTATTGGTTCGGTTACAAACCGACCAGAATTCAGGAGCTTCTAAAATGGATGGATAAGAACTAAGTGAAAGCTCGACTGCAATTAAATTCAGACAGCACTGTGTCGAAATTAGGCGTGAATAATACAGAACAGTGTAAGAGAAATGAGGTCACTTGTACTGAGGACTACTCAGGACATGAAAAGTATAACTTCTCACTATCTTACTCGTTAAACTTTTTAAAATTTATAAAAAGCAGTATCCATTTGTCGGGACAAATGCCTTTCAAAAGTTTCTTTGTTCTTTCATACCTGGCTCATCTTCTTACACAAACATGGTTTTCATTCAGCGCACGGGGACTCAAAGGAAGCCAGTGAACAGAAACAAAAAAAAAGGCATTCGTTTTTTTTCGTGGCTGTCACCGGCAGTTCTTCAAACAGACTGCACTGTCGCAATTGCACTCCTTGTTTGTTTTAAAGTATTATTGTAGCATTCCACGTGCGGGAGGTTTTCTATTGTGAACCATGGAAAAAATTCTTGTTGAGGCCTTTTTTTTATATTCGAGAGTACTGACATAGGAAATAGACACTTTGTGCGCCTATTCCTTGACTCAGTCTGCCGATAGGAACAACCGTTTCTGTTTGTTCGAGTGTCTGTAAAAGCTGCCATAAGAAAATCAGTGTAAACATTACGAGGAAGCAGTGTAGGGTAGCTTGAAAGACGCGTGAGAGCTTGATCTATAACAGCAAAATTCAAGCGCATCATAGCAAGCCATAACAATAGCATCGACTGAGATCGAGCGGTACGGTTTCTTTTTGCTTTCGCAACAGCAGAAGACGCCATGCGTATATATGAAAAAAAACTCAGAAGACAGGTTGCCTATATACGAAAAGAATATGGTGAAATCAACATGGACGTTGCAAGGTGCGAGGGTTTGCGTAAACCGCCTAAATGCTGGTAAAGCCGCTCTACAGGCAACACCACACTATATTTAGGAAGGAAACGGTCTCCACTTCGTAAAGTGATGACTCACTCATCAATTTCTCGGCGCTTATCATAACTGTCACTATAGGTAAAGGATGTCTTCGTGGAGTGGAGAAGTCCTGCCACGCTCCCAACGTTGTTAACGAGTTCTTGCTAACAGAGCAGAAATTTTGCGCTGAAATATCCGCGCACTTTGACTTATTGCATGATGGCAGTCATTGTATGCCTGAGACAATATTTTTGTATTATCATAAGTATGCATTTAGTGGTTGAAGGGCACACTAGGGGCCAGATTTCGCCATCGCGTTCAACTCTTAAAGGGGAAGCTTAAGGGTCCCCTAATTTTTTTTGGTAAGTAGAGGAGGTGGGGAGTCGTGTGTGGACGAGAGGTGTAGAATGACGGTTTCGGCTTCCCAGTACTCCGTCAAAAAACAGCTAGGCTCCTTCTAGAACGCGTTCGCTCTTCGCGTATATGGTTGCTCTTCTTGCATCGAAGGCGGCCGTTACATTGTCGTAGTCTGCTTGTGAAAAATTGTGCTCTGCGGGACCACATCAGTCCTTGTCAAATGAACAGCAAAAGGACATATGGATAAACCAAGCACAAATATAAATACTCGTTTCCACTACCAAAATTTTTGTGTCCATGTTTTGTCCTTAAGTATGCCCCTACACTTGGTATTGTTCCTTACATGATCGCAGCCACCACATGCACTTTGCCACTTTCTTCCTTCAGTAAATCTCTCTCACATTTGTTGATTGTTATGTCTGTGGTGAGTGTTTTTTTTCAACACAATGTAGAGTCGGCAACCTCAGGCCCGTGGGCCTCATGCGGCCTGCGATGCAGTGATATGTGGTCCCAGGCGCGATGTCAGAATGCCCCACCGCCATCAAGGCCATCACCCACCCAAATGGCCAATAAACACCATTAAACCTTTCTGAGACTGTCGGTGATAATCTAGATGAGAATGTCTGCTGGTTGGCGAAAAAATTTCAGCACCAAAATTACCAGTGTAATAGTTTATTTCTTGCAAGACATGGGTTTAGAGAAAAATTTCTCGAAGAGAATAACTGTGCTGATCTCAACAGGGATGCGCAAAGTGACGGGCATCACGTGCGCAGGCTCACACTAAAGCTTCATTGAGTGGGGTATGACATACATACAGTTAACATGAAAAGGTGGCTTGGCCTCTTTCGCGAAAAAATAGTCATGTGAATGCTTTCAATGAGTACCCCAATGTTACTGCTGTATACCGCACTCGAAATTCAGCAAGCTACTTTATTTGCATTGCTGCTTGTATTAACGCAGTTCAGCATTTGAAGAATCAACTTTAACCATGTAGCCCAACTTGCTGCTCTGGACTGATGTTACAAAATGCTGTACTGTGACATTAGTGCCGTAAATAGACCAGATTTTTATCTTTCTTCTTGAAAACTTATTTTCTGATTCTCAGCAAAGCAACCACATCTCTCTCATCTCACAAATTTGCCTTGTGGCACCCCTCGTGTCGGCCTAACACATCTCAGCCCTCTGACTCAAATAGTTTGCCCAATAGTTTGCCCAATAGTTTGCCCAACCTTGCTTTATGGCGATCACAGTAGATGGTACACATGCTGCGCATGAATGTTACGTTATATACCTTGTGAACCGGCTTCTGTTTTACCTGCAAGTATTTCATATGCGTCTTACCTCTGTTACAATAATTCATTCCACTGTTAAATAATTAACTGTTAATCCATTTATTCCGGCTGCTTTTCCAAAAGGTACATCTCGTAAGGACTTTTCTAACATCACCTTCTCTTAGATATTTTCTTTCAATGTCCTCCTATATTTTGGTTTTATTTAAGTACACATGATGTTATCTGTGAACAATACAGCTCAGAATATAATTTTATGAAGCTTTGGCTTCTTCGTTCACGTCGGTAATATCAATTGTCGGCATATTTTTTAGATTGCCAATTTTGACGCGGGAGTGTCGAAGAACTCGTTTGGCAAAAATTGTGGTGCTGGCTTTGGTAAGGGCGTCGTTCGTTGTGAGCCCAAAATTATCAGACTGTGCGTGAGCAAAATACGGAGATAGATGCAAAAAAACAATTACCAGGAATTTCCATAGTCGAGCGAGGATCAAACCCAGGTCATTTGCGCAGCGAGCACGTGTTCTATCACACATTGTCGAATGCAACGGGTTAAAGACGGAGATTGAAAGAACACAGCGCTGACTTGAGAAGGGACACTCGTCAACTAGAGATTCTACTTCTACCACACTCCCACACTTCTGCTTAGAAATTTCATAAAAATATCTTTCATGTTTTTAAACACACGCGTCATGAATGCACGCGCTTCACAATACAACTTCCAATACATTGCATGGTATAAGCTAACATTGTCATGGGGCGTGAAGACAACTAAAACAGGACTCTGACCATGACAAAACAAAATAGAAACAGTATTTAAAACCCCTGTTGTCAGAGTGTTGTTTTAATTGTATTCATGTCTGTTCTTGACGAGACGGCTCTTCGTATGATTATGGATTTTATTGTCAAAGGGCGTAAAAACATGGCATGGTCATAGATATCTCACCATTTAAAGCCGGCCGCTTAATAAAAAAAGCGCCCACATTACTATGCGTGTTCTCTTATGACCACGTTTTGCGTGCGTAGCAGCAAGTTCGAAAACACCTCACGCGAATAATTACTCGTGGTTTAAAGCATCCTACCCATTACACCTAATGCAGCCATATGCAAATGCTTCAATGACGCACACCACATGCAACTTTATTCTATACATTGCAGTCATCCACAAATTCATCTTCTCGAGCCGCACTATGCAATAAAAAGTATGTACAAAGTGGTTCAACTACGCCCAAGGGACAAAGTATCACTATCGTGTTCAACTCATATAGGCGAAGCTTTGGATACCCCGTTTTTAGGGCTTCTTTTTTTTTCTTGATGAACGTTCACGGTTAATCCTATGTATGTGCCAGTGACAAGATTTGCGCAGAGCAGTCGCATAGTCTCAGATCATTTAAAGGTACCTTGATGCTTTGGCGCATATAAAGAGTGATTGTTATGAAAATGTTTTGAACGAGACAGATCAGTATATTGGGCAATTATTTTTCTAGTTTTGAGCTACTGTACATGCATAAACAGCTAGTTGTCCAACGATCAGTAGTAGTCGTTCTCAAATTCCGTTTAAGTGATCGAAAATTGTCATGCATATACCGTGCCGTTCTCGGCCACGTCTTTTGATGTTCTATAAAAATCATCATGCCATACACTTCTTGTAGCCTCATGTTTCGATCGAGAAGACACAGGCCTGCCGGAATGTGAGTTCATGAGCACCTTGTTGGTAACTCTGTGTGCTTGGTATTATGTAGCAAGACAGTGCAAATAAAAAACAACTGAGGTCTATAAACTGAATAGATAATTGCAATAATGGGTTAATGAGCGAAAACTGGGAGCATCTAATATTTGATGTACTAGGCAGCATCAAAACAAAATAAAAACGAAGAGTGTAAGCCTTGCCTTGGCCCTCAAGCATCATTCCTAAAGTGCGGAAGCGTCCAAATTGACTGTGAAAACTTCCGCGGACGCTTCCTGAGTTAGGCTTGTTTCGCAGGGCGAAACATTATTATCACCTCCCTGGCCTTTGTCCCGAAGTACCTGCAGTGTTTGTTCCGGTCTGACTCGGACAGCTCAATTCCCATCGGAACTCCTGTCCTTCACGTTGATGCGGGTATTCTAGCACATATTTTCTGTCTGAATTCTATTCTGTCCTGTTTTATCATGACCAATGAGCACTCCTAGAGGTTTCCTGCACTTGTGTTTCCCCTGGGAACACGCACCCAACTCATTGGATTTCCGGTCTCAGAAAAATAACTCAGCCCAGACGTGAGGCGCACAACTGCCCCGTTTATTTACCTCAATCGATCACCGCAGCAAGCGATGGACACTTCAGCCACTCACGGACTCGGCTTGATTCAAGGGTTTATATAGCAGCGTATTGTTGCTTCGACGTTTCGACGGGGCATCCTTGTTATTGAAAGCCATATTTTTGTTGGCGACCCGCAGGTCGCGGGTTCGATTCTTGGCTGCGGCGGCTGCATTTCCGATAGAGGCGGAAATGTTGTAGGCCCGTGTACTCAGATTTGGGTGCACGTTAAAGAACCCCAGGTGGCCAAAATTTCTGGAGCCCTCCACTACAGCGTCTCTCATAATCAAATGGTGGTTTTGGGACGTTAAACCCCACAAATTAATCAATCATTTTTGTTGGCGATTTATCCCTGCAGCTTTCCGTTTGCTAGTTTTATCCAGTAGTCACACTGTATACGCAATTAGGAAACCATACGTGCTTATTCTTCACAACATAATTGCCACGTTCCTTTCCTCAAGTTTTGTTATCGCCCAGTTGCACTATATTCAGCGCAAACCACGCCTACTCTTTAGAGAAGCCTTGAGGCCATGGTAGATCATTTTGTTAGGATTACGCCCACTTCGCAAACCTTTCAGATTATTCTGGAACCTACGTCGCCGCTAGCGATAACGCCAGAATGTTCAATGGCGTGTGTATAAATGCCGACTCGCTTCGCCGCTTGTCAGTCAACGACGACAAAATAATTCAATGACACACGCAAAAGAGCTTCTCTTCACAAAGTGCGCGCTAATGCTACTTGGGCTTATGACTCCCAAAAAGTGCCTTTGAAGCCACATTCAACTATTTGGCTGCTGAAAGGGTTGCTTTCCTGCGTTTGAGAAGCTGACTTGAATACGACACGTAGCAAATTGCTACGTGTGGCAAGAGCACTTCGGTGTGTTTAGCCATCTTATTCGAAGAACCTCATCCCTTGAGTTCAATAGTGTTTGGCAAAGTGCTTTACGCGTTCTTATTTTTAGGAGATGTTTAACATGTTTCTGCCCATAAAGCAGCCCGACACTCAAGCGCGAAGCGCTCTTATTGATACGGCTCGCTCAAAAGTTTGTCGCTGTACCTCAACGTTTTTTTCCTGCTGCTACGTTTTTCAATATGCCTAGCCCTTAGCAAAATTTTAGGGCGTGTAAGAAGGTTACTTTTCAGCGTGCAACTCCATCCTCTATATTTGGGCACAGCAAATAGACAGTATTCTATAGTTACCAACTGGTGCTATTCGATAGAGTCTTGATTGCGGGAATATTTATTGAGTGGACTTTTTCGTCTTTGCAATTTTCGAAGTCACCTCGCCACGGTGGTCTAATGGCTAAGGTACTCGGCTGCTGGCCCGCGGGCCGTCGAATAAACGCCTGGCTGCGGCAGCTTCATTTCCGATTGAGGCGGAAATTCTGCAGGCCCGCGTGTTCAGATTTGGGTGCACATTAAAGAACACCAGGTGGTCAAAATTGCCGGAGCCCTCCACTACGGCGTCCCTCATAATCATATCATGGTTTTGGGATGTTAAATTCTACATATCAATCAATTTCTCGAAGTTATTTAGCCTGCAAAAGTCATTGCCTACTTAACCTATCAACCCTTGCTGTATGTTGCGCACGCAATAAAGACGCACCGATCTTGATTTTATCTGATCTCTTTGTCGCCCTCTTCCTATCAAGCCTATACATCAGCAATGTTGTAAATAGCTATCTTGGCATGTGATTAACCAGGTATGCGTGTTTTCTGCTTTCTACTATATAGGCTTGAACACTGAAACCTTCTGGCGCTTCTATAGGTTCTCGACAGTTTTGAATCCTACTTCTACATGAAAGTGTGTATGGTAGGTTCAAGCTGTCTTTGCCGATCAAATGCAATGACATTCGACTACGAGGTGCTCACTTATCTTTCGTCGTGCACTCTCATTGAAAGTAACTGAATGGATTCCCAGAATAAAGGTTCGCAGGTATAACGTGGGAGCAGAAAGCACAAGACTGGGTTGATTGGCGTGTCATGTGAGAGGCCTTTGTCATGCAGTGAACGTTGTCAGGTTGATGATGATGACGATGATGACGATAACGACGACGACGACGATGACGATGATGATGATGATGCAAAGCTCTATGTACTTACAAAAAAGGCTAATGTTTATCTGGAATGGCAACATAGCTTACAAATATTTGAAACTGTTGTTTGCAGGAATTTTTCTGGCCTGTAGCATTCCATGTGTGAAGATGAGTCATGCCCAAATTGAACCTTCGCATTTTTGCGTGGAAATTCTCTGTCTTTTCACATGCTTCCGAGGACAGAAATCCCACTAGCCCGGCACAGCAGTGGCGTGGCACATCATCGGTAAAGGCCGACGCGGAGCCGTATTCTGAACACTCCGCCTACTTAAGATCTCTCTATTCATGGTGTAACATGAAACTTCTCAAGATGTCATTTTTGCTTAAAAAAATCCTTGTCAAACGCGTGTTGCTACATCCAGAATGCTCATTGAGCGCAGCACTTGAATAATATTGATGTAGGGGCTACAAAAGCTCACTACCAAATCACTCACTCCCTACGCACATTACCAAATCAGTTGACAGTGAGCGTTCTATCCTGTTCACTTCTTCTCCTCTGCCTCGTCGTTTTTTGTGCTCTGCTGTTATGCTCAATGTGGGGAGATGAGAGGTTTTTTTATTGGTTTGATGATAAAACGCTGCGAAATATACTACATAGCCTTTATATCTGCATTTATTTTGGTGTCCATAAACGTGGACCAAGGTGCCAATTTTTTATATTTGTCGAGTATAGAAGTATTTTCTCACCATGAATTCATAGAAAAACACCCACACATACAAGCAAACAAGAACACACACACACACACACACACACACACACACACACACACACACACACACACACACACACACACACACACACACACACATACACACACACACGCACACACGCGCACGCACGCACGCACAGCGAGAAAAAGAGCAAAGCAGTAAGCAGTGGCAAATAATTCGTTCATCGAGTGCGCTCATTCATTCTATATGTTGACATTACAGTTCCGTACGCAAGAAAAACAAAGCGTTTCGTCAAGTCGCTTATTTACGTGTGTTGTTTGTTATTTTTCTCCAACTGCTTCTCGGAGTGTATGCTTTGTTTCATGCAAAATCATCTTGACGTGTTAAGTCCCCCACACCTAGAAGAAAGTTGGTATTCAGCAGCAAGCAAAAATGTCTTGAATGGTTTGACCGATGCTGAGATTGCATTCCCGATTGATGAATCTGGCAGCTTAATTTTTGTTTCACTTCTGCAACATCAGGCCATTATAGAAATGTGAGCTACTGATGAGTTCCAGTGCTACCGAGTACCAAGACTGGTAGTCAGTAGCAGTGGAAAGTTAGGTGGAGCCGAAGTTTTATACTTTGCGCAAACATACTACGGATTTATTTAACCACCTACACCGAAATGGGCGGCACTATTTGTCATGTGACACCGAAATGGGCGGCACTATTTGTCATGTGACATTGACTATTCCATTTATGTTCTCATAAGACTTCTACTCGTATATATACTGCATGACGCAGGAAATAGCAAAACAAAAAGGGGAAAAAAGTAAATTTCTAACTATTTTGCAATCCCGCCATGGATAGCGCCGTTCATCACGCAGGAGGACAAGAAAACGACGTCATAAAACGGGTCAATCGTGCAAGGATATCACAAAGGCGAATAGAAATGACTAGGAAATACCAAGTGGATTCCATGCCAAACCAAGACCCTCGAGCGCAGATATAGAGATTTAAACACGATAGCAGAACGGCCCGCTCTTGACAGTGAGGCCTGCCCGTGCGGCCAACAACCGACGGTGATCACGCTGGAGGCAGAATGATTGGAAGTGCTCCTTCAGTCAGCCTACATGACGGTCAGGGTGTGAAATTGGCTGTGGTGTTGTGCTCTCAGTCACGTCTTCCGGGTGCCGTGGCGTTTTGATTAATATTGATCGGGACCGTGCCTCTTCCTGTCACCTCTCTAAGGTGCTCTATGAAGGCACGACGAAAGGGAGTCGGCACGTGGACAGCCTTCTTTTATTTGTTTATTTTTTGCTCTGTGCATGAGGACAGATCGTCATCGCAAACGTACGAATGCAGAGCACACGTATTTACTGCTGCTAAGTCTCAGGATGTGTTCTATTACATTGTGCACGAACAATATTATCTTATCTCTTAGAGCTAGGCTCAGTTTCGAGAAAATTGTTTACGCTTTTTTATATTGTAGCCAACAAATACAGTGCCTCATGCTAAGACAACTGCTTATTGAGGCCGAATTTGTGCCCAATAAATCAAACTACACTTCTTGCGAAAATGTCCTACGCTCACTCGTATAAGCTTTGTCGACTTCTTGTTCACATATTTTATCTCGTGCCGGTCATTTTACAAGTCGCCATTCTTCTTCAGCTCACGGTATGCTGACACTTTCAGCATTGCAGCGTGCGCCTTACCTGCTAGCTGTGTGGCGGAATATACAGAAAATCCAGGCGTAGCGCAAGACTTCCGAAGGTGTCAAATAACTTGTGGCAAGTTGTGGCTACTATGTTCGTCGTCAAGTGTCCTTGCTATGTCTGTTTGATAAGTACGTCTACAGAAACAAAATGGCATCGTTAGACCTAGAACGTCCTCTTGTCACATCACGCCGGTTACATAATCATCTCAGCTTCACCCGCATTATTGGTAACCCGCTTCTTTGGTGCAGATGCGTTGAACACATCTGCACTACCGCAAGTCATCCACATGTGGAATTATCTGCCCAATGATATCGCCTCTAATAGTACCCGCAACACGTTTCGACACAAACGTGAGATTTTTTAGTGATAAAGCGGGGTCAATTATGTTTTTCCGTTCGTCATTTTTCCTATAACTTCAAGCTCTTTAATTTAGTGAAGTGTTGTGCGTTCTTTTGATCTTTGTGTGCAGTTGACTGGATAAGTGTGTGCATTTTTTTAAATTTTACGAAGCAGTACGGGGTTTTATTGTACGTGTGTTGTCCTCAGGTTTTGGCGATTTGCATCGACACCCTGCTGGTGAATGGCATCCTCTGTTGCCAACTGTCGTGTCTTTTCTGTCCTTTCTATGTATTCACCAATGTCCAGGTTACTCCCATTGAAAACAGGTAACTTCGCGTATAAGGTCCCTGTTACTGTGCGACCGTAAATAAGTTCGAAGTTTGTGAAGGGGGTCTTCTCTTGCTCCACGGTTTTTTTATGCAAAGGTAGCAAAAGGCAAAAAAAATGTCCTATGTTTGATGTTCGACGTCCAGATACATGGTGATCGTGTCAGCGAGCATCCTATTGATTAGACACCCTCGGTACGGCCACACCACAAAACTAGCGAACGATAAAAGATGCTCTGCCGCTACACAGGAGCACAAATTTGTGTTATAGAGGATGAAATTGACATCAATAGAGAGAGCGCAGTAAGCGCATTGCGTCAGCAAAGAATGAGTAAAACGCAGAGCGGGTGCCGCCGGAGTGGGACCGCCACCTTAGAACGTTACCTGTTACAGTTGCGAAATCGTAACGGGTACGTTGCTGAGTTACCAAAAAAAGCAATATACTACCGCAAAGTACCAACACAGCGATGAGCATGTGTCTCTGAGTAAAAAAAAAAGGCAGCATATCCACGGGGTGAAAGATGGAGAGTGGGGGCGAAGCATCTGTCCGTCCATTCGTTCTTGCTTCCGTCCGTCCATGCATCCGTCTGTGTGACCGTCCATGCGTCCATCCGCCCGTTCGTGCGTGCGTCTGTTCGTGCGTCCGCACGTCCATGCATGCGTCCATTCCTGCGTTCGTCCATGCATCTACCTTTCCGTTCGTCCATGCGTCCATCCGTCCGTGCAGCCATCCTTGCGTCCGTCCATTCATCTGTCTATGTGTACGTTCATCCATCTAGTCAACACTTCAAGTACCACCATCTCGTATCTTTTGATCATATATTCCGCATATAGAAGCACCGCCATCCAGCGGACATTCCAAGGACGAAACGAAAGGTGGCACGCTCACACTTTTTTATGGCTTGCGCTTCGTGTCTACTTCCCACCTTTACCCACCTCGAGTTTGTGGTGTATACTAGTTCACTGTATTCATGGCACTGCGGCCCAATGCTCGCTAAACCTTTCTAAAACCAAGGAGGTTACGCCCAGTGAGTATAACGTAGCAACCCTTTCTTGTCAGATAGAGCTCAATGTAAATGCCAATGGCTGGTAATAGGGAATGAGAGACGGAAAATTCAGCTTTTAGTTAACCCGCACGCTGCAAATTTTTTATAGTTCAACAACGCACCGGCGAAATCTCCCACCGGCACCACTTTGTAGGTCAAAGCGTACGACATGTTACGCACTACTACGAGGGACAAATGGGTGCCGCTTTAAGGAGCTTCGCCCCTAAAAAAAGATAGTAAGGCTCCCTAATTCTTTGCTGCCGTTGCAATGGCAGCACTTACTTCAACGACGTTCTACTTATGAAACTAGCGGTTCAGGCTTGTTGCTTGCCAGTTTTGTCTAAAATTGCCTTGTGCAAAGCAGAAGAAAACACATAAACAATGAAGACGATCGCTTAGTTCAGGTTGAAGGTTCAGTGTTTCCTCGAAACAGAAAAAAAGTACAAAGAAGAACGAACATAAGAAGGATTACAAAAGAAAACGCAAAAAGACCACTTTCCAGTCGCCGTGTGGCCACGGTGCCGCCTTCCATAAATGCTTTGAAGAAAGAAGTATTGTTGATGGCACACGTCACCACACACCTAATTCCTTGGGTGGTGTGCGGCTTACACGATAGGCTCCGGTTTTTCAAATAAATGCCGCGAAAAAAAGAGGAAAAAAACGAGGAATAAAAAAAAGCACTACTTTTTCAATTGGCACGAAAAAACACATTTTGAAAACGGCACTGTTGGTTGGCGTTTTTGTGCAGTGTACAATGCTCTTCACAATGAAAATATTCCCTCTGGAATTCAAAATTGCAGTTTAATATTGGTGGCAAGATCAAGCAGGCGATGATTCAAACACATTCTGCCTGAAGGTGCAGAATGGGATGCAGGTAGCAAAACGACTAGCTCACTTTAATAAGGTTGTAGTCAGTTTCGCCCTCAGCAGAAATGTAGAAACGGTGGGTGCATATCTCGCCGCGGACTGGCAAGGTCGTTGCAGAAAAAAAAAGAATTCCCCACTGTAAACACTCCTCCGCTCATTTCCGAAAAAAATGTAACGATATAGCCGTGTCTTGTATAGTATCGTGATGCGGGCGATACATCGTAAAAGTATTTCACTACTGAGATACGAGTACATTTTTAAAAAGTATCTTTGAAATACTATCGCGATACTCTTGTATCGCGATGCTGCTCAGTTCTGGCAAACAGTTAATTTTTTGATTAAAATGAATAAATAGGATAGGTTGGTGCCATTATGGTGGCACCGGCTATATACTCTTTTTTTTCTATTAGACAACTATGCTGTAAGGTACACTATAATGCCGCAAAATGCGAGATTGTACAACATACTATGTTGAAGTACACAATAGCCAGACGTAAAAGGTCCGTTTGCATACGACAAATAGGTTAATATGTTCCACATACAAGGTCAGTTCACATCACATGACAGCTAAGATGGGCCTTATAGATTCATATGTACACAATTTCCCCTCACCAGGTCAGTTCACATCGAGACAAATGATTACACATATGAAACACAGTCTTTAAATACTACACAGTGCTTTTTGAATTAAGGTGACATCGCATATGGTTGGTCAATAGTTCCAATAATTTTATGATTCTTCAAGAAACCTCTGGAAGATGACAAGCCCTCTTTTCTGAAGACCTGCAGTTGGCCGTTAACCTATACTGCAATGAGCCGGTATTCATTGAAATGCAATCACGTGGTTCATTTCTCTTGCTTTTGCGTGTTGTTTTAAGGTCTCATATAACAGGGAAGCGTTTAGAAGTAGTGTTTTATCATTTTGCAGTGACGATCTGGCGTCGCTGCAAATCCGTGAATCTCACATTTTTGGGTAGAGGCGAAAATGTTGTAGGCCAGTTTGCTCAGATTCGGGTGCACGGTAAAGAACCCCAGGTGGTCTAAATTTGCGGAGGTGTCCACTACGGCATCCCTCATATTCATATGGTTGCTTTAGAACGTTATTTATGGTTGTTTTGGGAGCCACTGCGGGTTCTTCCGCTGATGACGAGCCATTTAGGACACGTTTAGAGCTCCAAAATGGTAATTTGGTTGTCGAGTAGACAATGAACACTGTACGGGTACACGTGATAGGTCGTTCGCGTCATCGTGCCTGGGGCCGTACTTTCACACGATGGTTTTGATGCACGCTTCTTCTGGCAAGTGTTCCTAAAAGGTTTCATATTCGCCAGCTAACACAACAAATCATAATAGGTGATCGTCCCACGGTTAACTGCACATAAAAGTACAAACCACATCATGTAAACTGGGGATAGCTGCCACAATAACTTGGTTAATAAATCAGCGGACGCGGTATTCGAAGCTCACGGGTTCTGTCCCTGCCCGCTGCTGAAGTTGTGTTTTCGTCCACTTTTTCTTATGCACCCTTAATTTATTGCGTATATAATACCCTATACGTTCTTGGCATCATTGTTTGTTAGTTCTTATGATCAATATTGTTTCTATGTAAAGAAAACGAGTCTTTAATGTTTATGCTTCTTTCACTTCAGAGGCGTGCATTCTGTGTCTTTGTCTCACATCTACCATTTCCCATCACTACGAGCTTCGGTCGTCTGAAAAGCTGCTTTGTTTTTTCTTATTTTGTAACGTTTTACAAAGCGAGAAACAGTTATCGAGGAAAGCAATCACGCCTCCTGGTTACCAATGAGTATGGGCAGCCAGAGAAGCTTGACATTGCACTGGGCCTTCGTGTGCACACTATGCAACACATGGATACTGTGCACTTTGTCGAACTGTTTTAACTATGTGGCTCTTACAATCTCTTTTTCCAGAGAAGCTCTCACTTGGAGCACTCCTCCTTTCTGCCTCTCTGGCAGGTTCGTTGATTGCCGTCGATAGCGGTTGCCCAAAGTGCAACGTCAGCGGCAGAGCTCGCTCCCGGAAATTGCATCTTTCCTTTGTATACTCGGGCTATAAGCTCCACTGGGGTTTATAGCAGTGACGAGGCAGTTTCAGGCTCTACGTGTAAGCGCCTACTCTATCACGCACCTTGCGCTAGCCCAAGTGTTGTGTCGGGGTCGGTACGTTTCTCCAATAAAGGCTTGTCCGTCTCGAGAAAACGTGGGGGTGTGGTTATTACCACGGGCAGCCACGAAAACCGCACGTTGCATAGTCCCGTCACCGTTGTGCAAGATATACAAAGGTAACATTCTTAACCACCAACTTAAGTATTTCCCCGATGCTCATTTTTCACTGCTGTTTAAAAGCAGGGAAACATCCTAAAACAGTTACTACATTTTAAAGGTTTTGTCGCTGAACTTGGTGGCACCGACCAGGGACCGATGCTTATTCCTGCTCTTTTCGTTGTGCAGATTGCGCTATGGCCTAAAGGCCTCTCTACCGGGCTGGTCACGCATCTGCACACAAATGGAACTACGCCAGTAATCACCGATGACACAACAACAGGGAACGAATCTGCGCAAGCGCCTGCGATCTTCTACGCACCTCTACAGCGCAGCTACCACGCCACGGACGAGATCTCGTCGACGCAAGCAGGCGCCCAACAGTATAAAAGCCTGGCTCATGACACGAGACACTTCAGTGGACTTGGTGGCACCGACCAGGAACCGATGCTTATTCCTGCTCTTTTCGTTGTGCAGATTGCGCTATGGCCTAAAGGCCTCTCTACCGGGCTGGTCACGCATCTGCACACAAATGGAACTACGCCAGTAATCACCGATGACACAACAACAGGGAACGAATCTGCGCAAGCGCCTGCGATCTTCTACGCACCTCTACAGTGCAGCTACCACGCCACGGACGAGATCTCGTCGACGCAAGCAGGCGCCCAACAGTATAAAAGCCTGGCTCATGACACGAGACACTTCAGTGGACTTGGTGGCACCGACCAGGGACCGATGCTTATTCCTGCTCTTTTCGTTGTGCAGATTGCGCTATGGCCTAAAGGCCTCTCTACCGGGCTGGTCACGCATCTGCACACAAATGGAACTACGCCAGTAATCACCGATGACACAACAACAGGGAACGAATCTGCGCAAGCGCCTGCGATCTTCTACGCACCTCTACAGCGCAGCTACCACGCCACGGACGAGATCTCGTCGACGCAAGCAGGCGCCCAACAGTATAAAAGCCTGGCTCATGACACGAGACACTTCAGTGGACTTGGTGGCACCGACCAGGGACCGATGCTTATTCCTGCTCTTTTCGTTGTGCAGGTTAGTAACAATTACTCGGTAACCTCATTAATAGACGATGATGTAACCCTGATGGTGCTGCCAAGTCCACGCTTTCTTGTTGCCCTGATTGCTGATTGCTATGATGTGTGTAAGCTGCTGTTACTAACATCGGGTGATGTTGAGCTAAATCCCGGTCCGAATTCTGATTCGGAATCGGACACCCGTCCCAACAATAACATTCTAAAACAAATACTCAAAGAACAAACTAAAACAAATAAAACGTTAAAGGAAGTAGTGGCTAATTTGAAAAAGGTTGAACGAACTGTGGATAATATGGAAACCAGGCTCACTAAAATCGAAAATGATATGGAACGACTTAAACACTGCGAAGAAAAATTGGCCGAGTATGAAAGTAAGCACGCCACCATGAAAGGTGAAATCGGAAGTCTTGCACTTAAACTGGATGATTTAGAAAACAGAAGCCGACGTAATAACTTGATTATCTATGGTGTAACGGAAGAGTCTGACGAAGATGCTATCTTACTGGAAAAGAAAGTAAAAGATGATATTCTGAAACAAACACTCGGTATCGAAGTAAAGACCATCGAAAGAATTCATAGAATAGGCAACCATAGAACCAGCCAGGGAAGGCCAATCATCCTACGTCTCTTCGACTACAGTGAAAAAAACAAAATCTTATCTTGCTGTTATAAACTCAAGGGTACGCCCTTATCCGTCTCCGAAGATTTTTCCAAAAGAGTAAGGGATATGCGCGCGCACTTATGGCACTCTGCGGCTAACGAAAGGGCCAAAGGAGCAAAAGTCAAACTGTCGTTCGATAAACTGAAAGTCAATGATAAAGTTTATACTTGGGACCCAGTAAAGAATGCTAGAACAGATATATCGAAGAAAGCGGGTCCACCACGAAACAACCGACCAACTTCATCTACGCATAAAACTTCTACAAATAAGAAAAACTCGAACTGACAGCACAGTACTAAAACACTTAGAATCGTTTCCCTCAATGCCAGAAGTGTGCTAAACAAGTTTGATGAACTAGAGAACATAATTTCGTCCTACCAACCTCACGTTCTAATAATAACAGAGACTTGGCTTCACTCCGGAGTACGTGACTCGGAAGTCGTCCCTCCCTCATACAGACTGCTCCGTAAAGATAGAGGGTCAAGAGGCGGGGGCGTAGCGGTAGCAATTAAAAAAAATATCAAATCCTTTGAACTCGATGGCATTCCCGACCACGAAAGCGTCTGGTGCAAAATAACATATTATGATAAAAGTATAATTGTAGGAGGGGTATATCGGCCTCCAAATGCGGCACCTGACTACATTGAAGTGATTCATGATTATCTTTCAAAGCATACTAACTCTAGGTCAAAAATTATCCTTACTGGGGATTTTAATCTTCCCGGCATAAATTGGAACAATGGTTCACATGATGGTCGTGACGTTGCTAGTTCAGAATTACTACTGGACGTAGCGTTCGCGTTTTCATTGAATCAACTAGTAACTGATAACACTCGGATCACTGCGACGTCATCGTCTTTACTTGACCTAGCGTTTGTAAGTAGTACATTAGAAGGTTCTTCTGCGTCCATCGAGAATGGCATTTCCGATCACAAATCGATTACCTTAACCTGCCCTATTTCATGCGCGAAGAAATACAAAAAGCCACTACCTACTTACTTTAAAGATTACGCACGTGCAAATGACCCTGCTGTGCTACGTTTCCTGGAAACACAATTTCATGAATTCATTGAGCTTACAGACGTAAAAGAACTTTGGGCGCATTTTAAAAGCACTGTTAAATATTGCGAAGACACATTCATTCCGAATAAAAAGAAACGCATCAACCGAGAATACCCTTGGATAACGCGTGAGATAATTCAACTGAAAAGAAAAATAAAACGACGGCAGAAAAAGGGAACCAAAAACAACGTACGTGATCTTATCGGGACATTAAAGCATAAAATGTCAGAAGCAAAAACCCGCTTCTTTAACACTACGTTAGCTTCGTTTATGGCGCACTGTCCCAAAAAATTCTGGCGATACTTATCAGATGAAAGAGACTCAATCTCACAAATTAAAAATTCGGAACAAATCATTAAAGATCCCGAACACATTGCTAATGAGATGAACAAGTTTTTTCAGTCAGTTTTCACGAAACATACCAGTAATGCGCTACTACCTCCTTATACTGTGAAAATACCCATGGAAGAATTAATCGTAAATGAGGAGGGCATACTTTCTCTATTACAAAAGCTTGATCAAAAGAAATCTACGGGCCCCGATCAAATCACTAACTCATTTTTAAGCCGATACGCTAATTGGACATCTAAGTATCTCTTTAAAATATACACGTTATCTCTTCAAACTTCACAGATACCAGACGACTGGTGCAATGCTGTAGTAATTCCTATACATAAATCAGGCCCCAAACTAGAAATAAGCAACTACCGCCCAGTGTCACTTACGAGTTCGTGCTGCAAAATAATGGAACATGTAATTTTCAAGGCCATAATAACTCACCTAGAAACAAACGAACTTCTCTACAAACAACAGCATGGTTTCAGATCAGGCCTCTCAACTATAACCCAATTAGCTGAATTAACTCATGACATAGCCAACGCAATCAACGATAACGTCCAATTAGATGCTATATTTTTAGACTTTTCTAAGGCGTTCGACGTTGTCCCACATCTGGATTTAGTCAAAAAACTAACGGCTTTTGGTATTGATATCAAAATAATATCCTGGATCAACAACTTCTTAACTAAACGGAAACAAAGCGTTAAAATTGACAATCAGCTATCAGAACCACTTGATGTTTATTCTGGTGTACCTCAGGGATCGGTTCTTGCACCTCTGCTATTTTTAATGTTTATTAACGACATCCACTTTTCCGTTGAGAACCCTATTCAGATGCGTCTGTTTGCCGACGACTGTGTCGTGTACACAGTCGTGCGCAATTCAGATGACCAAACCAAACTTAACAATTCACTTCAGGCAATTTATTCCTGGTGCAATACTTGGGGCATGAAACTAAACACATCAAAAACGCATTGCATTTCTTTTACAAATAAGAAATCCCCCCTTAACTATACATATAGGATTGGAAACTCAATTATCTAAAAATGCAATCAAGTAAAATACCTAGGCATTACACTCACGCCGAACCTTAACTGGGAACCACACATCTTGGCCATGTGTCAGAAAGCGGAAAGGAAGTTATCTTTCTTGAGAAGAAAACTGCGCAATGCACCACCACATATTAAAATAAATGCCTACAAAACACTAATTAGACCATGTTTAGAGTACGCCGATCTCATCTGGAGTCCACATCAAAAGTACCTGATTAGTAAAATAGAACGAATACAAAAATTGGCAGTAAGGTTCGTATATTCAGAATTCGCGAGGCAGTCCAGTACCGCAGATTTACTCGCAAGGGCAAATTTAAAACAACTTTTTCAACGCAGAATAATGTCACGATTAAAATTCCTTTACCAATTATATCATGGTCATTTCCACATATCACGCTCTCATTATCTGCAAGATCCGCCTAAACACTCATTCCGACTAAATCATTCTAAAACAATACGCCAACCTTTAAGTCGTGTAAACGCTCACAAACATTCACTTTTTCCGTCAGCTATCTCCCTCTGGAACAGCCTACCCAACGACATTGTTTGTTGTAGTACGATTGACTCTTTCATCAACCGCATACAGTGTATTGAATTTGCACCATGATTTTTTTTTTCTCTGGCAATGTATGTATTTCGCTGTATCTGTGTACCCACTCCTGCTTGGGCCGTGAAGGGCCTGCAGTATATTCAAATAAAAAAAAAAAACTCGAAGGAAAGAAGTAGTCTGCTAATACAGTGTTTTGTCTGTTAGCAGCAACGGTTCTAATTTTTCGCCGAGTCCTGTTTTATTCCTTTACTATTTCTTTCTACAAAATTGAAATGCTCCGTACACTTTACGTTGTTCTCTATATTCGTGGTCCTGTTATCATGAAACTGCATTCTTTGTGACTGCGGTGTTTTTTGAATACTTGCAGATGAAGTATGGAGGTGTCCGTTTCGTCGACATATTTATTACGTTTCCCGAAAATTGGGGAACACAAGTCGCCGGGTGTCTGGTTCGGTACGTCTGGTTGGCCTCCCTACTCGCCTTTCTCTCAACATGCCCTGTTCTCGCAGTGCAATAGTTCATATACTTCCTTGTCGCTGATGCAGTGGTTTCGTTATTCTAATACCTGGCAAGAACTCCCTACTTGTTTTTAAAAGCGCTTCTTCACGAACCTTTTGCTTGCACTACCTGGTGCGATAACTCGTGTTTAACATTTTCATCGAGCTCGTTACGGTTTAACCAATGCTGTAGTAAAGAGTACACGCAAGCGCTGCCACGCCCTTTCACAGCTATTAACCAAAACCTCCGGGGCATCAATGACTCTTACACGTGAGTGTCAAAAACAAGGATCCTTATTGTAGGACAGAAAAGAAAAAGTATAATCGAAGGAGGCACTCTCACCGCATCATCAGCGGAGAAGATACGCGACTGCTCCTCCGTGGCAGCGAAAGATGAAACTCGGCCACATGTAATGGGTCCACCGGGAAGTTGGAAATGACGTCTATATCTTGCTGTCAGGTGACTCCTGAAGTGCGAAGTGGTGCAGAGCAGAAAAAGGTGGCCGAATGACACCAAGCTGTGCGCCGATATAGCTGCTCTATCCCCCGTTTGCTACATCGGCATGGTGATTATGGACGTTACGGGTGCGTTCGTGTTGCCTTTTTGTAATTTTGCTTTTTCATCTTCGTCTTGCTAGTAGATACGATGTGATCTTGCCTTCTTCCGTTGGCTATAAGTACGACACTTTTATTTATCCACTGATTACTTTTCATTACCTCTTAAGAGGACGTTCTTGCTTGTCCCCTTTGCATCACGCCTAGATCACGAATAATGTATTTCATACCAAGTGATACCTTAACGTTTGTTTATTAATAGGGAGTAACACTAGGTATGGAGGCTGATAGATCTATATAACTTTAACTTGCAAAATTACACAGATTACTGAAGTGAACTCATCTATAAACGAAGTAGGAGTATGAAAAATGCGAGCAAGAGGTGTGTTCGCAATTGCACAAACCACATTTGTCATACCGCCATTCTTGTGTCGATAAAACCAAAAATCCTTTTACACTCACAAAAAAAAAAGAAAGCCATAGACAGATATGTGATCCCGAAATTGTTACAATGAATTGCTATGGAGAGGCCAATCGTGAAGAAAGTGAGGGGTTGTGGGGCTTCCTTTGTTTGTCTAGTTCTATCCTTCTCTCTGAACATCTTGCTTTTTTTATCTTTGTTTCGGTATTTTCCGAATGTTTTTGGTGTCCCTGTACATTTATGTTTCTTTCTTTTGCTCCCAATTAGTTTTGTCTCTTTCTTCCTCCTCCTTGCCTGTCTATTTCCAGAGCTTCCTCTATCTTCTATCTTTCAATTTTTTTCCTTTTTGGATCTCAATACACCTCTCGCTCTTTCAATCTTTCTTGCCGTACTTCGTTCACTTTATTTTTTCTCGCTTTGCATTTGTCCCTATTTTTTTTCGTTTCCTTTTTGTCTCCCCTCCTCATTGTAACTTCAAGTTGTAACACCCCCCCCCCTTCCTGCAATGTACAAAACAACACTATGTTATGCTAGGCTAGAACTTCTGTGTGGCCATCCGGCCGTATACATGCTCAGGTTCGAATTCCACATGGTCATAATATTTCCGGCACCGAGAGCTGTACTGTATCTTTTTGTCTCTTTTTCGCTTTTTCTCTTTCTGCACGTGCTCTCTAATTCAGCAGAGCCCTTGCAGCCTACGCCAAGACAGACTGGCGCATGAGTTCTCAGAGCATAGCAGAAAAGCAGAATACCAACAAAAACAAGATGGTCGTGGCCGCTTATTCTCTGTCGACCGAAAATGGCATAACATAAAAGGTTAGGAGTGCCGCATCCGAATTTTGGAGGGTACCTGAGTTTTTCCTTCAAGAATAGAACGTGATACCATATTCGCACCTCGTTCTAGTTATCCTCTCAATCTCTAGGGCGACCTCTCTCCTCAGTGGACACAGAGCGGCTTGGAAAGAGACTTCTCGCGTAAAAGTGGCTGTTTCGGATTACTAAAACGCCTGTGCGTATAGCTGGAAAGAGGCCGCTACAATATCAGTCTTCATTTTGAGAATTGCATATACACTTGAGTGCGCAAGGCGGCATGCGTACCTGCACACCTGCTCACTGTTTAGCAGTGTTGCTATTAAGGACGACAGACGTTAACCTATCGCGTTGTAAATGGTGGATCTTTCCACCAACCACTCGTTACGAAGTTTACATATTTGGAAGCCTAAGCTGGTTCTAAGCGGCAGCCTTTTGATATTACACGCTTTAAGAAGGCTTGATTCTCGAACCAAAAAACATTTGTAACATTTTTTGTTTTAGTTTTTTTTCTTTTATTGCGCGAACGTTTTGTGGTAGAACACTCACTTGTTAAGCAAAAGTTCCAGCTTGGATCCGCACGTGAGCTTATGACTTGACTAATTTATTAACATCTATATATTCTTCAGCATAAGAAACATTTACTTTTCGCTAACAACCAATGGCGCCAACGACGACACCAAACCCGGCATTACAAAGAAAAACGAGCGCTTAAACGTTGTCGCGTTAAAATTGTTCTTGCGCATCTAACGGCTGTTTAATAAAGTGCCAGGAGCTCGGAAATATTTCCTACTTCCTTCAGCGTTAAGCAATCAACGGTTGATCTCACAATTCAATTCGAGGTGTTAGTATGAAAGTAACCTAAAATGACAACTACCAACTTCGAGCAGTTCTTTCACGCCTCGGAGATTCTGTTGTCATTCGTGTCGACACCACTTTGTCTTTTGTCCTGCCAGCCGCGAAGCCGTGACGTGCGAACCCGGCCTTTCGCCACCAATTTCAACGTCGATGCAGGTCACGTCCAGCAATTTCTTTCCTTTGTATATATGCAGCAGACAGTTATAGTGGATGTTGTGGTTCGAGGTGTGTCACATCAATGCATTCGCTTGCTTTTTAAAACGCCTCTCCTTTTCGTCGTACGTGCCCAATGACAGATAACGCGATCCACTCTGTTTTCAAGAGCTGCTAGCAGAAAACCATTCGGCCGAATGGTGACAGTGTCCATGGTGAACGTAGAACAGATGCAATGCATTTGTAAGTGTTTTTTAGGCAATGTGCTAGAGCAGTTTTCTGTCCGAAAGGGACGGTTGTCAGCCTAAAATTCCGAGCAGACAGCATACGCAAACACCGGAAGAGCACTTGAATCATCGTCTCTAGTAGAATGTTCTTGAAGAGACCAAATATATCTTCATTCGTTACAGTCGAACTTTCAAGCAATAATGACAGCCTCTTTTTATAGGCTAAGCTTTAGCGGATACGTGGACACCACAGACTCGGGCGCTGACTTCTTGGCGCTTGTTGAATGTTTTAGTTTGTTCTTGGGAACTTAACTGTGATTAAACATATTTCTGTCGTTTCTCAGCATCATTAGCTGCCCGACTAACACTTTCCATCATTTGTTCCTCCCACGCACATCCAACGACTGGAACCACCTTCCCTCGTACATGATTTCCATTTCAAATCAAGGCTTGTTTTCCTCTACAATACCGAATTGCGTGATGACACGTGAAGTGTACATGCATAATTTTTCACTCTGTTTCCCCCCTGTTTCTGATAATGCACGTCTATTCAGTGTATTGGCTAACAACAAATTTTTATGTCTTGCAATCTTTATTGTTTTTATGTTACAATGTTTGCTCTTGGTTATAGTTTTTGTGTGTGTGTGTGTACTCCTCTCCCCTCAATCGCACAAGTTATGTGCGATTGAGGGTAAAATAAATAAAAATACAAATTCAAATGCTTTTTCAGTATCATTGTAGTTAACAGTTTTCTAAAATTAACCGAGTAATATTGACGTGCCACACTGAGTGAAAATTGGAGATGGTACTTCCTATAGTAAACGATATTTTTCAATAAATAGCAAATTATGCAACCCTAAGTTGTTTTACTAATTATTTTATATGAAAGATACCCGCATATCACTTATTACTTCTTACTGAAAAAAGAAAATACAGTTGTAAAAAACAATCACATGGTTTATTGAGGGTTGTCACAAAAATTATTAAATATAAATTATCTCTTTATTAAATTATCTCTTTATGCAATCCTTCGAAACAATAAAGTGCTTGGGTTCGAGCTTGTCGGTAAAGCATCATCGATGACAAACAGAGCAAAAAAAAAGGGAACAGAGGCAACATGCGTATTTTTAATTCTCTTGCTGGGTATAATGGTGATTCTCTTTTGCAATTGATCACGAAATATTATGTACCCAAGACAGTTCTTACATAACACGAATACGTATCTTTGGTGGGGTTTAGGCGCCCTAACGTTTTTCGCAAACTTACGTTTTTATCATCGTTCCTCGTGTTGAGTGGGGTGAATAGAAACTATAGGCACTTAGCTTGACCTTCAAGTACTGAACGCCGTCGCATGACGAGACCGGGCGTGCATCAACTTCAGAAGCGCTAGCCTTGCTCCGGCACCATGAATTGAAATCGTTACCCACTTTTTCTAAACAATGACTGCCTCATTCTTGTCGAATAAAAACTAATATGTGGGCACACAGCGTAATATATATACGTCTTTTGACGCAGTTTCAAACGAAAGGTAGGTTCCGTGGTAGAAAGCTTCCTTCCTACGTGGAAGGCATGGATATGAGCGTTTCTGTAACTCAATATTTCGCAGCGAAAGTTGTAATAGGGTCACAACAAAGGTCGTTTTTGGGACCGCAGTTGTCCGCCCCCAGCACTGCCACCACCAGTGTCCGTAACGGCCATCGTGTGAAATAAGAAAAAAACTAAATAAAGGTAAAATGCCGAGAGTAGAATGGCGTTTGAAGTTGGGCCCACTGCGTGTAGGCTCAGTGTTCTACCACTGAGGTACGCAGGTGCTGGAAACTCTGTTGCAAACTCACCCTAGGCAGGCTTCACGCAGAGTAAGAAATGGGGTTATAATATGTAATAACAAGGTTTAGAAAACACCAGAAAGACAACCATGCGTCACACAACGTTGATTGCGTGATTCGTCGAATGCTCCAGTGCATTACAAAAGACTCAGGCATAAGTTTTCGTATTCAGCCATAGCGTCAACAAAACGTGCGTAAATTCAGACAAGTACGAAGTACGTACCATTTCTCTCCGCAAATTGACAAACAGCAGCATAGTGAATTTCTCAATACTGAAAAAGAATCGCGTAGTGTTGAGGCATTCACTTTGGCCAAAGGTAGCCGTTGGTGCAAAAAAGTCAAGAAGTGCTTTTAACAGCAACTGATTCAGTTAACCAACTCAGTACATTGCTCAGTAAACAATCTATAGTTTTGCTTGTGTTTTTAAAGCAATATAGACTCCACATATTTGTCACATTTTCATAAATGTAAGGCTACCTTATGGTTTAAGTCATTACACTTGATAGAAGCGTTCGCATTACATTGCACTTTGTAACTGAAGTCCAACTAAAGAACCTTATATAAGAAATTTTCACTCTTCAACTATTCGAAATGGTGAAAAACAGATAAGGTTACCAGTAGACTGCTGAAAAATACGCCTTTCTTTTTTCATTACGATTTGAGAATGATGAGACATTCAAAATGTGACACATTGTACAAAACGGGTGGTCGCAAATCGTTATTTATGCTTCAAAAGCTCAATTGACTAACTGCACTTCAATATAATCCAATGTTTACTATTATCGCTTAGGTTGTATAACTGTCGAGTTAACTGCACTGCTTCTAAAAAGTGTCTGACAGTTACAACAGTGCCTTATGCGTATTCTGAACGCATCCTCGTGTTGGGACAATGCCTGCACTTCAAGTTTTGACACTCTACATGGTATTGACTACGCCATAAATCATAATTTTTCTTATGTAGGAGAGCAGCTATACTGCGCCATTATTCGTGTTTAGGAGAACTAGCGAGGTACCTTAAGGCATGTGTATTCTTATATGCACTTTGTGGAAATCTACTCGTGGCTGAAGACGACGAAGAATTGTGCCTGCGTACTTTCTTCAACACTATCTGTTTTATTGCTTTTCCACCTTTTTTCAGAAATAACCTGATTAGCTAGTTGAAAAACTGTCTATTGCTAAACCATTTGCAATTATAGACAATTTATTTCTATATCAATGCACCTTCCATTTCATGGTGTATCCCCCATGTTGGGTCGCATTAGTTTAACACCGGTGTTCGGCACTTTGAACCATCGATTTCGGCATGCTGAACTTCTTTTTCGTGCACCCAGCATTTTCTAGTTGGTCCAGCCACTGAACCTTCAAAATCCATTTACATTTTCCCCTTTTGGCAATATAATATTTATCACGGAAAAATGCGCGAGGCAATGTGTGTGTGCTGCTAAGAAAATGCACTTGGCTGGCAAACTTGACAGAAGCGCATGCCCCTCGTGGTTACGCTACAGTAACAACAAAGCTCTGCGATCACAAAACCTTTGGAAGTCAAATATTAAATGTCAGCTTCGTAATCTGGCACCGTTGAGCAGTGATAACTGCCAAAGATTTACGCCAGCTATTGAATTCCATTGTGCGAGCAATTGAAGAGAGCTGTTGCTAGGGGTGAAAAAAAATTCATTCCACGAAAAATATTTCCGAATGTCCGTCGCATGTACAAAGCGTGGAGATGGCTTTCTAAGCCAGGTTTCAGCAGCTTTAGCTTCGCTTGTATTGTTACATACAGGGCCACCTATAGTGTCACTAGTCGCTCCTATGACAGAGGCGTCACGCGCGTAGTAGTGCGCACCTGCGCTTCAAAAAAATACGCGCGCATGAAACTGTCTTGCAGCCACACCTAAAGAGAATGAGGATGAGCTTAGAGTCCGAGGATGACTGCACGTCAGCTTCAAGGTTTATGGAGACAGTATTTCGCATCAGCCAGTGACATCTGCAGCAACTCATGGGTTTGTCTGGTTTACGACTTCAAGTTGTCTCCTCTGCCAGAAGTGTTTGAATGCTGACCTTTGCGCAAAATCTTACAGCTACTCTGGTTACGTGCGAGATCTCCACGTCACTGGGGCGCGTTGAGCTGTTGCCGGTTGCAGAGCTTCTCTTCACGACAAGAAAGCCACCGGAGCACATCTTTGCCATGACGGCACAGTAGTACGAAACGTTTCAAAAGTGCGTGCGATATCGTGCTTTCTTATAGCATTCGCGAAAATTAAAAAAAAATTATCCTTGGATGCATACATTATAATGCCAACATGTACCGAGTGAGGTGACTCATGGGAAGAGGTGGAACTCGACGAAATAGCCAAGCTCATTGGATATCTAGTTTAAAGAGGGATTATTCGCACCACGGGAATCCATCGTGGGATACCCGCAAGCTCTTATCGCTAGAATAACAAAGCAAAAACTAGGGGACCCTAAATAAGATTTCAACGCGACATCGACATCGTGTTGCTAGTGCGTGCTTCAGGCACTTAGTGCATGAAACCTCGATTGATATGTGGGGTTTAAAGTCCCAAAACCACCATGTGAATATGAGAGACGCTAGTGCATGAAACCTTTTCAAGTTTGGTATGCACTCACTCCTTGGTCTCAAGAGAATAGACGCATTAGCGTGTGTGCCTTTTGTTGTGGGGTACCGGCTTTCAACCATGGAGCTATTGTGAGAATTGTATATTTTGACGCCCATTGGCAATGAAAGCTTGTACCCCGTATTATTACTTCAAAATGTATTTTTCAAATTATCTTAAAATTGTATATTGTGAATTTTTGTGCGCTGAATATTTTTGAATATGTAGTCTTTTTTTTATTGCACTGTTTAACATTTGGCAACCAAAAATTTCATGCTTTTTACGTTTTTAACGCTGGCATTGGCGTCGGTGTGGCGTTGTTGGTTGTGAGCGAAAAACTATCATCTTATACGTGACCGAAAAGTCGATACTGATGCAAATGAACTGAATAAATGATAAGAAAAATTGGCCCCATATCTGCATGTAATCTGCAAATGTCGTCGAAAGACGATAGTATTGCGTGTGGAAAGTGTGAACAAAGCATTTATTTGATGTTCTGCGAAAGAAAATCAGTGAATGATATTCCGGAGGCGCTGCGTTAGAGTGTGTCGAGCGTGCAGCGGAGGCGAACGAGCGCATCAAGTGACCTCACACGTAAGACATGAGCGCCATCTGGCAGTTTCTTTTGGAAAACAAAGTGCGTGGCCGTGCGTGCCCATCTCAGAGGTGATAAGGTGTAAAACGCGAGGCGACGGGTAGGTGCCACCACCATCTCGTCCCAGCAAAGCGTTTGAAACACTCCCCGTTCCGTGCAAGCGTTGCATGGAGAGCGCAGCGTGATAAGCGCTACGGTCTTTAAAATTACTTATGTATGCGTTTTCTAGTAGGAGATGCATATGCGCATAATATCCGTGTTGTTATGGTGCCTCAGACATGCGCAATAATTGTTTTTAATTGACAATTGCACAAGCATGAGCGCTCAACCTTGAGCAACATTGGTGGTCGCTGCGAATGGGGTCAGCTGTTTCAAGTAACCGATGACGGTAAGAGTGGACAAACAGACAAAATTACATACATACAGATAGACAGACCAAAATGTTTGCTTCGAAGGTCCCCAAGAAAGACTATCGTCTTTAAAAACACTAGACCGGACTGTAGACCGAACCAGATTTATTCGGGTCCGAGTGGGGATCACACCCAGGTCGTTTGTGTGGTAAGTGGATGTTCTACTACACGGTCACGACTCTGCTTGTGAAAACTAAAGAACTTTATCTGCTTGGAGATGTAGTGAAAGTAGCTTTCATGCGTCACCAACACACGCGTGCAGTATATATGCTCCACAATGCAACATGAAATATTGCGGTAATAACGAATGGTCAGACGTGCATTTCCAAAGGGCGTCAGAATATGTGATTATCATACTGGCTCCATGATTGAAAGCCAGTCCCCCACTACAAAAGGCACACACGCTACTGCGTCTATTCCCTTAATGCCACGTAGTGGGTGCATAGCAAACTTGAACAGGTCTCATGCATTTAGTATAAGTACGCACTACGAACAGTAGGTTGCTATCGCATTGAACTCCTATAAGCGAAGCTTTCGGATCCCCAAATTTTTTTTCATTCTAAAATAGTCTTGTTGCTCGACTACATATAATTTTCGAAAGAGCAATTCCTTGAGGAAAACTTGCCTTGCTGCAATGCGTGGTGGAGTACTATGAGACCGGCAAAAAAAGAATTTTTCCGAGACATGTGAAAAATAACGCTCGCCGCGGTGGTCTAGTGGCTAAGGTACTGGGCTGCTGACCCGCAGGTTGCGAGTTCGAATCCCGGCTGCAGCGGCTGCATTTCCGACGGAGGCGGAAATGTTGTAGGCCCGTGTACTCAGATTTGGGTGCACGTTAAAGAGCCCCAGGAGGTCAACATTTCCGGAGCCCTCCACTACGGCATCTCTCATAATCATATGGTGGTTTTGGGACGTTAAACCCCACATATAAAAAAATCATTTGAAAAATAATAATTTTCGCGCGGTAAAGAAATAGCTCAGAAGGGTTAACCGATCAGCACACCATTTTGAAGTGGGGGTAATCACTAAACGACACACTCATTCCGCAATAGAAATTTCATTGTGATTGTTTGTTATTTTACATTTCTCTCGTGCTGCAATACGTAGGTTAACAGGGCTCCTCGTCCAGCATGAAGCTTTTATAGGGTATTTTCCCAAATGGTTTGCAAGCATCAGCGGCATTCTGTGGTAGAATACTCGACTGCCCTGCACGAAATCCTAGTGGGAATACCATTCAATCCTGGACATTCTTTATACATTTTCTTCGTCTCCATATATTAATATTTAATTTTGTAGGTTACGCCACCAACGGCGATGCTGACGGTCACGCCGCTCAACGCAGGAACGGATGCCGAAGAGCTGCGCTCTAAATGGCAGATCACAATCAAGCAATGCCGCGCGTTTGATGTTCGTAGTAGCCACCGCATGTTTCCGATGCATTAAGGTGCCCTTAGCTTCACAGTGTAAGCTTTTTTTGGCGGACATGCTCCTTCATTTCCAGTTTCTGTGTGGCATTTATGTTACCTCGTGATGAAACTTGTATTCTTAGGAAAAAACAGTACCGGGACCAGGCTATCGCACAATAAATGTATTCTTATCAGTTTTCAAGTTTCGGAGAGCCTAATTTGTCGCTCTTCGCAGATGACATTTCCGGGGAGGCAGGCAAGTATTACAGTGGTTATTCCACAATCTCGCGAGTCTTTCTCTTTTTTTTCATTCTGCTGCTTCAGCAGGCGAACAGGTCTATAAACCACGTCTTCACTTTCCGGACAACAAAAAAGGGTTCAGTTACATAGCATCAAAATGCCATGTAAGTACGATGTCAAAACAGCCACGTTATTTACGCTGAAGTTGTCCTCGTATATTCTCCTTATTTGTTTTTTCGCTCTGATTCTATACGTTCTCACTAAAACGCATTTTATTCTACCGAAAGAGCTGGAGTGATAGCCTAAAGTGAAAATGCGCTGCTACTGCGTGATCATCTTTGACTGCATCTCTTTCTGGACAGGTGGATCAAAAGAGAGGCAAATTGAAAAAAAATTTCTCTTGAACACTAATAACCCATACAATTTTCTTTGTTGCTCCAAGAGGCCTGACACACCAATACTGTAATCTGCTGGATTGTTATTGAACTAGTACAGTAACACTTGCACTAGCCCCCACTTTGCCTTTTTTTACACAAGGAAAGAACTTCGGTCTTGAGTGTAGGCATGAAGCGATATCTAGTACGTGTAACTTATGCATGAAATCGGAGGCCCCAACAATTTTGCCGTAGTATGTTTCGAATATCTTGTAAAAGCAACAGTACGATAAGAAAAAAAAAAGCAAATGTCTGCACACGACGTCTGGCTGCCACGTGTCAGCGCCACAACCATGGTTTTTTCGACGGTTGCAATAATTCATTTCGTTGAGTATCATCATCATCATCATTATTATTATTATTATTATTATTATTATTATTATTATTATTATTATCAGCCTCATCAGCCTGACTACGTCCACTGCAGGACAAAGGCCTCGCCCATGTTCCGCCAGTTAACCCTGTCCTGTGCCTGCTGCTGCCAATTTATACCCGCAAACTTCTTAATCTCATCTGCCCACTTAAACTTCTGTCTCCCCCTAACCCGCTTCCCTTCTCTGGGAATCCAGTTAGTTACCCTTAATGACTAGCGGTTATCCTGTCTACGCGCTACATGCCCGGCCCATGTCCATTTCCTCTTCTTTATTTCAACTATGATATCCGTAACCCCCGTTTGTCCCCTAATGCACTCCGCTCTCTTCTTGTCTCTAAGGTTACACCTACCATTTTTCTTTACATTGCTCGCTGCGTCGTCCTCAATTTAGGCTGAACCCTCTTTGTAAGTCTCCAGGTTTCTGCTCCGTAGCTAACTACCGGCAAGATACAGCTGTTATATACCTTCCTCTTGAGGGATAGTGGCAATCTACCTGTCATAATTTGAGAGTGGTTGCCAAATGTGCTCCAACCCATTATTATTATTCTAGTTACTTCAATCTCATGGTTCGGCTACGTGGTTATTACCTGCCCTAAGTAGACATAGTCTTTTGCATTTTGAAGTGCACTATTACACATCTCGACGGGCTGTTCTCTTCCGAGGTTGTCGTACATTACTTTCGTTTTTTGCAGAATAATTTTAATACCTATTTTTCTGCTCTCCTTGTCTAACTCCGTAATCATGTGTTGCAATTCGTCCCCTGAGTTACTCAGCAATGCTATGTCATCGGCGAAGTGCAGGTTAGTAAGGTACTCTCCATTAACTCGTTGAATATACAGCGCACTAGTTGCACTCTACCTTCTCATACTGGTGTTAGTTTGCTACAAATATTGATTCAGTTGCACAAGCAGTAAGTATTACGGATATGGTTAGGCTGACTTAATTAAGAAACGGTTCACCCCACCAGCTCGTTTTTCACCTTACCAGCTCGTTGGTGCTAATTCTAGATGTCTCGAGTTGACCTGTAGGGTAGTCAATTTGGCAAAACCATTGATTAGGAGGGCTTTATTTACTGTGGCGCAATCTCATCTTTATTATCTAATAAAATTTCATGGGGTTTAGTACAGAACGGAAAAAAATTGCTATCTGGCATATAGAATGTATCTGACCTTCCACGCGAAAGGACAGACACGCAGAGCCGTGGTATGTAAGAAAAAGCACCGCAACTAAAGAACACAGCGCAGGCACTGCTTGAGAGAAAAAGGCAAACAGGTCTATGCCGAAACGCTGGCTGTGTTCGCGATGTGGCGCTGTTTGCGCATAGCAAGCACTAACAAAAATAAACCTAAACGACTCGCACTCAAGCGAAGAAAATGGATCATGCGCATGTAGCGTATGCATAGCAACACCGGATCCTTGTGTGGACGCCAAGGCAGGCACCATCAGTTTTGCTCAGATTTCCACTCCACCTTCTGAAACCCACATGTGTCAGGGTGGGAGAACGTTCGGCGGGTCCTCTTGGTCGGGAGAATAAACAGTTGAATGCGATAGCCACCGGGCAATGTGCTCTCAATACATCGAAAAAAAACGAAGGGTATACGGCAAACTCTGGTGCTCCATCAAGCGAGATACCGGCCACAACAAGACTGCAAGCTATTGCTTGGAATATATTGTGTCCACAGCTGGTAGCGAGATAGAGTGCCAAGTGTCTGCACAAAATGAAAGAAGAAATGAACAAGAGATAGACAATGGCTGAAAGTAAAGTTTTGCTGGGGCCTACTAACATTACATGTGACATAAGTAAATATGTGAACTACCTGGCACTTAGTTTGGTTAGAACGGCATTAGCCTCTTATAAACTTGAAACAAGCCTGTTTAAATAAATATGCGAGTTCTTTACTCTAAGTTGAGGATGAGTGAGTGCTGCTGGTTGACTGAAAACAAATAAAATACCTATTTATTCCAGTAATATTGGAGCGATTATGAATGCAGCAAAGCAACAGAAATATTATAAGAAAAGTAAAGAGGTTAACGACTGCGTCAAGTTCGCCAACCTAAACGTGGGGAGAGCAAAATAAAGAAGTAAAACAGAGAGAAGAGATACACCTTGCACGCCACACGCACACTTCCACACAGTGCAGGGCTTAACTGGCGGTCACTCAGTGACGTTGCCCTCAGAAATTGTAGAAGAGCTCACGTGGCTTTCCGGAGTGTTGTACTTGAAGACAATACACCAAAGATCCTCGCTAGTGTCAATGGGTGATCATCCACTTTTTTGAAGGCACACTGGAGAGTCTGGCAATCTTGTTCAAAGTCGGGACAGCAACACAAGACGTACTCCAGAGTTCCTACACAGTCGTAGCTGTCAAACTTGAATGAGTCAGCCATACTAATGTTATAACTGAATAATTTGGTAAAGGCTACAACGACCCATTGCCGACACAGCGTTGTATCGTCACGTGATGAAGTCTATTGTGGCAGCTGTAGTTCGTGTAATTAAGCGAGGTTCTGTGGGTGAGAAATGGAGTTCAGTAAAAGATTTTAATGCGTAAGCGTAGAATTTCGCGCGATGTGGCGAAGGTATTTTGCAGCATCGACCCTTGAAAGGGGCACGAGCAGTGTGGGTGCTCCATTGTGGACACATCGCGAAGCGTTGTTGGCGAGGTGGTTACCGTTGATCTCATAATCACCGGGCAGGAACAAAGGACTGTGTCATGTTCTTTATTAGTGGCGCGGTGACTAATCTCATTGATTTCAGGCATCAACTTATGGTCGTTCCCGAGTCGTAAACTTCGCAATTTTTAAAGGACCACTTCGGAGTTGCAGAAAATAGTCTACGCACTGGAAGATTCTGGCTTAACAAACTCCATTGCAGCCAGAATGAAAGCGAGCTTGGAGCCCATAGTTGTCATGACGCGTAAGGTCTGGAACTTGACAATTATTGACCAGAATAGAACCAAAAATCCACTCGTTGAGCTTCCTGAGAGGGAACCGTTCACAGGATTATGAGTTTGGTTAGCATACAATCTATGCAAAATGTCCAATGATACCTTCTTGAGGACTGCAGATGACAAGCTAGACTTTTCGTATACTACCGGTACTTGAAGGTGCACAGGAAGTCATTGCAGGCACCTTTCCGGGCATAGTGGTATGGTTGCGCATGAAAAAATTCTGCAGATGAAATACTGGTTAGCTGAAACAACTCTGGAAAACATAGCAATATGTGCACGGAGTGTGTGGAAAGATATATATGTCGTATTCGGGTGGAATTTGGCAATGACAATGGTTGCACGCCTTCTTGGTGTTACCCAGGTATGCTGACAGGGCCGTAAAATGCAGTGCAACAACGAAGTGGTGCTAACGAGGCAGTTTCACAGTTGTTGGTTGGCATTCAGCATTTGAAGATAAACAAAATGCAGGTAGAATAACGCAGATGCTATAGAGTGTTAGTCCGGCCTTGTTGGTACATGTAGAGCTTCGGAAAAACACCGCTAAGGCTGGACACATGAAGAAGCGCTTGATATTGCTCGTACATGTGTCCCGTCCGAAACATATTATGCGAGCGAAAAAGACCTCTTTACATAAAATCCTTAAGCAACCAAAAAGCTACTTCAACTATATAACAAGGCTTCAGCGTTCCCGAAACTCGCGGTACACATTTCGAGTGGCAGAGAATTATCTTGAGGCCCGTGCACACAGATTTGGATGAGCAATAAAAAACCCAAGTGATCGACATTTCTGAAGCCCTCCAATACACCGTTTCATATATAATATTTCATGCATTTAGAACGTAAATTTCCAGCAATTATCAAAATAATGAGCCTTAGGCCTTTTTCACTAACTTGCATGCACCTTTGTCATCTGATTCAGCTGCACACTTTCGGCGCTTATATTCGGCTACATCAGTAGGAGAATCTTAGGCTGGTAGTGCATTGCAAATTGGTGCAAAAACACAATAACACAGGAACAACACAACATGTGTTCTCTGCTTCCGATGTCCTTGTGTTTTTTCATGCTAATTCACAGCGCAGTACCAACTAGCTCGGCTTTCTATACTTTTGTAGGGTGGTAGGATGACGCCAGGTTGACTCACTCAAGAACAGTACATAGCAACGTATTACTAAGCAAAATAAGCAATCTGCTCCACATAGCTCCACATATGCTAAATTTGGTATCACGTGATGTGAATACGTGACGAAGGTAAACGACACAATCAAAAATGATAATCATGACACGGAAGTCATGTACGGCATCATTTACCCACACCCCGTAATGTTGTGCTGATCTTAAAGTGACACATGAACATTTCATATCCGTGCTTCGCTTATCTTCGATTGCCACTGTACGTGGGATCTGCCAGTTTCTTTCTTTTCTCTCCCGCATGCAATGATACCAAGGCACAAAAATGCAATAAAAGTACCTAATAATAGAGGCACGCAAGAGGTCAGCATTGAAAAAAATTAAATTTCGCAACATATACGGCAAAGGCGCGATGTCGCTACTGCTTTCGATTGTGACGTCATATTTTATTTTCTTATTTTTTGTGTGGTTAGTTGTCTCCTCCTCACGTAGATGGCGACGTTGGCAACGAGCCGGCGAATACTGAATTCATGGGCTTTTATGGAAGTTACGCTATCAGTTTACTTATATACACCTTGCCCACTGTACGTGGCGCAAGAGGCACTCGACCAATGAGCGCTATCCATGGTGGCTCGGAAGAAAAAAGTCTAAAAAACTGGCCCTGTATCTGCATGCTTTATTGCAGATGTCCTCGAAAGACGATAGACTTTCGTCTTTAGAGAGAGAACGAAACGTATTCGATGTTCTGCGCGAGAAAATCGGTGAATTGTATTCTGCAGGCCCTATATTAGCCTCCTTGGGCACGCTAATCGCGAGCGCTATCTGGCAGTTGTCTCCGAAAAATAGGGAAGACGTGCGCACCTGTCTCGTAGGTGTTAAAGTGTAGCACGCAAAGCGACAGGCAGGTGCCACCACTGTTATAGTGAACTAGCTAATTTTACTATACCATCGTGTAGTCTTAGAAAAGTGTTGGAAACACTTGCCCTTTTGTGCATGGCGTTGCATTGTCAGCGCAGTGTGATAAATAGTATGGTCCTTAGAATTACTTATGCACACCTTCTCTAGAGTAAAGACGCCCATACAGAATACTGGCGTGTTGCTGTGGTGCCTCAGATTTGCGGATAAATGCTTTTCAATTGATAATTGCACTGGCAGAAACGCTTAAACTTGGGCAATATAGGTGGATGCGGTGGATGGGGTCAACCATTTAGAATTTGTTTACCTATCTCTTTGATTTCACTGCGGACAAACAGAGAAATGGACAGACAGACAGACAGACACAGACAGACAGACAGACACAGACAGACAGACAGACAGACAGACAGACAGACAGACAGACCAAAACTTTTGAGTCGAGGTACCGCAAGAAAGGCTATGGTATTTGAAAAGAATGGAACACTTTTTTCAATAGTACAAACAATGCCGTATGCAATCACTCCTTGCCTTTACATAAGTTCATTCATACATGAACTGGTCTGGCAGTCATCGAGTACGAGTGCTGCTTCGCGGCAACACAGGGGCGGCAGTATGGTTGGTAGGAGGACAAGCAGTTTCCACAAGTATGCTATTGTTGCTGCCAGGGAAGATGCCCAATCAAGTCACTGGTACTCACTGGTACTCACTGGTACTCACTGGCACTCACTGGAACACCATGATCATTGGTACTCTCAGGCACTCTGTTCACTCTACTCAAGTTTTCTGCATTGACGAACCTTTTGCGCTGTTGCACACGAAACTAAAAATGCAACATTAGACACAAATTTGAGCACTTTACCAGGAACCTGTTTAATAGTTTCTTCTCTGACAGATCTCACCATGACTGCATCTTTCACAGCAAAAGGTCTAGTCGCACCACGACGTTTGTTAGCAATGCTTCGTTCTTTTCATTTTATTTTTCATTGCTTGAGTCTTCAACAAAGATAGACGCGTTCGCTACTTCTAGCCGAGGAACAGTTCGCTAGGTGTCTTATTAGTAGACGAATCGGTTGTCATTCTCTAAGAAAAAAGAATATTATCAACTTGATGCTGCAAGCTTCTGCTGCATTCGGATTTTTCATCAACCAGTACTGATTTCAACAGTGTTTTTTCCACTTTATGTACAGCCTGCTCGGCTGCACCATAGGAGTGAAGGTTGTAGGGTGGAGTGAAAGTGTGCTTCACGACAATCGCGCGAATAAATTCTTGAAACACGGCGCATGCATACTGGGGACCATTGTCCGGGACCACTTAAACCAGTAGATCATAAGACGCGAACACTGAACGGACGACTTCAACTGTTTTCTGCGCAGTTGTACTGGACATTAGTTAAACTTTCAGCCATTTATAGTGTGAGTCAATCGGGACCCAAAAGGATTTTCTATCTTTTTCCGCGAGGTTCGTGTGTAAGCGCTCCTATTGTTGGAATACGACATCCATTGCGGCAATGGTGCGCCGCGGTATGGAAGCTCGGACACTGTCACAAATTTCGCATTTTTACACACTCCTCCAGGTCTTTGTCAATGTTAGGCCACCGCACAATTCCGCGAGCAATCGTAGTCATTTGGGTACTTTCAGGATGCTCTTCATGCAACAGGTAAGACGCTCAGTCGCAATGAATTGAGGATCACTATCCGGTTATCCCAAAGACGGCAGTCAATATCTAATGAAAGTTCGTACCTTCTCGAATGTATGACTCTAGAGGTTTGTCAACTGCTTTCGGCCATTTGTTCCATGTCATTTCATGCACTATTCTCAGCTCTCTGTCTTTATCTGCTTCTTTCGCTACTTCTTTAGCCGTCGGTGGTAACTCTGGAACGAGCGAAAAATAGTTTACAGCGTCTTGAGTAGGTAACCGCGGCGACGCTAACCTAGACAGCCCGTCAGCATTTTCATTCGAGCCACCCTTCTAGTACTCAATCGTATACTGATAACTGGCAAGCAGATTGCTCCAGCGGTGCATTCATGCTGCTGCAACAGAGCTTGCATGTTTTTTTGGGTCAAAATTGTAGGTGAACGGGTGATGACCTATGAAAATAGTAAACTGTCTGTCATACAGATATTCATAAAACTGCTGAAAGCCGAAAATGATTGCAAGCGCTTTTCTTTCAATGTGGCCGTAGTTTCTTTCAGCTGCATTTAGTGTTCGAGAAGCGTATACCACCGGTCTGTCTTCCCCATTTACCACGAGAGAGATAACGGCAGATACACACCATTCGCTGACGCGTTGTACGTTAGCTTTAGCGGTTTTGTTCGTCATACAGCTCGTGAACTCCGTCCCTACAGCGAAGTTTTGTTACGAAACCAATTATATGGACACTCTCGGCTGCATTTTGCCGTCTGCTTCTGCATCGACGTCGATGTTATGCACCGTATATGTATACGTATCTATATATATGAAAACTATATATATGAAAACGACCTCTGCGTCGTGAAAGCGAGGCGTTAATCACTGAGCCACCCCGGAAAACCTTCTTAGCCGTTCAGACGGCAAGCTATATTTATATCTACCACTTACCGCTGCCGTGTTTTCGACATTACCACAAAGGTGGAGCAATGACCGCACGTCGCTACATCGCGCAACAGTGCCCACTCTATTCACGCGTACTTAGCCCGGCTTAGAGAAGATGAGCTACGCTCCCTCGCGCGCCGTTATCTCGCGGTGGCGAGCAGGGTAGGATCGTACGCCTTGGCTGGCCTCGGGCTTTACGTGGAACAATTCTGCTGTAGTTATCGGGCGCACAAAGTTCACTAATTATTGCAGTCTCCGTTTGCGAAAAGCGCGCGCTTTTCAAACTCAGTAAAGTAAATGAGCGCTTATTCGCGTGCATCCGTACCTGTGAGTACGTTTCGTGCGTAATTTGTGCGTGAGAAACGCGCAGCACGTCTCGATCTGCTTTCTGCTCTGTGTGTGACCTTTCAAATTTTTGCTATCGCGTTCATTGCTTCGCCTTAGCGGCAGAGCTGTAACTTTTTGCAACATTGAAAACATTCTTTGCACTCCTGATTTGATTGATATGTGGTGTTTGACGTCCCAAAACCACCATATGATTATGAAAGATGCCGTAGTGGAGGGCTCCAGAGATTTCGACCATCTGGGATTCCTTAACGTGCACCCAAATCTGAGCACTCAGGCCTACAACGTTTCCGCCTCCATCAGAAATACAGCCGCTGCAGTCGGTATTCGATCCCGCGACCTGCGAGTCAGAAGCCGAGTACCTTAGTCACTAGACCACCGCAGCCGGGCTGCACTTCTGGGACCCATTTCATTGAATTTATTTCCTCGGCAGTGTGTGCAGTAGCTCTAGTGTTTCGGCCAGACACTGTAAGAAGTTAGCGTAAAAGTTAAACAGTCCTAAAAAAGTGAGTACCTCACCTACGTTCATAGGTTCCGGTGCTTTTAATGCGGCCTCTACTTTTTTGTCGTCTTCAGTCCTGCACTACTAATCTCATGCCCGAGATACTTAACGCTGCTCTAAAGAATTTGCATTTGTCGGCATTTGTGCAGATGCCGTGGTTCTTAATCTGCTCTATAACAAGCTCAGTATTTTCTGCGCATTGTTTTGAGTTCTTCTTGCAAACAGAACGTCGTTCAGATAGCACGCGGTCCCCGGAGTTCCTTTTATTCTTCATCCGTGGCCGACCTAAACAACGCAGGGGTGTTTTCCACACCATACGGAAGACGTCTGAATCAAAACAAGCCGAAGTGCGTGTTCACTAAGAATTTCTTGCGATCCTTGATCAAGCTCGAGTTGTACGTATGCTTCCGATAAATCTAAAACAGTTAAAACGGTACCTCTTGCTACCGTTGCAAAAATATTTTTAGGCAGGAAAGGCGGATAGTGATCTACTGTGAGATGGGGGTTCACAGTCAAGCGATAGTCACCGCAAAGTCTCACACTTTTGTGGCCTTTCAGCACCGCTGAAAGGGGCATCGCCCAGTGAATGTGCTGGACACGGTTGATAGTGTCAGCTTGTTCTAAATTTCTTAGCTCTGTTTCCACGATGTCAAGACGTGCGTAAGGCACTGGCCAGGCTATATCGCAAACTTGCAGGGCGGTTCCTTTGAAATATTTTATGACTCCGAATACTTTCTCAAACACTGCACTGTACTTTTGCTTCAAAGAAATTTCAGAAGTTTCAGTTGTCACTGTATTTGCCGACAATACATGTCGCCAGTTAAACTGAACTTGTGACAATTAATCCCAGCTCATTGAATTTGGCATGACATGGCCCTTCTCGTTTTGAGCAATGAAGAACCACTAATTGTAGTCCTTGCCTTCGTAGGTTACCCGGACATCAATTTGTGCAGTTACTGGCCAGGGACTTCCATTATAGGCTGTTAACCTTACGTTAGCCTTTTGCCAGTGGTTTTGCGGAAACAATTTCAGGACCTCACTTTTGCTCATCATTGAGACAGTAGCTCCTGTGTCAACCTGCATCTCTACCTGTATGCAGTCAATCACTACCCTTACCTTGTATGCCCCACCTTAGGCATCACTTCCACTCTAAACAACAGAGTTTCATCACGAGTAGCTTGTACATTTGTCATATATCTAATTTTAGTTCTGCACGTTTCGCTAAGTGTCCTGTTTTCGAGCATATATAGCACTTGTTAAACAAATGCGGATACGTCTTCGTGATATGTGAGCTATGACATCTAGTACAGGTACCATTGGTCCTTTGAGGCGTAAAATTATTTTTACCTGTTACCGAAGATCCCAGTTGACGTCGTCTTCAGTGGCACTGGCGCTGTTGGTCACCTCGTGGCTACGGACATCATTGTTCTGTGCTTCCACTGCTTCTATTCATAGCGCTACACTGTAAGCTTTCTTGAAGGTGAGGTCGTTGTCTTCCATCGCGAAGAGCTTGCAGTGGATGGCGTCGTTTCGTAATCTCACATTGAGGTGGTCCCGAATTGCTTTTTCAAGAAACGTGCCGAAGTTTCACGTGGCTGCCATCTTCCTGAGTTCCACAAAAAAGTCACTGGTGCCTTCACCTGAGTGCTGGTCGCTCCAGTTGAACTTGTACAGTTCCACTACTACTGAATGCTTGGGCGTGTAGTGGTTTCGCAGGGTCTTCACAGTATTCTCGTAGCTGGCTTCTACGGGAGTTCTCGGCGAAGGCAGATTTTACCTCTTCAATAAGCGTCAAGAACACTTGCTGCTTCGTTTCCTTGCCTATATTGTTGGCAGTAGCGAATGCCTCGAAGGGTTGCACGTAGATGTCGAGGTCACCCTTCTGCGGTGAAACCTCCGGCAGGCGAACAACACCACTGCTCGCCGTGTTAGTGAGCTTTAAATCCGTAGCACTATTTCCAACCTTGTCACCATTTTTGCAGCTTGACCCAGGAAGACGGAAACCAGGTGAACTTGACAGCAGGGGCTTACTGCTTTTTTCGAAAAGGATCGAAACAGTACAAGGATGTGAGCATAAGACAAACGGTACAGATAACTTCCAGGTTTTTTATAGCGTTGGCCAGGACGTTACATCATTAACACGTGGACAGGCACGCAGGCACGCAGTAGTGGCTGCACCGATCTTATCACAGATAGCATCCAGCTTGCACGAAGCTGAATGGCGTCATACATTTCATTATTAATATGTACCAAGCACACGTGTTCTTGCTTTCAACAACTTTCAGGCTGCAAAGTGGTTCAACATGCATGAAAGAAGCAAGTTTTAAAATGCTCTTTTAAGCGCTTGTCAGTAGCCAAATTACGGAAGTGCACTTTGCACAGATGGCTCGAGGCAAAGAAAAATTGAAATGGAACAGCCCGACCACGCAACTATAAAAACAAGTGCTAGGACTCATTAAGAACGCAAGGACGGAAAGACTCATAGACAGCGTTCACAAAACAGTTGAGGCGCAAGGCGTACACAGTATGAATTGCTCTCTAAAACCAAGACTTGTAGATGTATGCTAGAGAAACTGTGCAGCTATGTTCGAAGGCATGTGGCCAAATGTGGTATTTCTTGAGACATGTGGGCTAAGTTCAGTCACAACATTACCGCGAAAACTACACTCTGCACAACAGAAAGGAAGTGGGCAAACCAGATTGAAACTAGATTTAAAGAGCTTTAGAGACAACAGGGAAGTGGTTCTCAAAGACGCCAGTTGTTACAAACACAAAAATATTTCTTCACACTTGTATTTATCCACAGTGAAGAAGGCGGGGCAGTTGCGCCAGTTAACACGACACGCATTGAATGTGCAGAAGAGCCAAGTCATAAGGTCATAGAACAAACTGACACTTATTAGATAATCAGCGTTTTATAAACGGCAGTGAGAAGCTTTGCAAATAGCAGAACTTACCCTGAGGTACTGCGCATTTTTATAACAGGCAAGATAACCCGGGTCGAGAAATGCGTTTCCATTCTATACATTCTAGGGGTCCCAGACAACACGTCTGAGCCCACGGAATAGGTCAAACTCAAATAGGCAGCAGGGAACATTATCCGAGGAGGGCTCACTTTCCTAGTTATCAAAGAGGTTGATCTTTCGTCAGACCCGGTTAATGCGCGGAATTGGAAGGGCATACATACTGCATTAGATTACCTTTAAAACATTATAAACTATGGAGGCATTTCACCCAGCGCTTCGCTGTATATTCCGCAAGTAACAGTCTTTCCATTGGCGACAATTACAAGCGAATTCAAGCAAAAGTCTGGCGTGATTAGACGCTATTATTGTCGTATCGCCTTAAAGGTACACGCAGGGCTTATTCAACGTACAAGTAGAGGAGCAGGGCTCTTGGTAGATGCGTCGCTTGGAGGTGCTTTTGATAGGGTATAGTGCTTGCACGTTAGCGGCCTGTGCCTTTGCATATGTACCTCACCTACTCCTACATTTGTGACGATTACCTCCCTCGCACTTCGAGTTAGGTGTAAGAAAAACCAAGAAAAAGAAGCAGCTTATACAGTGCATAAGGAAGAGAAAGGTGAAATGCTAAGCACACCTACTTAATGAACAATAAAACGGTGTCAGTATGCAGCCGGGAAATACAACTGAACGACACGAGCCATAACGAACGCGCAAAATAAGGCTTCATGCGCATGACATAAATTATGTTGTAGCTCGGTTGTTTTTATTGTACTATTGTTCACGTTCCGTTGTACGCAACCAATTTGTAGTACACGTCACTCACGTGGCGCAGCGCTTCATACGTTCCGAAGTACTACAGGCTTAGCAGATTTTTCTAAAGGCTCCACGAGGATAAAAAGGGGTGCGCACTCAAACTAGATCTTTTGGACTGCAGGGTACGTCACGGTGGCTGTTGCAGCAGCGTCGTGCATCTGCTTGTCGCTGTACACATATGTTCAGCCGTGCGTGCTCTCTTGCTTCGTCGGTACGCTCAGCGAATTCTTCGGCGCCAGTTAACTGATCAGCGTCTATAAAAGTAAGCATACAGTCTAATATCGTCTGAACTTCGCTGCCGTCGAACTTCGGGCCCAGGCAATGTGCTCTGAATACATAGAAAAAACACAGGGTATATGAATAAATCGAGTGCTCCATCAAGCGAGATACCGGACACAACAAGGCTTGACGCCACAGCTTGGAATGTTTTAGGTGAGCAGCTGCTAGCGAGGCACAGGACCAAGTGAGCGCACAGGATGGAAAAAGGTATGAAGAGGAGATGGACAATAACTGAACGCAAAATTTTGCTGGGGCCGAATAATATTATATGTGACATAGGTAAATACTTGAAGTACCTGACACTTACTTTGCTTAGAACGGCATCAGCCTCTCAAAAACTTGGAAAAAGCCAGGTTAACTCCAAACGCGAGTTCTTTACTCTAAGTTGAAGAAGAGTGAGTGCTACTGGTGGACTAAAAACTAATAAAATACCTATTTGAACCCAGTATTATTGCAGCGTATATTAATGCAATAAAGCGACAAAAGGAGTATAAGAAAAGTAGAAAGGTTAGCTAAAATGCGAAGATTTGGCCACCCTACACGGGGGGAGAATGAAACAAGGAAGTGAAAGAGAGATCTGAGATACACCTTGCACACTGCAAGCACATCATCCACATAGTGCAGGGTTTAACTGGCGGTTGCTCAGTGATGTTGCCCTCAGAAATTGTAGAAGGGCTCGCGTGGCTTTCTGGGGTGTTGTACTCGAAGTCAATACACCCAAGATCCTTGCCAGTGTAAAGTGGCGATCACCCAGTATTCTTAAGGCGCACTGGAAAGTCTTGCAATCTTGTTCAAAGTCGGGACAGTTACACAAAAGAGGACGTTTCTACACAGTCGTAGCTGTCAAACTTGAATGAGTCAGCCATAGCAATGTTATAAATAAATGAGGTGGTAGTGGCTACACCGACCCACAGCCGACACAGTATTGTAGTGTCACGTGAGGCAGTCTATTGTGGCAGCTGTAGTTCGAGTAATTAGGCGAGGTTCTGTGGGTGACAAATGGATTTTCGTGTAAGATTTTAATGCATAGGCGTGGAATTTAGCGCGATATGGCGAAGTTATTTTGCAGCATCGACGCTTGAAAGGGGCATGAAGAGTACGGGTGCTCCATTGTGGACACATTGGGAAGCGTTGCCGGTGAGGTGGTTACTGTTGATCCCATAATCACCCGGCAGAATAAAGGACTCTGTCATGTCCTTGGTTAGTGGCATGATGACTAATTTGATTGATTTCACTGCAACAACTGAAGATCGTTCCCGCGTCGTAAACTTCGCACACCTCAAAGAACCGCCTTGGAGTCGCACAAAATAGCCCACTTACCAGAAGATTCTGGCATAACAAATTTCATTGCAGCAAGAAAGGAAGCGAGCTTTGAGCCCAGATGTCATGACGTGCGAGGTCTGGAACTTGACAATCATTGACCAGAAATGGAACTAAAAATGAGCCCCTTGAGCTTCCCGAGAGGGAATCGTTCACATGATTATGAGTTTGGTTAGCATACGATATATGCAAAACGTCCATTGATATTTGCTTGAGGGCTGCAGATAACAGGCTAGACGTTTTGTATATTACTGGTACTTGAATGGCACAGGAGGTTATTGCAGGCATCACTCTGGGCATAGCGGTATGGTTGCGCATGAAAAAAAATCTGGAAATGAAATACTGGTTAGCTGACACAACTCTAGAAAAGTCTGCCTTTAGTCTTTCTCGCGTCAGGCTTGCGAGGTGATGGTCAGGCACTCAGGATATAAGGCAAATATTCACCCGGAATGTGTGGAGAGTTATATATGTCGTAATCGGGTGGCCTTTGGCAATGACAATGGTTGCGCACATGCTTAGTGTTACCCAGGTGTACTGACACGGTCGTAAAATGGAGTGCAACAACCAAGTGGTGCTGTCGAGGCAGTTTTGCAGTTGTTGGTTGGCATTCAACATTTGATGATAAACTAAATGCAGGTGGAATAACGCAGATGCTATAGAGTGTTAGTCCAGTCTTTCTGGTACATGCAGAGCTTCTGAAAAACACCGCTAAGGCAGTACACATGAAGAAGCGCTTGATATCGCTCGTACACTTGTCCCGTCCGATGCATTTTATACGAGCGAAAAAAACCTCTTCACATAAAATCGTGAAGCGACCAAAAAGCTACTCCAACAACATAACAAGGCTTCAGCCCTCCCGAAACTCGCCGTACACATTTTCAATGGCAGAGAATTATTTTGGGGTCCGTGTCAACAGATTCAGAAGAGCGATAAGAAACCCAAGTGATCGACATTTCTGAAGTCCTTCAGTGCAGCATTTCATATGATATTTCCGTGCGTTTGTAACGTAAATTTAAAGCAATTATCAAAATTATGAGCCTTGGATCTCTTTCACTAACTTGCATGCACCTTTGTCATCTGATTCAGCTGCACACTTTCGGTGCTTATAATCAGCTAAAGCAGGAGAAACTTATGCTGGTAATGCACTGTAAATTGTTGCGAAAAAACACAATAACACAGGAACAACACAACACGTGTTCTCTTCTTCCTATGTCCTTGTGTTTTTTTGCGCTTTTTGACAACGCAGTACCAACTAGCTCGGCTTTCTATACATGTGTAGGCCGGTAGGTTGGCGCCACGTTGACCCACTCAAGAACAACATGTGACGACCTATTACAAAGCGATATATGCAATACGCTGCTCTGGTTTGGCGCCTAGGGCTCTGTCTAGCTGAGCACGAAAATTGTCAGCGTCGTTTGAACCCTGCAAACCTTCGCGGCCCTATATTTGTGGGCACCTAATAAAGAACGTATCGCGAAGGCACATTCGGTGACCCATTATAGTTAACAGCAAAGCTATTTGAGCGGTCGTAATACGCATGCCGTATCACGATTTCTGAACTGGTACGTGGGAGGGAAATTGGGTAGGCTTCGCTACTCACTACTGGTGGGCAAAAAAAAAATTGTAGGCTGTCCACGGAGTGCATCATGAGGAGTGGGGTGAAGCATTCATCAGTACGCCCTCGCTTCTGTCCGTCCGTTCATTCTTGCTTTCATCTGTCCGTGCGGCGTCTGTGCAAGCGTTCATGCGTCCATCCGTGCGTGCGTGCGTCCATTCGCTCATCTATGTGTCCGTCCATCTGTGCGTCTATCTTCTCGTCCATCCGTCTGTTCGTACGTCTATTCATGCTTCCATCTGTTTATGTCTCCGTCCTTTTGTTCATGCATCCATCCATTCGTCTGTCCGTCCGCGCGTCTGTCCATCCGACTGTCCATCTAGTGAACACTCCAAGAACCACCATCTCGCATTTTTTCATCATATATTCGGATAGATGGATGTATGAATGGATATGGCTGTACCCTTTAGATCGGGCGGTGGCTAGCGCCATCAAGCCGTAATACTTAGTGAACCAAAATCTAGATTTATTTTTTCCCCTTGAATAGGGAGGTTGATGATTCGTACTTTGCAGTGAAGAGTTTAATTTTCACTCGTGCCTTGACTTTAGCCACCAATCAGGTAACCTCCGTCTAGTTATTTCTACCCGCTTAAAGTCGATTTTGCCCTCCCTGTCCCTAAACCCAAGTGCTTTGAAAAACTCTGCGCCATCATCCTGAACTATAGGGTGAAGCCCTTTACAGAACATTATCAAGAGTTCGGCAATTTGTTCTTCCTCTCCACACGCGCTGCATACCGTGTCTACCCCTTCGTATTTGGCCCGATATATGTCTTGGTTCGCAATACTCCCGTCCTGGTCTCAAACAGTGGAGAACTACCCCGAGTATTATCACAGATCCTTTCCTTAGCAATTTCCTGCTCAAAAGTTCGATAGATCTCTAGTGTGGACTTCTTCATCATGCCATTTCTACACATTTTCGTCTCAGCTTTCTTCACCTTCTTCCTAAACGATAATTCTTTTTGGTGTGGCCCCCTGCTGTTTTCCAAGTATTTGCCACTGAATTTTCTCGTTCGCTTCTTCCATTTTGTATTGACATTCTTCATGTATAAGTAGCTGAATACCTTCCTAGCCCAACGCTCCTCGCCCATTTCTCTCAGTCGCTTCTCAAATTTTATCTTGCTGCTAGCTTTCATGCCCTCAAATGATGTCCATTCCATATCACCTTGTACTCCTTAATTTAGTGTATTCCCTTGAGCTCCTAAGGCAAGCCTACCTATTTCATGTTGCTTAATTTCTAATCCTGCTTCACATAGATCATTCACATTCATCACATAGAAATACTGCCATCCAGAGGACATAGCAAGAACTGAACGAGAGGTGGCATGGCCAGACTAGAGGAGCGGCACGCACGCGCTTTCTCACGGCTTGTGCTTCTTGTCTTGTTACCACCTTTCACCGCCTCTAATACATGTGACTTTGACCCAAGCCTTCCTAAAACCAAGGAGGTTATGCCCAGCGAGTTTAACGTGGCAACTCTTTCTGGTCAGATACCACTCAAAGTGTGTCCTTCTGACACTAGTTTTGTTTCTGACGCTATAGTAGTTAGCATCAAATACAAGGCAAGTTATATTGCAGAATAATTCAACGATACTCCTCTAGGTTATTCCGTCAGAAAGAACTATCTTTTTATATATGATTAACGCGCGCGAGTTCCCTCCTCAATTCAAATGAGTGCGGGCGTGCCGCTCCTCTAGTCCGGCCATGGAGATGGCTACCTACTACTACGACGCAGTACAACAACAACAGCTACTACTTCTACTACAACAACAACTACTACTACTACATTCATCGCGGACACACGGCCCATGGCTTAAAAACTTCGCCCTTAATAACAGCATATCCGCGGACTGAACGATGATGAGTGGGGCAAAGCGTCCGTCAGTCCGTCTGCGCTTCTGTCCATTTACTTGTCGCTAAATATGTCCGTCCGTGCGTCCTTGCATGCGTCTGTGCATGCGTCTGTCCATGCGTCTATCCGTTCTTCCGTGCCTGCGTCCATCCGTCCGTGCCTCGGTCCTTACGTCCATCGATCCATCCTTGCGTCCTTCTGTGCGTCCATTTGTGCGTCCATGCGTCCATCCAACCATCTGTGGATCAGTTCACATATCCGTCCATCCATCCAAGCGTCTGCGCATCCGTGCGTGCATTTGTGCGTCCATCAACTCGGGATCCGTTTGTCACTTCTTTGTCCATCTGCGCATCCGTCCATCTAATGAATACTTCAAGTACCGCTATTCAGCGGACGTTCCAAGGACTAAATGAGAGGTGGCTACCTACTACAACTACTACTGCTACTAATACTACATACATCGCGAACGCACGACCCGCGGCATAAGGAGTTTCACCCTCAAATTAATAACGGCGATTAACGTAAGTATAACATTTTCTTCTGTTTGTACATCATAAAACCACACGAATGCTATCGTTTTATAACATCTGAATTGGTTTATTCTACCAACAGCTATTATCCAGCGACTAATCCTGGAACAAGGTGGCTACGTACTACCTACATTGGGGACTTACCTACGCACTAAGGAGTTTCGCCCTAAAATAAATCACAGCATATCCACGGAGTGCATGATGATAGGTGGGCCGAAGAATCCGCGAGTCTGTCCATTGTTTCTTGCTTCCGTCTGTCTATGCGTCATTGGTATGTGCGTCTGTCCGGCCATCCGCGCGTCCTTCCATCCACCCATCTATGTTGTTGCGCCCGTCTATTCGTCCCTACGTCCTTCTGTGCATCCTTTCATGCGTACATCCATCCGTGCGTCCACCCGTGCGTCTGTCCAGACGTTCGTACACGCGTTCGTCTGTTCCGCTTCCATCCCTCCGTCACGCGTCCGCCCGTCCCTCCGTCTGTACGTCTATGCGTCTGTCCATCCGTCCGTTCATTTAGTGAACACTCCAAGTACCACCATTTTGCATCATTTCATCATATATTCATCATGTAAAAATAGGGCAATCCAGCGGACAATTCAAGGACTAAACAAGAGGTGGAATGGTCCGGACTATAGGAGCGGCACGCGCGCACTCTCTTGCGGCTTGCGCTTCGTGTCTAGTTCCCAGCTTTCGCCACCGCTAGCTCATGTCACTGCAGCCCAACTTCGCTAAACTTTGCTAAAACCAAGGAGGTTACGCCCAACGAGATTAACGTTGCAACCTTTTCTGGTCAGATTGTGCTCAAAGTGCGTCCTTCTGTTAGTAGTTTTTTTAATAGGCATCAAATTCAAGGAAAACTTTATTGGAGATTTAGCCACTGATACTCGTTTCTATAGGTTAGTTCATCAGAAACAACTATCTTTTGGGGGCAAAACAGAGAAGTTTATTGCAAAATGGTAACAACGTTTGAGGTTAGTACAACTGTCTGGTGTAACAAATCACTTCTGTGGCGTGTACAATCAAGAGAACATAGACAGGATGTAACACACAGCACTTCCAATATTCTCACAGATCACGAATCACTCAAGAAAACAAAGAGAAAAGAAACGCCAAAAAACAGTAAATTGAAACAGATTCACATATTATGTGTGACGAGAAGCAATTTTTCCCCCTGAGTTGAAACGGCAGTAAAGGAAGTTCAATATTCCCGTTCCGAACTCCAAGAAAACGTGTATGCCACCTTTTGATAAATGCTTCTTCACCCTGAGTTTCCATCTGTTCGGTAAGGTGCCGAACCATGATCATTCAAATCTTCTGTAGCGCTGGGTTCGCAGCTCGTTGGGGTCGTCGCCGTGCTTCGGCCATACAGCGGCGACGCCACAAGCCGAACATTGTGACGTACAGTACGAGTTGTTCAAATAAGCCCCTTCTGCACTGTTGGCTCGAAGGAACCGACACTCCGAATTGACGACGCACGACGTGCCACACGCCTTTGGCAGCTACGCATTCAAACATCGTGTGGCGGAACGTTTCTCTTTTCCCGCAGTTGGGGATGTGGTAATTGGGAACGACGCCCCACTCTAGCAGTCTCTGACGAGTGGGCAACGTGTCCCATCACCGCAGCCAATCAAATTCTCTAACTATTTCCGGTACGTTGTTGTTGCGCAATTTCTTCGACTTGCTGGGCCTCCATCTCTCTTTTTCTTCGTCAGTAATCGAGCGACTGATTAAAATTTCGCTAATGCGTGCGGATGCGAGCTTTGCAAAGTATTCTTTGGTGGTGTCGCCGTCAACCGAACGCTTGAGGCCCTCTGCTGCCTTATAAAAGGCATGTGGGTGTTCTGCATGAGGTCTCCGGTACCTTTCCGACGTGAATGCGGCTCCAAGAGTTCCGCTCCAATATAGCAATAAGCTACGGCCAGGGTAGTCATTGTCCTGAAACAATTTTTGAACTGTTTTAGCTGCAAGTGCCTTTGTGAATGTCCCAACATCTGGAAGACTGAGTCTTCCACAACTTTTTGGGAGCTTTAGGAACTTTTGTTGAACTTTTGGTGTCTTCCCGTCCCATAGGAAGGCTCCAACCAATGACGCAAGGCGGCTCGCAAAAATTTTGGGTATGAGGGCAATGTGCCCGATATAAAAAGCATATGAGTATGCTCTGGTTTCCACCACGGTCACTTTCACGTCAAGTGACAAATTGAAGTCAGTGGCATACGCGAAGACCTGCGTTGCTCGATGTACGGCGTCCTCCCAATTTCTTTTGGCCACCTCCCCGTCTTGAAAGTATACCCCGAGGACTTTAATGGCATCCACGTATTGAATACCACCCGGTAAAGAGCCGTGGAAGCTACCGAAGCGAAGGGCTTTGCTTTTCTCCGCATTCAGGAAAGCACCCGATAAACTGGCATACTCTTCGAACAGCTCCAAAAAAGCGCGGGCGGTAACTGGCTTGGTTTCGCACGAACACAGAGATGTCATCCGCATAAGCGGTGATGCTGACTCCAGACCTGTCATTGGAAAGACCTGAATATTAGGGCACTTTGCTACTTTCCCAAGGAGAGGATCTATGGAAAGAACAAAGAGCACCGGTGCGATTGGGCATCCCTGGCGAACACCTCTTGTTACTGCAAAGCATGCTGTCTCCACGCCGTTGATGAGAAGTCGGCTGGTCATGCTGGTGTATAGAAGCTTTATACAGCGAACGTACTGCTCAGGCAAACCAAACTTTCTAAGTACGCAGTATAGGTAGCCATGTATGACCCTGTCAAAGGCCTTAGCTTGATCCAATGACATGAAAGCACCGGTAACGTTTTTGGCGTTGGCATAGTAGAACAAATGTCTTATCAGAGTAAGTGTTTGAAAAATAATCTTACCCGGCACTGCACACGTTTGCGTGGGTGACACTATTTCGGGCAGAAAAGGTTTTACCCTCAAGCCAAGGATCGTAGCTACGAGTTCGTAGTCTGTGTAAAGGAGGGTAATCGGCCTCCATGACTGTGGATCGTCAGGATCCATGCCCTCCTTTGGCATCAAGACTACACGGCCCTCACTGAAACACCTCGCTTTTGCCCATCAACAATGAACCCGTTAACCATGTCAGTAAGTGCGTCGCCTAGGACGTCGAAGAAAGTTATATAAAACCCTGTCAGTATTCCGTCACGACCTGGAGCCGTGGTAGTGTTCATTTTCCTCGAGGCTTGCCAAACTTCATTTTTCGTCGACTCAGCGCAGAGCGTAACAGACGCCTCAGGACACAGCATGGGCAAGCCTTCGCAAAATTCTGTGATTCTTTAATGCTGGTTCCTGTCTTTGGAGCAATGATCTGCAGAGCAGAGCCTTTCAAAATGCGCCCTAAAGACCTCCTCGATTGATTTGATATCTGTGACGATGCTCCCACATTCTGTCCGTGCTGCACAGATAATACTGGGCTGGTGTTTCTTTACCCCTACTCGCTGTGCGCATGCCAAGTTACCTAGTTCATCCGTAGGCAGGTGCAGTTCCTCTGCGCGTTTAAAAGCCCCGGACCTTGCCCTCAATGAGAGGTCGTATTTAGCCTTTTTGGCCCCAATGTACTCTTGAATTGCGCCGGACAGATTACCTGCATGCTCACCGAATTGAATACGCCTCAATGTTTCATTCTTTTGAGATGTTAGACGTGCATGGCGCATTTTCCCAGCCTCCTGCACAATCACACACCATCTGGCCTTCAAGAGATCCCATGCTGTCGGCGTAATTTGCGGTGTGTCTTCCAAAGACGCAAATATATTCACGCGCATTTCAGATACCGAAACTTCCTTATTTAAAATTGATCAATCCATTGGCCACAACTTGGAGCAAAGCCTTCCCAGCTGGGCCTTCAAAGTGAACAGCACTGGCATGTGGTCGCTGAGCTTGCGTTGCCCAGGCGCTAAAGAAATGACATCGCATGTCGTTAAATTTTCAACGAGCTCGTTAGGGCTATAGACTCCGCCAATTCTGCTCTGAGACGTGCCCTCAACGCCCGTTGCTCCAAATGTGTTCCCGTTAAACGTTGCCCATGCATGCATCGACCAGCTTCAACACTCTACATATTTTCTGCAACTGCTTCGAATGTTATGTGCTTTGACCTTGACTAGGGCCTCAAACATCTCGAATTGAATCAAAAACACAGTTGAAATTACCTAACAATACGCACTGTGCTGAATTTAGCAGGAATGATCTGGCAGCTCTAAAGAAGTCATTGGCAAGAGACCTATTCACGGGTGCGTAAAAGTTGGTGAATCGGATTTACGTGTCGTTTATTCACATGTAGACGGCAATAACACGGCCTTCTGCGTCGAAGAGGCAATGCGCACCCCGCCTGAACCTCGGATTGAGAAACACGACACCGATTCCACGCGACTGCGTCTGCGTTAAGGAGAAGAAGGCTTCAACCGAAAATCTAGTACGGAGTGTCATGATGTCGTGCCGCGTTCGAAAGTTGGTCTCTTGTAGAAAAAACACGTCGAGCCTGAGCGAGCGCACAAGGTTCATTATCTCCTGTTGTTTTACAAGATTTTTGAAACCACGAACATTGAAAGTCATGAAAGATAGCCTATCCATTTGAAATAAATTGAGGGGGAAACGAAGCAATCGTTTTTCACCTTTTTTTAACAGTGATGCGTAAGGGGACGGCACTGCCTCTCCTGTGTCAAGCGGCAGTGGATGAAGTACGTGAGGATACTCGAAGGACTGGCACTGAGATTTACTCACGCACACAGATAGAACGGACTCAGTAAGCAACACCAATAATAACAGAAATAGTACACGCAGCATGCAGCGTAACTCACATGATGCAATTACCTTACCAGGGCATATCCACCACGGCATAGAGCTCACAAATTGGCACATGAAGGTTTTATCGTGAATGACAATAACATATGGAATACTAAACAGTTTTCATGCATCAGAGACAACTAATGCATAGTGGTTGTACGGCTGTAAAGCAAGCATTGCAACGGTAAAGAGAACAGGAAGGGGAAAGAATGGATGTGGGCAGCACAAATTAAAAAAAAAACATTGTGTCCTCACTCGCATCAGGTGATGGATCTCGGTTCGGCGAATCCACTCGGGGCTTTTTGGATGTTTCGGAGGTGGTGACATCACTTCCACTGCTTGTACTACCAGGCTTGGTGTAGCGCTGAGAGTTTGTGTCTCTAGACAACTTGTCGGGAGAACACGTATTTTCAGGAGACCAAGATACCGATCGTGAGGCTTGCGAAAATCTGTCACTCCTTAATTTTCGTGATGGTGACCGGCTTCTAAGATGTCTGGAAGTCTTGTGGGATGCTTCTTCTTGGGCCTGTACAGTGTGTGTGCGAGGCGTGTTAGGTTTCCTTGAAGACGTGGTCTTTACTTCTTTCATGGGCGTCGTCTTCACACTACCTTCCAGGCGCACAGGTGGCCGTTCAAGGAGCTCGTCACTTGCACTTGTTGCCTCAGAAGGTCGGAGCGATTTTCCCGGTTGGCCAGGGCTCCGAGATGCTTGGGACGCTTCCTTCAGCGGTGATGCGTTCGAGGATTGTTCGTTTTCTGTGGCCTTGAGTTCCTCTGACGAAGACTTAGCAGACGCACTCGGCTTCTGTACAGCGTTGCTGGGATCCAGTGACGACGTTGTGGGAGATGACAACGCTGCGGTGTCCCCAGTCAGCGCAGAAACGTCGTTGTCACTCGGTGTGCATGGCGACGTGGCATCAAAGCCACTGGCGTCTTCTGTCTTGGCGTCATAAAATTCTACGTGTGTTGCGCTGTCTTCATCCCAATAATCTGGAATCTCCGGTGGCCGTGGCTTGGTTTTGCGTTGCAAAACTTCCATGTGCTAGAGGTTCCAATTTGGGTTGTTCTCTTCGAAGCACTTTCTCCACATTCTGGGAATTCTTTCAGTGACTGTGAGGTGCTCTGCTCTGCGTCTACGTATGACTTGGGACTGAAGCAATCTTTCGTTGCGTGGTCCCCATTACAGCGTTTACACTTGGACACACAATCCTCAGATGTATGGCCGAAGGTGCCACATCGTTGACAGAAGGGTTTTGTGCAAGCAGCCGCAACATGACCTTCTCTGCTGCAGCGTTCGCATACTCTGCGCATACCACGATACTCGCGCATACTACGATACCTTGTGACCTTGTAACTTGAATCCTTGGTTTACGATCAACTTGGTTGCTTGTGCAGCCGACCGAGCCGCAACTAGGAACTTCGAAGCTCCGAGGTGTTGCAGGAACAGCACCACTTCACTCCCCATGACGTCTTCGAGGCCATCGATGATCTCGTCGACGGACGCCGTCCCCTCCGCGACGGTGAAGTTGAAGCAGTGCTCCTTGAGCGGGAGCGCCGCAGGCCTTGACGCCATCCTCGCTGGTCCCGGCAGAGCCGACGACGATGAGATCAGGCCTAAAAAAAACTGTGCCGAACTATTCCTTGCGTATTTTTTTATTTTTCTCTTTAATGCATTGCCTACTCTTTAAACAATTGGCGGTAGTGAAATCTGTTGTATGAACATAACGAGAGTCTAATTATAAGGGTGCAATGATGCTGCGCAATCACCGACTTTACGCGATATCATGATAGGTGCGTCATAAAATCGCCAGATGGCTGAAGCTCGTTCGAATACCTTTACAGATTATAGCTTTGTAGCAAGAAGGTGTGTGAACCCACGAGACATGCAATACAGACTAAATCTGGCGCTGTAAAGAAAATTGCAGCTTAGAAGTGTTTTTATTTCACCTTGCTAATCGGGTCATGTGCAGTATGTCTGTCTTTTGTAGTGTGATAGCGCTGCTTCTTGATACGAGACCTTAGCAACAAGCTGAAGTTCAATATATATTTAACGTTTACCTTTTACTTAGGCCTCACTTGAGCTCTAGTTTCACCCATAATCTATTTAGCTTGGGTAGCTGTAGGAGTCGCTCAACTGTATTTATACCAACGTTCCCCTTGGTCTGTCAGATTCACCGGTTTCCGCACAAAGTCGTACTAACGAAATCACTGACTCAATCGTTCTGATACCTTCATGGTGCCAATCTTTCGATGAACCGGCCTTAATGTCTCAAATTGTCGTAGAAGGTGAGAGCTGTGAGGGCGGGGGGGGGGAGGTCAAATGGTGCATACATTGGTTTATGGACTGAAACACATTATCATTATCGTCACAGTAATTTGATTTATCGTGTGCCGGTAAAGGTACTACACTTGTAAAGAATACTAATAATAATTATAATGATAACATGCGGAATTAACCGCGCCGAAACCGCGCTTTTATAGTCTTAATACCCTGCAAGGCACCACGAATATTGATGGGTGCCTCACCGACGCACCAATCACGGCTTTCAAACAATAAGCTATTCAAGTTTGGCTTTTATCACATTTCGATACTCAAAAATTTTTTAAACTCTCTTCGAAACCCATTAAAGCATTGTTTGGATTGCCAGCCATTTTATATTCTTTTTTTGGCCACAACTTTTTTTGAATGTACTCGGAAATACAGTGTACTTGTATTAGTATTCAAGTGATATTTCAAATATTTAATTTTGTGCAACTCAATTCTTCACCCTCCCTGTAACGACCCTCAAGTGAGGGTTAACAGTATGACAAATAAATAAAATAAATAAATTAGTACCACTTTTAGTGGGCGCCGGGTTTCGCTTGCTTGTTTCGCCTACTTCACGAGTTATTTCATGTCTGTGCTATTTCGGCACCATGTTTCCCGCTCTGCCGATTGGGGGAAGGAAGGTTCATCAAGCCGCGACTGAGCGGAATTTTCCCCCTTTTCATGGCTATGGTTTTATGTATACATGTCAGAAATAGAGATTCAATTCAATTCAATTCAATTCACGAGATGCTATTGAGGAGTGCTGGGAAAGTTTGATTATCTTGTGTTCTTTAATGCTCTCTGAAAACACTCAGTACATGGGTTCCCACTATTTCGTCTCTGTTGCTACGCGACCATAGCAGTTGTGATCGCACGCCCGACCTTTTGTTCAGCAGTCAAGCATCCTAAACACTAATTCATGGCGGTGGCTGTCTAAATGGTTGCTATTAGTACTTCTGCATGTTCTAGCTGAAGCAGCTTCTTGAAAAGAAAGGCGAAAATTTAGACAACAAAAAATGTCACAAAAAGACGATCACTTTACCTGATCTTCCTGTTGTCTCAATTTTTGAATGGCTGTCGAACTCTTGTCATGTGGTTGAAACCATTCCATTAGCTGCTCAAAATATTTTTACAATAATGTTACAATAATGCGTTTGAATGTCCGCCGACCACGAGAAAATTATATGCGCTGTGCCACAACAATCAATTGTATGCACAATATTCTTCATAACGTAAATTAAGGATATATTAGCCCTCTCAAGAATTTCTGTAAGAATTCTGTATGCAGTTGATATCGTGCGGCATACTTTCTCAAGCATGCATATTGATGATATGCACGTTGAGGCTATAATTTATATTTACAAGCATACCTATTATGACTGAATATACATGAACCCCTTATGAATGATTGTAAAACAAAGGCTACTATACTGAAATCACGCTAGAAACCTGACAATTTAGAAACTTGATGCGGATTTTCAAACAATGTAGCAGAAAGTGCATATTTTAAAGTGTTCATTAGGTCACGTTTCGAACGAGTTAGTCCAAGCACATCACAAAAATTCATGCCTACGTATGACGGCACTTGAGGTACGGTGCAGAATTTCTGCCTTCTTCACAAATAAATGTTTTTAGCGGCAGACTGATTTATTTATACTTTCCCCGCAGAATGACAACACTATAATACAAGGCGAGTGGTGTGTACAACTAAATCTATATTTACCAGGTTATGAGGTTAACGTTGCGAAAAAAAGATATAATATGGGTTAAAAAATGTTTCATAACAAGGCCACACAGTTCATATTTTTTTTCCACCGAAGCTTAATAGGAGCTGCAGATTTCGGTGGTGGTTGAGGAGGTGACATAGTAAGCGAAAACCACAGACATGTGCAGGCAAACTTGGCCATCAAAGGTCCGCAAGTAAGTAAAAATTTGTTAGAGCCCTTTTCTATTAACTGATGCTCTCTTGATTTTGGGTTTTTAGGCAATCATTTGTTTTTGTGATCATCAGTTATGAGCCGTTTTATATTTGGCATTATGATCTTTCATCGAAGTGATTTCTAATTTTACATCGTCATATTTCATTGTTGATTAGATATGCACTGACGACAATTTTTGTGGACTGTTGTAGCAGAAGTGTCGAACTTTTAAGGTAAAGCTCCAGTTCTACGGGCATAAAGAAAGAACGACGTCCCAAGGAAGCGTTGCTCAGTGCGATAGGCAGAAAAAAAGAGGGAATGAAAGAGAAGTGCTATGTCAGCCACGGCTGCCACGCTTTGCTTGCTCCTGATTTGTTCAGAAGATGTCATTTTAGGAGTGAATTATTCATCCGTGTGTCCAAAATTTAACTGCATGATGTTTGGAATACACTTAACTTTTCTCAGGTGATACCTGTCCTTATAAATTGAAACACCACTGTTACAAAAGTCCGCTTGTCCTGACAAACAATGGAAACCAACCAGTTTTGAAGTAAATTTCCAGTGTTCTGAACGGACATACTAAGGCTATAAAAATGATTCAAAATGTGTCTCACTGAAGTCTTCCGAAATCAAATAACTTTCTTGGTTTGCCTAATTTCCTGCCTTAATTATTAGCAGATTGTGTTTAAACACACTGCACGTTGAGAGGAGATCTTACTTTAAATGTATATTTTCTTCTTTGCGATGATGAGACATTGTACCTCATTGCGTTGATTACTCTCCGCAAAACTGCGTTCAGCTTGTACTAATGAGTAATAGTATCCTTGTTTCTGCTGCTGTGTCGTTCTTAGCTTGTGGAGAGCTAAAAAAGTAAGTGATGGAAAAAACATCAGCGATAATAATACAGAAAATTAAGGCAGCTGAGCTATAGCAATTATAAGCTTGAAGTGAGAAGCTAGGCAGCATTTCTTGTTTATCTTTACTAATTTTTCTTCCTGTGTTGTTTTCCTTTTTTTCTCCCCTCTCTTTCTCTCGTATTTTTGTCTAATATTGTGTCTGTTTCTTTGTTTGCATCTTTCTTTGCCCCCTGTTTTTTTATATTGTTCTCTAATGTTTTTTTCTCCTAACTATCTTTGTTTAACTCTTGATTTCTCGCTCAGATTCTTCTTTCTTACTTCTTTTTCTATCTCCCTATATCTTTGTTTCTCCCTGTTTCTCTTTCAGCATTTTTCTCTATTTCTGCCTCCCTTGTTCTTTATATGGTGTGCTCTAATTCCTCCCTCCTCTTTTCCCCCTCTAAACTCCTCACTTTTTTGTTTCATTTCATTTCGATCGTTTATTTACTACTTTACAGAGCATGGGGCATGGGAAGAAATAGCTCGACAGAGCTTGCCTAAGCTTCCCAGCCAGTTGCAGTCCAGCGTCGCGCAGTTGCAGCAGACAATTTTCGGAAAAGAAATGAAAAAAAAAAACATTCATTACATGCAGGGAGTCATCGGCATTTGAAGCAAAGTAAGCACTCGGAATACTTCATAAAGGCCACTCCACATGTCAATAACCAGATTTAAGATTCATTAAAAAAATCGCTTGAAGCTCGAACCTTCAACATACATCGATGTCAACATCACTTCATTATAAAGCATTTAAAACAGATGGTAAAGTATTTCTTGACATTTGAGCACCCTTTTTCATGTGAAAGGACTTAATCTTAAATTTTTCCACCAGCCTCAAAGGGTATATAAAGCATTATTATGTTTCGTTTTGTTTCATGTTTATACCTGACAACTAGACGTAATTTATAGAGGCTAAATACCTTTAGAATAGTGGCGGTGTGGAAAAGCTGCGCAGAAGGGTAATCTCTCGGTAAAGCGTGAATGAAGACTAAAGCTTTTGATAGCGCCATGGATTACAGGCCACACCGTGTTTTGAGATCGAAATAGAATAGGAACAAGAGGACCGAGAGGATTGAAATGAAGGAACAGAGCACGTGGAGAATAATAATAATCTCTCCTTCTGTTGCCACCAACCAGCGCAACAAAATGCTTTGAGAGCTAGGCTCTTCGAAGTGTCTCTTTTTAACTACTAAGATACAAGCAGGTGGTCCCTTGGAAGAGAAAAAAAAGTTGCACTACAGCGATCCCCAATGCGATCATTTATACGGGGGTATGGGAAACACGTCTAGCCCAAACGCCCGTTGCGTTTACAGTGTAGCGATGCTCACGTATAGTATGAAAACTAAAGACAAACGACTCCCAGCCGAGCTAAGAAAATGTATGAGGCGCCCGCACACTGTGCACGGTATTATGGTATTCTTGCGGTGGCGTGAACACGGGCTCCATCAGTCTTGCTCGAATTTTCAGCCCACGATCTCTTACCCGCACGTGTCGGGGTGAGAAATGTTCCATGGATCCTCTACATCTAAAGGAGAAAAAGCTAAATGCGATAGCCAGTGCGAGGCCTTCTATGAATCCATAGGGGGAGCGAGGGAAATAGGGTTACGTGCACTCGATCAAGTGAGTTGGCCGAGCACGACGAAGCCGAAAGACGCCGCTTTTACCGCATGGGGTCAGCAAGTGAGAGTACGAATGGCGAGAGGTATCCAAAGGACAACAGACTTCAAGTGAGGCAACAAATTTTCGAGGAGCGTCGAGCAATGTTACAGTAAATACTTGGCGAATTCGACCTTTACAAATGTCATAGCATGTATTCCTATGAATAAAATCATGAAAACTGTAAGTCAAAAGGAAAGCACAGCTTCGGCAATCCAAAAGTACAATGATATAAAGCTGCTGCAACCACCTCAGTAAATTATGGGTATTGTGACGATTCTATTTTGGTGCTATTCCACTAATCTCTTAGTGGGTGGTTCCAACAGCATCGTGTTGTTCAAAGGCCAGGAATGTTTGATGGCCATAAAAATGTATAAAAAATCTGTTCATGCAGCCAAAACGTATTTACTTCTACAGAAATATTGCTAGTAAAGAGCAACTGAGAAAACGCTGCTTTTTCTTGGAGATGAGGAAGCAGATTCGCGAGACACCAAGTCACACGCTCACGTCAGCAGGCTGGCATTTCGCCTGCAATAATAAACCGAAATGATTGCGTAGCACACTGCCGGCAGTTGGAGCACATCTATCTATCTATCTATCTATCTATCTATCTATCTATCTATCTATCTATCTATCTATCTATCTATCTATCTATCTATCTATCTATCTATCTATCTATCTATCTATCTATCTATCTATCTATATATCTATCTATCTATCTATCTATCTAGCTATCTACAGGGCTCAATTCGAGGATCTGACCTGAAAAGGTTGCCACGTTAAGCTCGCTGCGCTAAGCTGCTTGGTTTTAGCAAAATTTAGCGAGGGCTGGGCCACAATGCCATAATATAGTGGCGGTGAAAGGTGGCAACTAGACACGAAGCGCAAGCCGTAAGATAGTGAGTCTGTGCCGCTTCTCAGTCCGGTCGTGCGACCTCTCGTTTAGTCCTCGGAATGTCCCCTGGATGGCGGTGCTTCTCTAAGATGAACATTTTATTGAAAGATGCGAGAGGCTGGTACTTGGAGTGTTCACTGTATGGACGGACGGATGGACAGACGCACGGACGGATGGATGGTCAGACAGGCATATGCATAGACAGATGAACGGATGCGCAGGTGGCCGCATGGATGGACGGAACAACGCAGGGACGGATGGGCGCAGGGACGGATGGACGCTGGGAAGAACTCACCAATGGATGCGAGGATGGATGGACGGCTGGACGCACAGACCGACGCACGTGCGGATGCACGGACGGAATGACGGATGCAACGATGAATGAATGCACGGAGAAGCGGACGGACGTGCGGACGGATGGACGCACACTCAGACACATGGATGGACGGATCGTCCCACAGACGGATGCACGCATGGACGGAAGCAAGAACGGTCGGACAGGTGGAAGCGCAGATGGATTTACAGATGCTTCGCCACACTCATCATCGTGCACTTTGTGGATATGCTGTGGTTTTTACACCCTGCGGCCGTGACAATGGTGTCTTCTTACCAACACTCTGTCATTGTACCTTCTCTCACAAACCTCTTTACCGCCTTTACTAAAGTTAAAGTGCTTATCATGTTCAGATCTCATCCTACTTATGCTGACTTCTTTCTGCCGCACCCCTGCTACAGCTAAAATTGATGCTTAAGTGTGTTGGTGTAACATCTTGTTAAAAAAGGGCAGTGCGAAATATGAAGCACTACATACACGTGAGGTTATACGGGATGCCGCTTTAATGAAATTCAGTTTAGCGCGTGGATTTGTCGATCATTGTCATTTCTTCAATTTTTGTGTTAAATCTGCGCCTATAATTTTTGTTCAAATATGCAGTAACTAGCCCCTAAGCAAACGTTATTGTCTCTAGTATTTATTTTGCCCGTTTACTTTCTTTCCCAAATTTTTTCCACAAAAGATTGTGTTACAAAAGTCAGGTTAGTTTCTGAGGAATTTAGCTTTACTGAAATGATAATCTCCCTTGAAAGAAATTTCCGTTTTTACTGGTTTCCTTATTTAGGTAATATGCTAGAGAAAGAAACGACTTTACTGATGACTTAGCAAGGTCATTGAATTCATCTTTACCGTGGTTATAAATACTACTAGTTCTGTATCTCACATCGAGTTTTTCCTTGGCATAAATTGCACGCAACCCTACTGAAACGTTCCGTTAGCGAGTCCAATAATTCCATATGTTTCCATAACAAATACATATGTTTCCTATATATTTTCCATATATTTCCGTAAGATTCTTACGGAAACATACGGAATTATTGGACATCGCATACGGAACGTTTCAGTAGGGAAAGTGCTTTTTGTGAGTATAACAACCTTTGTGATAAGTTAAAGTCATGATACGCCTCAATAGTCCAGCGGTTACAGAGCTCGACTGCTGACTCAAAGATCAGAGGATTAAATTTCTGCCGCAAGGACAGTAAGCTTTAAGGAGGCGAATAGGCTCCAGATTGATGTATTTTCATATTTAGGTGCAGGTTAAAGCACCAAGGTTGTCGGAATTTTTTGATCCATTCACACCGCGCCTCTCATAATCATATCGCAGTTTTCGTATGGTAAACGCTCTTAATATTTAATAAATAATGCCAAAAAAGTCGCAGCCACTGCATAATACGAAGTATTGAGACTGATAATGAATTATAGTTGGAGACTGTGTGGGTTTTGTTAGTAGTTTTGATAGTATTACTAGAATTGTGTCATCTCACGGAGGAAAAGAAATTGCTTGTTTCTTCCAATACGAATGAAAGATGACGTAAGGCTGTGCATCACTTCCAATATAGCAATGTTGTTATAGGTCGCAAACAAACGAAACTGGCCCTGGTGCACATAGCATGCCGCTGTGAATTGGGACAGTGAAGCAGGAATAGTCTCGGAGGCGCTCGAGGAAATACTGCTGTTGTTTTCTGAGACAGCCTATAGGTACGCAATACACAGCTGTCCTGTGAGTGTGCTGGCTACAGCCACGAAATCACGTTTCGCTGAAAGCTACTCATCTCTAGTGAACACGATCCCTGTAGTATTTGCAAAGCGACGCTCAGACCGAACAGAATACAAGCGGCGAAAAATCCACGTTCGTGCAAGGCAGCGTTCTTTGTACGCCTCCGTAGAACTCACTGCATGCATCGAGGCAATGCAAGCACAAGGGTGTGCCGGAACCGTTGATTTTAGCTATACACTTTTTCTGGTAGAGTTTGCGCGCTTCGAGTATCCATCGAGGATCCTATCGAAAATCGTATAGGCCGAGGCCACGCTCCCGCTGCTTTAATTGTGTACACGTAGTGAGCCTTTTTATATGTGAAGCATTTTTAGCGAACTTTGGCGACTTTGGGCCTATCTATCTATCTATCTATCTATCTATCTATCTATCTATCTATCTATCTATCTATCTATCTATCTATCTATCTATCTATCTATCTATCTATCTATCTATCTATCTATATATCTATCTATCTATCTATATATCTATCTATTTATCTATCGGAGTAGTCACCGCTAGCACCCCCACTCTTCAAGCGCACTCACGTGCGCAAAAAAAAAAGTGTATTTTAGGTAAAGCCAACTTTAAGGCCGTGCGGTTGCTGGCGACCACCGTGCCGGCCATTGGCGCCACCAGCACCACTACCAGAGCAGCCCCGGCAGTTCGGAGAGGGGATCCCGCTGAGTGCGGAATGTACTACTTCGTTGGTTTTGTGATTTTTGTCTTGCGTTGTCACTTTATAGTGAACGCCATTGTTAGCGGTGTCTGTGCGATGCAGCGCCATGACTCTGTGCTGCGAATTGGCGATGATGACAGGATGCTGCGCTCTCCACTGCACGAATCGACAAGAAAACAGGAAGGGTGCACATCACCACAGACGTCATACCTTACTGACATATGAATATGAAGCATCGTTGTAAATCTCATGGCGATATTGTTGTGACTAAAATAGGTGATAATGAACAAATGGGACGTGTATTCTTTTGCGTGCACTCATTGCCATACATGGAACGGGACGGAACTATATTATTGTGCGTGAGTGAATGTTTGAATCGCACCTCACAGGTCTATCAAACATTATAATTCAGTGCGGACACTTCGCGGAATTGCACTCCAGGCTCACCGAGTCTTTATGCCACAGCTATGTATAGATATGCCAAAAAGTTTCGCTTGCTTGCGTGCTCTATGATACATTGAAGAACAGCTCTAGCAATTGTTTTATCGAACAACATACCTGATTGTGTAAAGCGGCTAAAAATACGGGAAACGAGAGATTTGAGGATTTTAATTTATCGCGATTTATGTACACGATTCTCGAATAATTAAGTCAAGGCTTTCTTGTTTGCTGTTTAAAATATGAATATTATGTGATGATGGCTGCTTTCGAACAAGCTGTAGCAGCTGTACTATTTACCACAAATATTTATGGGAGTGGCCCTTTTTTCTTTGGAGCTAAAGAGTACACGCCAGCGACGAGCTAGGAGCAAGCGTGAAAGCGAATGGAGCCGCTGCAGCAGTTAGGTTCCTACATTCGGAAGCGGTGGCTTCTCTTCTTGATGTGGACGTTTTAGCGGGGAAGTTGACGGACCTGTGTGGAACTGTGCTACCTAAAGTTAGCAAATACAGTAACTCAGCCTAAGACGATATGCATGGTGATGCTTTACCCACGGCTTTGCTTTCTGCAAATTATACCCTCGGAGATGGCGGGTGCAAGCCGCGCGTTTGCTTTATCGGAGGTCATGTACATAGATACATTTTTTTTGTTTCCGAGATTACTGCCAGACTGTGCTCATATCTCGGGCAGTGCCTCCAGAATGTCATTATCCGAGTTTTTTCTAAAGAAAATCAAATTAACGGTATATTGACTCTGCAGGCGCAGGACTATAATACTTTGACATTTGAAGGGGATCAAGCAGATACCGGTCACTTTTTCTGCAGTGATCTGGTCGAGCTGACAACCCCAAACACGCCATTACGAAACGAAATGCAAAGCCTCCAGGTAGCTCCAGGTAGCTTGCCACACACTGAAAAAATTTTTACACCCATAAGTGTGTATTTTCCTCTAATGGACAACACCCTTTTAGGGTGTTTAGAAAAATCCTAAATAATAGCGTGTTTAAAACACCCTAAAAACGTAGGGTGTAAATAAACGTTACGCCCTATGTTTATAGGTGTTAATAAACACCCCTAAACTATAAGTGTTGGATGAAGCTACACCCATGTGAGTGGGATGTAACAATAAAAACACCCTTGAAACGATGGCAGTTACTTGGATAAGCATACTTGATCAAATGAAGCACAATTAACGGGACAACAAAGGGAGAGACACAGAAGGTGACGCTTCCTATTGTGTGTTGGGGAGAGCCGTTCATAGCACTTCATTCTATCAAATGTGCATCACCACCTGGTCCAAGACTCAACTGTTCTAAGGGAGAAGCATATATAAAACTTCTTTGCCGCTGACAGGCAAGAAGAAAGATACTGGGGTCAACCACTGTACTTATTATACCTGCATGCATGTAGCTGATAAAGTAATGTGCCGTGGTCTTGAATGAACTGCATAACACCAGTGTATATATGTGTAGGTAGACTGGGCCAAAAACGACAAAGTGGGAAGCGGCAGGCACAGAGGCACTTACATACACACGCACACACACACGCACGCACCACACCCCAGTAGTGCAAACAGTAAGCTGCAGCGTAAGGTTCAACCGAACATATCGGCGAAGGTAAAAACAATTTAGCCCATATTTTCACATCTGCCTTTATTTAGAAAAAAAACTGCAAGACGTCTGACAAACAGGACTCTGACCGAATTCTAGAAATTTTTGAAGTATCCCACATGACCAAGTTTTTTCTTTCAATACCAGAATTCATTGTTTGCAATACAATAAATCCCCTCAACTTTCAATAACAATTGCGCTAGTCGGGCAAATGTCTGATAGGTATGGCGTTCAAGGACACCTTTACAATAGAAAAAAAGTTCGTAGGAAGAGTAAGTAGGTTTCTGGAGACATATTTACAACCTAATATATGTCGCAGTATAAATTTCGACAATAAAAAGGGGAAATTTTGACAAGGCAGTGTAATTGGGGTTGGATTAATGTAATTCCATTGTTGGTATACTTCTAATTGCATTACAACAGCTCGTCTCTGCTGCTTGCACAATCATCTTCAGCTGCTGAGATGACTAGTGCCTTCACGAGAAGTGGGGCCAAGCTGTTCTTTCTGTGCAGGAAATCAAATTCCGGAAACCTAAAATAAGTACACAAAAAATAATGATCAGCGTTTCACAATGACTGCAACATACAGTATACACCCCGACAAACTAACTGCTTTTTTACGGGTAAATATATATTGAATGCATAGCAAGCATATTCAGTGGTATCAGATTTCACTGCAGTGAAAAATGCAAGAGAAGGTATGCTGAACAATAAACGGCATAAAAAGTGCGCTGTGGCAGAATCATTATACCTTTCGTGCTGTAGATATGAACCTTACTTTGCCCTTTTAGTTTGCTCACGCAGGCAAATAAAAAGGTGCAGCTTCAAGTTCATAATGTTTAATTAGATGTGTGCATCTTGACATGCCTCATATAAATTTAGGACTTGTCACGTCCCCGTGTTGGGCTCCATGGAGGGCGGCTGGCATGGCTGCCAAACTCATATTTAGTTTATGGCTTTTTCTTCTCTCCCTTCATTGCACGATCGTCCTCTCTCGAAGAGAGGGCGCACCGAAGACTTTTGCAATTATTTCAGCAAACCAAAAGAAACCTTTCCCCGCTACCATGTAATCCATTGTGAAACCGCTGAAAAGAACGCCAGAACTATTTCGCCTTTTGTTGTTTCCAAATGCCTCACCACTACACTTGGACCAGGTTACCAGGCTACAAGAAGGACCTGTGGGGATCTCCTCCTCGAGGTAAAAAGTCAGAGCCAGTATGAAAACCTCTCAAAACTAGAATCGTTTGGAAACATACCTATCTCAATTACACCACACCGCTCACTCAACACTTCCAGAGGCGTTGTATCTGATCAAGACTTGCTTGACCTGACTGAAGGTGAGCTCCTCGAGGGCTGGAAGGACCAGCAGGTGACAAAAGTACAAAGAATCAAAATTAGGCGTGATAAGAAGGAAATCCCAACAAAGCACATAATTTTGACATTTTGCACCCGTACCCTGCCTGAACATCTCGAAACAGGATACTTGAAGTTGAATGCGAGACCCTACATTCCCAACCCACGACGTTGCTTCAAATGACAGCGTTTTGGTCACGGCTCTCAGAGTTGCCGCGGCCAACTCACCTGCGGAAAGTGTTCCACCACAGGACACGCTACGGACGAGTGTAAGGTGGAGGATGGGGCCCATTGCGCAAACTGCGATAGTGCCCATCCCGCATACTCCCGAACCTGTCCAACATGGAAAAAGGAAAAAGAAATTGTTACAATCAAAATCACACAAAACATTACTTTCCGAGAAGCCCGTCAACAAGTATCTGGTCTTTTCACAAACAAACCATTGTTCGCCGATGTAGTGCAACAGGGGGCAGCACTACAACGGCCTGCGGCAACTGCCCATGCCAGGCACAGTGTGCCCAGGCGGTCGCCAATGCCCCCACCCACGGCGGGAACAGCCAAGGCTGCCCTGCCACTCGTCCCCACGGCGACAACCACGGCCGCTGCGAGCTCTTGCAGCGGCCAGGGTATCCCAGCACCAAAGGAGGTTCCTTCGACCTCTAGCCCAAGAGGACCAAAGGTTTCGCCCCCTGAGGTGAAGGAGACCCCAGGGTCGGCCTATATGAAGGCCTCGTCTCACCAGGCGAGGTCCCAAGCCCAAAACATCAGCTCGCAAATGCGGGCACGCAGTGCCTCTGAGGAGGCAATGGACACCACGGCACCCCTGCTGCAGAAAGATCGGCGTAGCTCCCTGGAGCGCGCCAAAAGAAATAAAAAGCCAATAACGGGGCCCGGCGACGGCCCTGTTCTTTGAGTCTTAACGCTTAGCTTAAGAAGCAGACACACCCATTGTTCCTTACACACAGCACTACGTTACCTCCAATATGGCAACACAAATAATACATTGGAACGTCAGAGGACTCCTTAGAAACCTCGATGATGTTCAAGAGCTCCTTTGCAAACATTTGCCGAAAGTGCTGTGTGTGCAGGAAACTCATTTAAAATCTAAAAACACGAATTTTTTGCGTTGGTATGTTCTCTTCCGAAAGGACAGAGATGATGCTGCGGCATCATCCGGCGGTGTAGCCATTATTGTTAATCAAAAAGTAGCATGCACACATTTACCACTGCAAACAACACTACAGGCAGTGGCTGTTCGAGCCGTTCTTTTCAACAAGCTCGTCACCATCTGCTCACTGTACATATCCCCACACCACCGTCTTGGAAAACTAGAATTCGGGTCCTTAATAGACCAACTACCCGAACCTTATCTGGTCCTTGGTGACCTGAATGCTCATAGCAGTCTATGGGGTGATTCTCGCTGCGATGCACGAGGTCATCTCTTTGAACAGTTACTTTTTTCCTCCGGTGCCTGTCTGTTGAATAGGAAAGAGGCAACATATTATAACCTTGCCAACAAAACCTACTCTTCCATAGATCTCAGCATCGCATGTCCTTCAATTGTACCATTACTCCAATGGAAAGTTCTAAATAATCCCTACGGAAATGACCATTTTCCTGTTCTTTTGAGTACACAAACACCATACGAATGTCCTCCACGAGTTCCCAAATGGCTTATACACAAAGCCGACTGGGAACAGTTTCATAACAATGCTCAGTTATGTTGGACTGACATATGTGGACTAAGCATAGATGAAGCTGTGCAGTACTTCACAGCTCTCCTTATTAACGCAGCAGTCAAATGCATCCCACAAACATCTGGACAGCCCGGCAAGCGACACGTCCCATGGTGGAACACTGAGTGTCGTAGTGCGCGAAAGGAACAGAAAAGGGCATGGAGGTTGCTGCGCAACTCGCCGACAGCGGAAAACCTTGAGAGCTTCAAGAAAATAAAGTCTCAAGGCAGGAGAACGCGTCGGCAGGCCAGAAGAGAAAGCAGGCAGAAGTTTTTGTCAGGGATCAATTCATACACACAGGAGGCTAAAGTCTGAAACATGATTGGTAGGATAGCAGGAAAACAAGTACACACAATTCCACTCGTAAACACTCAGGGTGATACCTTGGAAGATCAGGCAAACTTCCTCGGTTCACACTTTGAACGGGTATCCAGCTCATCCCACTATACTGACACTTTCCAAAAATACAGAACAAGAATAGAAAAGCAGAAACTCCAACACAAATGCACTAGATACGAGGCATATAACCAAGATTTCAGTCTAGCTGAGCTCCGAACATCTCTAAGCTCCTGCAGCACTTCTGCCCCAGGTTCTGACCGTGTGGTGTATGAAATGTTAAAAAACCTACCAGCCGAAACACGAAAAACCTTACTTTGTTTATACAATGCTATCTGGTTTTCTGGGACTATCCCTACCTCCAGGAAAGAGGCTATTATTATTCCCATTTTGAAAGAGGGCAAGGACCCTTCTTTAGCTTCAAGCTATTGACCTGTTGCACTTACAAGCTGCTTGTGCGAAGTCTTCGAAAAAATGATAAACTGCCGACTTGTACATATCCTTGAAACAAACAATTTGCTCGACCCATTTCAGTGCGGGTTTCGAGAAAGTAGATCCACCACAGACCACCTCGTTTGTATCGAGGCACAAATCAGAGACGCCTTCGTTCATAAACAATATTTTCTCTTTGTGTTCCTCGATATCGAAAAGCCTTATGATACAACATGGCGTTTTGGAATTCTAAGAGACCTCTCCCACCTTGGCGTGCGCGGAAGAATGTTTCAAATAATTGAAAGTTACCTGTCAAACCGGACATTCCGTGTCCGAGTGGGCACAGTTCTTTCCCAAATATTTGTCGAGAAAACAGGCGTGCCACAAGGTGGTGTACTTAGCTGCACACTTTTTCTCATCAAAATGAATTCCTTGCACTTGTCCATCCCCCGCAATATGTTCTATTGTACATATGTCGACGACGTCCAGCTTGGCTTCAAGTCATGCAACTTGGCAATGTGTGAGCGGCAGGTTCAGCTGGGTTTAAACAAGTTCTCCAAATGGGCAGATGAAAACGGATTTCGACTTAACCCACACAAAAGCACGTGTGTCTTGTTCTCTCGAAAGAGAGGCATGCACTCGGAACCTGACATTCGACTGAACGGGCAACGTCTGTCCGTCAAAGCCGAGCATAAATTCTTAGGCCTAATCTTGGACAACAAGTTGACCTTCGTACCACACATAAAGTATTTAAAAACAAAATGTTTAAAAGTCATGAATGTTGTAAAAGTGTTGTCACGTACTACTTGGGGTAGTGACAGGCAATGCCTCATGAATCTGTATCGAAGCCTCGTTCGCACCCGCTTAGATTATGGGGCCTTTGTTTATCAGTCTGCCACTCAAAGTGCTTTGAAGATGCTGGACCCTGTGCACCATTTGGGCATCCGCCTTTCTGCGGGTGCTTTTCGCACCAGCCCTGTAGAAAGCCTTTATGTTGAGTCAAATGAGTGGTCGCTTCATCTGCAGAGAACTTACATGTCCTTTGTTTATTTCCTTAAGGTGAAAGCGGATAAAAAGCACCCCTCATACTCTACTCCTAATGATTTGTCGGGCTCAATTCTGTTTCAAAACAGGCCTTCGATGAGGCAGCCCTTCTCAGTTCGCCTGAAAAGTCTAGCTGAGGAAACTGAAGTCTCACTTGAACACAGCTTAATGGCTCCTGTAGCATATCCGCCACCGTGGCAATGGCACACTATAGACTGTGATGTGTCCTTTCTAGAAGTTACAAAACATGCGCCTATTGTCCATATCCGAACATACTTTCTGGAACTTCAACACAAATACACACGTCCTGAGTTCTTTACAGATGCCTCCAAATCTAACTCCTCTGTGTCCTACGCTGCCGTCGGCCCATCCTTTTCGGATGCTGGCCCTCTACATCCAGGCACAAGTATCTTCACAGCAGAAGCTTACGCGATACTTGTGGCAGCTAAACAAATCAAACAATTATAAATACCAAAAGCATTAATTTACACAGACTCCCTCAGTGTGGTAACGGCTCTGCACAGTCTTAAAAAACAAAAAAAACCGGTCCTTGTCTCACTTTACTCCACTTTGTGCACACTCTACACACTCAAACAACATGTTGTAGTGTGCTGGGTGCCAGGGCACCGTGATATCGAAGGCAACGTGAGGGCGGATCAGCTCGCTGCATCCGTCCACAAAAGCACTGCCTTTACACCCATATTAATCCCGGCCCTTGATCTTAAACCCTCTCTCAAACGAAACTTCAGGGACTACTGGCAGAGCAAGTGGGATACATACACACAAAACAAACTACACATTATTAAGCCACATCTTGGTCATTGGCTGCCAGTATGAAAATCACGTCTAACAGAGGTAACACTAACAAGACTCAGGATAGGACACACATACACGACACACACACATCTTTTGTCCGGTGGTGATCCACCATTGTGTGATAAATGTTGGGAGGCATTAACAGTTCTTCACGTTTTAATTCAATGTAAACAGTTAGACACTCTAAGAAGACAACACTTTTCATTACCCTACCGACAACATATATACCTTTACACCCTGCAATGTTCGTCGGTAGGGAACCGATTTTAAGTTATAAATCATTGCTAGCGTTTTTAAAAGAAATTCATAGTTTTCATATTATATACCCGGGCATTCCGTAGCACGACCTCTCCTGAGAGGTTTCCGCTGCGGTAGCTACACAAGAAAGCACTTGCCTCACGGCCCTTGGACGCAAGGGTATGAACGAGTGAGGCACTTGTGCTAATGCCATACATATCCACCATCGTCTTTATCACCAACTTTGTTCATCTATTTGCACCACACACACCTTTCACGGCATGGTCATAATTTTATTACCTGTATGTTTTTACACGCCTTATCGCGAGGAATTTTATGGCCCTTATACAGCCGCTAGTCACAATAATTGTCCACATCTCTTGTCCCATGAACTGGTGCTCTTTGGCCATCAAATGGCCCTCGCGCCAAAAAACACCATATATTATCATAGATGTGTGCATCGACCAATCTAAGTGAATATCAAGTACTATGGCTAAGTATGCATCAGCACAGCTACAAGTGTATTTCTTCAAATCTACCATGATACTCATTCAATTAGTTTATTAAAAGGACTGCGGTACGACGCGCAACAACATATACTACCTGTACGGCACAAAAGCACAATGCCACAGAACATACATGACCGTGTGCACACTGAGAAGGTATTCAGTGCAGGTGACTTGTAAAATTAAGTATTGTGTCGTTACTTGTCAAAATGCTGATGATACTAGTGCTCTTCAAGTGGCTCACATTGACACGATTATATGATGGCGGAATTCGCAATTGGGTCATTTCCCGTCAGGCGTCGCAGCCATTTTGGCAACCTTCTCAAATGTATCCGAAAAAAATCGCGCTGATTTACTGCAATAAAAAAGTTAAATGCTCGAATATTTTGGAGACAAATAAATTCTTGGTCCCATGCTGCCTCTTGAACTTTCCGGAATATTGTCTGGGTGTTTGTGACAAAAATCTTTCATAAGTACCTCTTTTTCCGTGGAAAATTTGGTCAACAAGTTAAGTAAAGAGCTTGTGTAAAGTGTTTGAAGCTCAGTAATATATTTACCATTTTCGACCACATACGCCTCAAATATTTAACCAAAATTGTGTTATATCGCATTTTTCTATGTCAATACTGCACTTTGAATGAATATCTGAGGAGTGAATACTTAATCCACATAAGGTATATTTGGAGGAACAAAAACATTTTAGACCTCTCAAGCTGTCAAACTTTACACGTAAAAATCGCTAGTTTTACAAAAGAGTTGTTTTGTCCAAAATGAGACGCAACTTGCACCATGTGGTCGTTGAATTAAAAATAACCTTTGTACCTAACTTCAAAGCGAATCAACAGTTCTTTTCATGTGCCAAATTTTGTCATAACAATTTATGTTTAAAGAAAAAAATCTCAGCATATCTACGTAGTGAATGATGATGAGTGGGGCGAGGCATCCGTTCGTCCGGACGCACAACGGACAGACAGACAGTCGAACGCGTGTATGGACAGACAGAAAGACGGGCGAACTGACGGACGGACCGAAGAAGAGAAGCCCGGGCGGACAGATGCACGGACGGACAGACGAATGCACAAATCTGCCGACGGACGATTCGCCCGACTAATCATCATTCTGTCCGTAAATAAGCTGTGAAAACCACTAACGCCATCTATTGTGCAACCCAAAAAGTGGCTACATACTACTAGTATGACTACAGAAGGGGGAATGACTCATGGCCTCAAGAGCTTTGCCCTTAAATGATTTTTGAAGTTCCGCATTCGCAGCTATCTTGCCATTTGGTCATACGGCAACCGACGTCTCAAAGTTCCCCAATGCCGTTGATGGGAAAATTTGAAAGTACTTTATTCCTTAAAATATAAATTTTAATGATGAAACTTGTCATATACAAAGAACTGTTTATTTGTTTTCAATTTAGATAAAAGGCGGTTTTTAATTCAACCACCACAGGGTGCAAATTGCTTCTCAGTATGGACAAAACTGACAACTCTCTGAAAAGAGCGATATTTTTTCGTAGAGGTCAACAACTCGAGATGTCTAAAAAAATTTTTTCATCGAAATGTCTTTCTGTGGAGTAAATAGTTAGAGCTCAGGTATTCATACAAAGTGCAGTATCGCAATGAGAAAATGCCAACATAACACATTTGGCTAAATTATTGGAGACGTATGTGGTCGAAAATTGTAATACTATTACTGAGTTTCAAACACCTTAAATACGCCCCTTCGCTTAACGTGTACAGTAAACTTGGTATAGAAAGAAGGAACGGTATTTTTGAAATATGTTGTTTTCACAAACAACACTCAGACATTTTGGGAAGTTTAAAAGGCAACCACGTGACCAAAATTTTTTTTCTCTCTGAAATATTCTCACAGTTCACTGTTTTCAGGGCATTAATTCAGCCCGATTTTTTTTTTCAAACCTATTTGCCATAGCTGCCAAATTGGCTTGGAAATTTGGAATAAAGTGACCCTGCTATTTTCACTCAGTGATCATTGCATACTGTTAAATTAGGGCGATTTGTTTAAATTATGCTGACAGGCTTAGAAAGCATAACTTCTTCTCAATGCAGCGTAGGCTTTCCAGTGGCTGTGCGTGTTGTGTTCCCAGATAAATATGCTGCCCAGTCTTACATTTTGGCTGCAACACATGGTGTTATGTTCGGGGTTTGCAGGCACCGGAGGTTCAGGATGAAGTTGTCGAGGCAGGAGGAAGATAGACTTGAAGAAGGTTAATTTAAATTATATACATGGTGCGCACTGCTACATGACGACTTCTTTCTTACATGGCGAGTTTTCGAATCTTGCGTTGCTCTACATGGGGCTCCTTCGAATGAGCCGGATGGCTCATTTTGAAGGGTATGTTCTCCCCAGATCTTTAGATCGGGGAACACGTGCACATGGTACTGTCCAATCACAGATCACACGCAACTGACGAGGGTACGAGCATGCATGGCCCACGTGAACGTCCAATATTGAGGCGTGATCACAGCGCTCCAAGGTTGCGCCAGCGGGGCTCTTCCTCGTCGTGTGTGAGCCGCAGGTCGAGGGGCCCCAAGCTCATGACACCACACATCAAAGGGTCCGCTGATCAGTGCGCTAAATTAGCGGTGCGATTTGCTGCGGCCGCCGCGGTCTGTTCCAAGGAAGACGCTGTATTGGTCGTCCTCTCTCGAACGACTTACGGAGTCGTGGGGACACGACGTGTCACCCTCCAGTTAGGAGGGACAATACCTGGCGGACATAGGCAGCCTGCCAGTTGGCTACTTGTTTGAGGATTAAAAGAGCGCCACTTCCTCGTCAGCTCTGGCGTCAGTCACAACAGCTTCAGCCTCGCCAGATGAGTCACGGAGGGCAGCAGTAACCGCTGCTGCTCGAAGGGACGACGCAAGGGTCCGTAGTTGAATGCCAGGAACTCGCCTTCGCTTTCGCATTGTCTGAGTAATTGCCGAAACTTCGACAGCGTCTCTGAAACTCAACAACATGCACAAGAAAACACTCGCCCCCCCCCCCTTCGAACAAACCAAGCCAAAAGAGGGATGACAAACCAATTTTCTTTACTAGCTTTAAACAAAAAGCTCACACTCCAAACTGTCAATACTGACTTTTGCTGAGAAACCAGATGTGCTACCTTACACAACCACCTAATACTTTGCACAAAAAAACTTAAATATCAGTTTTGATATTTCAAGAGCACCTTTGAAGAGCTTAGAAAGAGCGGCTGAGCGCATCAGCGTTTCCATTCGATTTGCCCTTATACCTAGTCAAAATGACATTTTTGAAGAATCAACCTCCACCTCACAAGGCGACTGTTCTTCAATGTCACGATTTGCAGCCACGTAAGGGGACAATGGTCTGTCTCTACTTTTTATTTAGTCCTCCTTAACCCTGCCACTGATGAATGCCCTACACCAGGCAAGTGCCCTCCTTTCCTGAAGCGCAGTACGTCATCTCTCGAGAACCCAATTTCTGACTCAGAGCACATCATACTCGTTGTCACTGTCGTCTTGACACAGAACAGCACCTAGGCCTCGATCTCTCGCATCGCACTACACTGTGCATTCTTGGTCGTAAACAGAAGCTCCAAAAATCAGAGGACGATCAGTATGGCCTCTCCTGCCTCCTCCTTTTCATCACTGACTACCTAATCGGTTCTGTCCCGCGGAGAACATCGGTTATGTACGCGAACGCCGAAGAGACTTGGATTCAGTGAGAGCTACAATTGTCGTAACATCTGGCTTTGTCTACAGCTGCCAATAACCGTCTACTACTGAGACATCAAGGAATCTAGCTTTCCTGAAACTTTGGCCTATGCTGTGGCCTAATGGTCTACCTCAATGTTTAGAGAAAGCCTAATGATCTTCTCATATGATCATTCAATCAAGTATTCTTGAAAGAAAACATCAACAATATTATAGAGACAAACTTTGCTTTCTAGCACGTTCAGTTGGTTAAAGTTACCTGCTTAATTGAACGCTTCTGAGTAAAAAAAATCACCGTGCTCTCCTGAAACTTTCAATTATTCTCATTCTTAGAGCGTTGCAAATTACACGGCACTATTAGGCAAACACAATTCCTCACAGCTAGTCTAAATGCTCATCTACACGTTACATTGTAACACACCGTGTACAACAGAAAAATAATCCTAGGTGCAATACTCATTGAAAACACACCACAACAATTGCACAGGTTTTATACTAAAACCTTGCACTACATGGCTCTCAACTGTCATAGCGCATAACGAGAACTCTACCGTGTCACGCCTAGTTTACTTATTTTACGAATTCATTGGGTTTATGCTAACGTCTTCCTCAAATGCTCATTCACGCCACTTCTCCATGGCAGTGAAGGCGTACGAAAAACACTGAACCTACGAAACACTAGAAAAATGAAACATTTTGTTTTTACCTTTTCGGTATATTCGTACAAATAATTGAAATACTTTGACTTTCAGCCTTTAGTTTGGTAGTTTTCTTTCTAAAAACTGTAAACCGCGTCAAGTAACTTTAAAAAAATGGCTAAAATCTACATCTACAAAGCAACACTAAGTAACCATACTTAACGCGCACGTGCAACAATTGTTCAAACTGACCGCCCCCTATTCTCAACTAGATTCGCTTGAATCACACACAATTGGGTCGCGGTCCCGGCGGTTTTCCAGCACGCCAGAGGCTGCAAAACGCACGAACGCTAGGCTGTGTCCTGCTTTTACGCCTTATTCTGCACTACAGCTGTCTTTCCTCAGGAATGTGAAAGGGATGCCGGAAGCAGGGGGAAGCCTGTGCTATTTTCTTTTTGTGTTCTCCCCTATGTGGTATTTAGCCACTCTTCTCTTTAGACTTTGACCCTTCGGGCAAAGCCGCTTCCCCAAAGTCGTCGAACTGAACAGCGTGCTTTGTTGGGGTGACGTACCTCGTTTTCCCACTCTACACCGTTCTCGCCGCTTCAACCTGAATGAACGCCACCATTGACGTTTTCTTAAGCGGACTGAATGCTTACCCTTTAGTCTTTCACTGACTGGATTCCGTGCCGACTGTTTGTACCCTCGCGATTTCCGACGAGAGCGCAGCTCTGGCCCACTGGGTTGGTCCTACGCCACCTCCTGCCGCCGGTCTCCTACGACGACGAAAGCACAGCTCTGGCCGACTGCATTAGACCTACGCCATCTCTTGTCACCGACAAGAGCTCTCGCCAGCGGTGCCCCGTCTTCGGACTCCTGTGACCGTGTTTCATCTTTCCTAGCTCTCTTCGGTCGTCACTCGGTGTCCCTGGGCATTTATATATATATATATATATATATATATATATATATATATATATATATACACACATTTAGTCTTATCTTTTTAATTCATCCTTACTCCCATCCCATGTGAGCCACTGTTCAGGTGTCGCACCAGATGCAGACAGTTACGGGGCTCACTTTTCTCTTCTTTTCCCTTTTAAAACCACCATCTTTCTCGCGACAGGGTGGGACTTGTCCTAGGCTGATGCAGTGCTGAACGCTTCTGCTTCTTTCTTTTTCGGCGATGTTGGAAAACCACCTCGATGTATGGCTGCGATGCTGAAGCGTGGCGTTATCCATGCGTTATCCAGGCATGGCTGCGATGCTGAAGCCACTGCGCTATCCATGCCTACGTTTGACGACGTCAAAACATCCTCTTGAGGGACGAAGAAGGTTTCGAGCTTCTTACTGGGCCCATTAGGGCTTCTGGCACATTCCTCATCCACGCGAGAATTGTCTTTCGACATCGTCCCTTCTGCCCGACCTACCACGGCCTAGTTCTCAGCATACTCTACCTTAATGGATTCTAGAATGCGCGGACTCTTTACTGGCGCAATCTCTGGTTCAAGAGCTTCATGACGCGCCTCAACTTCCGGCGCTTTGCGACGCGCCTTGCTTTCAGACTTCCGTCTGAATCTTTCATTTTGTAAACAGACGCTCTAAATCTCCTGATTAGCTCTGCTTTAACAACTTCGTATTTGTTTGCGTCCTGCTCACAGAGTCGCGCAACAACATCCGCTGCCTCGCAGGGCAGAACTGTGAGTACCTCCTGAGACCTGGTGTCTCGCTTACATGACAGTTGCCTACACTTTTGTTCAAATAGTCTAAGATACAGGCCCATATCCCATGATAAGTGATATGGCAGCATGTACCTAGACGTCTCAAACTCTGCCTCATTGTGGAGAAGTACTCCTCGCTGGGATGCCAACCTCTTACTCAACTCATAGTCCTGTTCGAAAAACTTTATGTTGAGGTATAGTCTTTCGTCTTCTCTCTTTTCTTTCATCTCAGCTGGTTTTAACTTTCTTTCAATGATGAGGCTCCAATCGTCGCTTTATTCCTCATCATCAGCCCCCAAATCATTTATCGCGTGTATGATTATGAGTTTTCGTGCCCAACCCTTTGTATCAATCCCCAATTCCTCACACAACAGCAACAAGCCTAACGTCTTCAGCTCCCGTAAGTCCAAGATAGTACTAAGTGCTCGCTACTTCAAAAAAAAAAACTTCCCGAAATGGCGAAACTGAGTCTTTTGGCAAAGTTAACTACCAGTTATAAATTTACCCTCTTTTAAAACCTGGTTCACTCAAAGGAAAAGCCAAGCACTTACCCATACGTGATCCATGTCTCGAGCCAGCTGCTTCCTCTGGGTCGACGGTTGTCACTTGTAGCTTACATACGCCTCCAAGAATTTAAAAAGCTTACTGTGCAAAAATTTTCAAAAGTCTGCGATGCGCCCGTCTCTTCTTCACAGGCCGTTTTCATCAAATATCCAGTTTCTTTCTTTAAGCGCTTGTGATGTCGTTATCAAAGACCCCAAGTCATTTTCGTCGAGTCTCTGTTATCAAATATTCACGTCTCTCACCAGCATTTAACTCGCCGAACATTATGCTTGGTGCCAGTTGACTTATTTTCGATGACATTTTCCTAAAAAATGCCAAGTTAGTTCCAAAGCATTTTTTGGAGGGCCTCTTCAAGACCACCTCAGTCATTTTGCCAATTACGTAGTAATTTTAACAGATACAATGCAAAATCTTCAGAAGGATGGAGTAGGAATTCTTTTTCATCAGCTTAATTGGTCTTCTGCGCTCCGATTGCCTAACTTCACACCAATTTATCTCGCAGAATTCCTGGCTATTACATTGGCTCTTCAAAAACTAAATTCTCAACAACCAAAAGCTATTATAATTTCGGACGCTTTGTCTGTTTGTACACATCTCACGTCCGCAAAGCAGTCTACTCTTCTCGGGATATTTTGGTCCCTCGTACCACGTAGCCTATCAGAAGTTCGGTTTATTTCGGTCCCCGGGCATGCTGGAATTTCACCTAATGAAATTGCAGATTTGCTCGCTTCGGCATCTCTAAAATACTCGGTAGTACTAGTAGCTCCACTTTTTTCTTTTTATTACTGCCGAACGATTTGAATGCCCGCTAATCTTAAAAATCAACGAAACATCGCTCCTACAGTCTGAAAATTTTCGTCACTTGCAATCCACATGGAACACTGCAGAATGCCTTCCCCGTGAATGTTAGGTGACTCTCACAAGCTTTCGCTGTAGAGTCCTTCGGTTAGATTTTTATCTCCACAAACCACGATTTTCGTTAACTAACCTATGTGCAGTTTGGAGCGAACTAGAAACAATAGATGATTTTCTTCTCACATGCTGCCGCTTCGCCTCACTGCGCCGAATATTTCTTGAGAGACCAATTGGTATGTTCGCATTGCCAGTAAATACATCCACTCTTTTATCCTTTGAAGCCAGTGAGGTGGGTGCGGGCCGCCGTGCTATTCTGTGCTATTTCTCCAATTTCTGTCTTCCTGTAGGCAGACAGAAATTAGGTGCCTTCTTCCTTTTCCTCACAAACCTAACCCTTGAAGAGAGCTTTGCTCGCCATTTAGTCAACAAGGCTCCCGTTATTGTGATCAAGGCTGCATCAAGGTCACCAAAATGTCTTTATTCTGCAATTTTCTTCATGGTCGGTGTCTTCTTTCTAATTTTCATGACGTACATTTAAGGACACAAGAAGAGGAATGTTCGCTACAGTAATTAAATAAAACGTGCCCGCTAAAAATACATCACATCGATGTTAATTTTTAAAGAACCTGATGGTCCTTTGACGTGGTGGTTAAGGCTATCCTGTGCAGATTGTTTTTTTTTTGCAGGCGGCGGACGTTTTGCCTCCAGTTTTAAAAGCTTAGTTCTTATGGGGGATGGGGAGAGGGGAGAGTGTTTCATGCATGGCTACGCCAATTTGCGACATTACCTTGTTCAGGCAAGTTAGTGCACTTTGTGAGTGTTGAATAATCACACAAATGACACAGATGAGAGAAACAGATATAAGAGAATTGACCCTTACTGCATTGGCCAAGCGGCGCTCCTGTTGTATCTTCTGTCTTGTAGTAGTTTGCGTGCTTTATCGATAAAAACTGCGTTTTGGTCACATCTTTCCTGCTTCGATTCATTACTGGATCCGCAAGCAGCTAGTAGTACGAGCCTTGCTAGTATCAAAATGGTTTATGTATACTAACAGTATGAGCAAAACTGCCCAAATATAACGTGCATTTGTAGCCTTGTTCATAACACCTCCCAATATAAGGATGTAAAGGGGGTAAATTCAGGGTGTTTTCTTCACGAACACCTGAAATGTTCAAATGGAAGTGTAAAAAGGGTGTTCATATGGGTGCTCTTAGAGCGCACACCCGTTTTACACCGTTTAGGGGTGTAAAAGTTTTTACAGTTTTAATGCTGTGACAGCTGTTTTACTGTAGCACCTGACAGCGTCCACCAGGTCTGCGGCTTCACTGCATGTGGTCGACTCGACAATTGTTTCAACATGGGGGTTTGTACCTTTGGAATCAATCGAGCCAGAAGCCCCGGAGTCTGTTTCAGGCTAGTTCTTTGGAAGTAGCACAGAGAAACGGGCAATGCACATCAGGGTTCGCGACAAGGCATCCGCCAGAATGCTCAAACTCTATTTGCAGTTGCGCAACAAAGTTGCAACATTCCTGTACCGCTTCAAAGTCAAGGCTCAGCCTGTGAGGCGGCCGTTGGGTGCCCGCGAGAAGTTAAGCCCGATATGTGGGATGTGGTCTACTTCCAATAAGAATTGCCTAGCGTGGAAGAACAATAGCGATTTCTAGAGAGGAAGAACATTAGCGATATATCCCCTTTTAAGAAGCTGTAGTTATGCTCCGGAGCCGTAAGTGACCAGCTCGCAAAGGTGACTGCCTGAAGGACGCAATCACGCTGCTGAAGAAGTAGCACATCTAGATTAAGGTCATTTTCGTCCGCTTGAACAATGAAATCTTTGTTGAGGTCGGCCAGCTTCACATCGGCTGTGGCCACGATAGCTTCGGATAGCGCATCTTTTGCTCTGACTCGTAGCTCGATCACTGTGATATTCGCGAAACCACCTTAGAACGTGTACGCACTTTGTACACTTCCAAGCAGCACTATCAACTGTTCGTAGTAGTTCACCATGTACAAAATGCATCTCAAGTGCTGAATGCTCACCTGCATCGGGTACTCCACAGTGGCTCGCACTTCTTCTCGATCGGGGAAAAGTGACCCCTCATTATACTAAAGCTCGATAGTGAAAGCCTCGTCTCAGCTATTTCAACATTCTTCAGGCTCAATGTCAGAGCCGTGGCACACAGCCTCTCAAGGATATCTGTCAAGTGGTGGACGTGCTGTTGAAGCGTTTGAAAAAAGATGGCGTTATGATTGAAGTGTTCCTCGACACGTTTTTTGTAATGACCTTAACAGCTAAACACCGGTAAGCTAAGACCGAGCTATGTGAGAGGTGAACACCGTTTTCTTCGCGTCTGCAAGCCCCATCTGAACTGCAGGTAACCCCGGAAGGCATTCGCTGTGTCATTGCTATATTTCACAAGATAAGTACAACCTAGGCGTTCAATTAACGTATCTCTGTATTGAGTCAACAATGGCGACAGACACGCTTTCTCAATTTTGGACACGCCATCAGGCCTAAAAGGCGGCGACCAAACAGAGCTGATGGGACAGAATGGGTGAATCCGGGAGTTTTATTTTTTTGGCGGGGGGAAGAAAAGGAGGGGAACCATAGTTTATGTTTACTCGTGCATGCGTTTATAAGTGTGCGTTCAAATACACTCACGCTAGGAAAACTGCAAAACTTCAAAGAAGAAGGTTGAATCAACCCCACCACCACCATAAATTCCCTCTTGGCTATGCCTCTGTCGTAGAGGGAGTTCGCCAGCTTACGCAAGCCCACGTTCATCACGGTAGTGCTGATGCACGAAATAAAGTGGTAGGTGGGTATTTGACCAACGCATCTTTTGATTCTTCAGCCTATATTTGATATTTCTTTCCGACTTCAGTACAAGCAGCTTAATATTGATTATATTTTCTTATTTAGAGATTTATATTTCATTTGTAATCTGATGTGTTTATGATCACTACTTAACATGTTAGTAAATGCTAAGCTCCCTTGGTTTGCCAGCTCTTCCCGGTGGGACTGGGAGGCAGCCCTGCTCGGCTGCTCTGACCTGACAGCCCAATGGGCCTTATAAGAGCATGCTAATGTCGTGGCCTTGAAGCAGGCGCACATCTTAACGAATCGATACCCCCATGCAGGTGAGCAATTACGTACCGTGATAGCCAAACACAGTAATTCATGCAGGAGGCGAACCACACAATAGGGCGACACGAAGCGATACGTTGCAACCCGTTGCTATAGAAATAGCACTGCATAAAAAAAACGAACTGAAATCAAAGGTGAGTGCTATAAAGAAGTTTTTCTATAAAAACAGTAAACCTTAATTCAAAGACGAGTTAAGGCGAAAAAATGTCGTGTAATTTCTCCTCGTATCAAACAAAATTTCACTGTGGCACTTCTAAAAAAAGGCGTTTCCGAAACTCCTGCTAGTAATGTATGAGCGATGCCTAAGTCCGATCCTTTGTATGCTCGCAAAAGACGTCTTAAAATAATCGCAAAGGAAAAAAAAAACGTGCGCCTGATTCAATGTCACGCAGATTGCCCCCAACGCTGAGAAAAAGCAGTGATGCGCTTGTTGTTTCTGGTCGCGTGCACCATTACATGTCTGTAACTCACATGCATACTTTGTGTTGCTCGCTTCACTGTATTGTCCTGGTCGACTCTAATCGCCTAATCTTCCATGATTGTTTGTATTTGTGAGCGTCGGAAAAGGCCGGTCGACATGGTACGCGGACAGAAGGTAGCATAGCCTTGCGTGGTGTAATAACGGGGAGTAGGAAGAGAAAGTGAGACAGGAATGTGAAGGGGAAGACGAGAAAAACGACCGGGGAAAAGGGTAAAACATAGCATAAAGAAAATAAAAATGATAAAAGTACTCAAACAAATGAAGGGAAAGAAAGAGAGGAAATCAGAGAACGGCCAGAAAAATGAAGGGAGGAAAAAAAAGAAGAATGACTCATGCGAAAAACAGTGAAACAAGGTGAAATAATTGATAAAGTGCTATATCAAGTGTCAAAAAAGGCATAAAGAAGGAGATAGAATAAAGAATGCAAGAATAATGGAAACAAAGACCCATGCAAACTTCTCAATAAGGAATTTTTTAACGAAAGCTATATGATTTTTTTGCCAATACCCCCGGGTGGTTGTGCGCAACAGATTCAAGATTTCACACACTACCCTCTACAGAGAAAGTAGACCAGTTCCTCACATTCTACCGGTTTACCTGTTTATGAGCTGCGCAATAAAACTAGCATTTAGTTCAAGAAAAGGTAGTTCTTTTTCACAAGGTTCCCTTAAATAGTGCAAAATTAATCGAGCAGTGTCTTTTGTGGTGACCGAAATTTCCTGGTTCGTTGAAGCAAACAAAAATCTTGCACGAGGCCTAGCTCAGCATCCCTTCTCTAGATGTAAATTATGTCTAGACTAAATCTTTGCGCAATATTTAGTGGTACATAGTACTTCGGGTACGTTTTTATATGAACACACCAGCGGTATGAAGCCATCTACAGGTACCTATTATAAACAACCATACACATGCACTTGCATAGCTATCTACAAGTGATATTTTCCTTCTTGTCAGTGCAGCCTTTCGTGAAAGAACTCAAGTAAAACGGCGGGAAAAGGTGACAGACCTATATGAAATCCATCGTATGATATTTTACGGTAAACTAATGAAATCTGCCTTTATTCGAAGGAACCGATGTTGTGGCGACGCCCTGTACAGTTTAGTTTTGAATCGCCAGTGCCTAGGCGTGCATTTTGTCGATACAACAAGTGGTATACGTACTCTAAAGCACTAAAACTTGTGGGGATCTGAGGCGCCCCCGCGACCATTTCGCGGGCATTCCGCCACACGGCCACACCCTTTCGCTTTTCAGCTCTGTTAACACCACGTGGCGATAGATGGCGCCACGTGCGGGCACAGCACGCACCACTGCGCGCGCTGAGGGAGCGCTCTCTTCTCCGTGGACAGCGCCGGGTAAGCACGTGTTTTCCTTCGTCCGCGTCCCCTTTGGGAATCGCGGACGGTAGCCTGCCCGGGGTGGCCTTGGGCACACCGGCAGGCGTGTTTACTTGAGTGTTGGCTTCGGTAGCGTACGCTAAGCCCACAGCGGTGCCTAGTGCTTGAAGTGGTCGTACCACAACGAGCCGCACTTGCCGTAGGCCCAGCGCGTACGAGGTTTGCCCTAACACTCGCGACCAGGCCCAGTGGCCATCGTGAGAGTGCGCAGCATAGCCGCGAGGGACCTTTTCCCGACCGGCGTGTCAAAGCTCGCCATTGCCAGCTGCGACGTGCTCGCGGTTTTCCCCTTATTGTGAACGTCCGCGTGCGGGTGCCTTTGCTACCCGCGTCCCGGGAGCGGACGTTGTACTGTTGTTCGGGGTGCCGCCAGAGGCAATAAAGTGTTGTGTACTGTTACATTAGAACACTGTCTATTTGCCGCGCCGCGCTAAACGCCTTATCAGTTGAGCGCGCGCGGAGCGGTGCGCTACACGCGAGTAAACGGAGTAGCGGCCCTGTGGCTCGCTAAGCGTGAACCCGCGGTGATCGTCTGCTGCAGTTAGGAGCGGGGTCACCATACTGGCGCCCAACGCGGTATCAAAGGCTCATTAAGCCTTTGATTATTCTTAGCCGAGTCAGCCCGCCTTTGCGAATCAGACTCGCCGCGTTTACCCGCGTTATGTCTGCTCCGCGTGAGTTCTGTCTGCTGACGCTTTTAGCAGATACCGCATTGCTCGAGAACAGGGCCAGTGCCCCCCTTGAGCATCACAATCGCGCACCCTTATCGCCCAATGTGGCAAGACTAGACAGCTGTTTCTCCATTGCCTCCATTCTGTCGCTTACTGAAGACAATTTCTTTTCTATCTTCTCATGAGAAGATTGCATAGATGCCATGGTTTCCATTATTTTTTGTTGTCCGGCCAGTAACTCACGCAACGTATCACTTTGGGAGGGACCGGGGTTTGTTTCAATGTCGCCACAGAGTAATAAACTTTTTGCTAGGGTGAAAATATAAGTAACAACATTTAGTACAAAGTGTGGGCAAGGCAGCAGCAACAAATAAGGGTTGTCACTACGAAAACAATGCGATGGCCGGTTATCACCAACCTGAAGAACGAAGCAGAAGGGATTACTGAGCATCCCGCCGGTAGTGCTGCTGCCTGGCCCACTGGGGTGGCTCGCCGGTTCACGCCCTTTTGTAGCTTCCAAGATGGACACGTGATGTGACGTCACCGAAGATGGTCGCAATGGCCATCTTGCAGTGTGAGGACTTTTGATGCTGCTGATACCGTAGTCGGCAAGCGGCGATGGCTCCGGTCCATATCTGCGTAGCAGTTCGGCTTGCTTGATTCCAGGGAGGCAGCCGCGCTGTGATAGCCGAATTTCTTGAAGCACAGCCAAAACCTGAAGAACGAAGCAGAAGGGATTACTGAGCATCCCGCCGGTAGTGCTGCTGCCTGGCCCACTATGCACTCGTCGGCTCAAAATCCCCATCGGGATCGAGCGGCACGACATGAAGAGGCTCCGCATCCTTTGATCGCCTGTGCGACTCAATTGAATGATACACAGAAGGCTCGTTTGTCGGCACTGTTGCGCGAATACGATGAGCTCTTCACCGATCAACCCGGCTGTACCGATTTGGTGAGCCATTCGATCGAAACTGGCGACGCGCTTCCTTTGAAGTGCAACCCCAGGCCCGTCAGCCAGGCCAAGAGGCAGGTAATTGACGGCTTGCTGGACGAGATGCTCTCATCCGGCATTGTTCGCCGTTCATCCAGTGCCTGGGCGTCTCCAATTGTGTTGGTGCCTAAGAAAGATGGCAGTCATCGCCTGTGCGTAGACTATCGCCGTCTCAACGGAGTGACTCGTAAGGATGCCTATCCGCTCCCCACGATTAGCTCCATCGTAGGAAACCTCGGCACTGCGCGGTATTTTACCACATTAGATGCCTCCAAAGGTTACCTACAGGTCCGGATGGGTAATCGTGACCAGTGTAAAACTGCGTTCACGTCCCACAGAGGGTTGTTCGAGTTTACTCGTATGCCTTTTGGTCTTTGCAATGCTCCTGCGACTTTTCAGAGACTCATGGACCGCGTCCTCGGGGAAGCAAAGTGGTCTTACTGCATGTGCTACCTCGACGACATCGTGATTTATTCACGAACCTTCGAAGAGCACTTGGCCCACATTGCCGATGTGCTCGGGAGGGTGAGAGCCGCCGGGATGACGTTAAATCCCGCAAAGGCCCAACTAGCGCAAATCCGAGTTCAGTTACTTGGCTTCACGCTGAGCGAAGGCTCCATTGAGCCAGATCGGGAGAAACTTCGAGCAATCCTCGATTTCCCCGCGCCCAAGGACGTACGCGGCCTGCGCCGCTTTCTCGGAATGGCCAATTTTTACCGGTCGTTCATTCCGTCCTGTGCCCGAGTGCAGGCGCCCTTGACCAAGCTCCTGGGTAAGTCAGCTGAGTGGCGATGGGGACCTGAGCAGCAAGAGCCGTTTTGCCGTCTGTCTAGCGCCATTGCGGAGACAGCGCAGCTCAAGCTCCCCGACCTGACCAGACCGTTTGTTGTCCAGACTGACGCAAGCGATCTGGGATTAGGAGCAGTTCTCCTACAGGAATACGATGGTGTGTTGCAGCCGCTGGCCTTTGCCAGCCGCTCGTTGATACCCGCGGAAAGGAATTATTCCGTGACCGAGAGGGAGTGTCTCGCCATCGTGTTTGCACTGCGGAAGTTTGATGTCTACCTGGATGGGACGAAATTTGTGGTGCAAACAGATCACAGCGCGCTTAGCTGGCTGATGCGGCTGCGTGAGCCTGCAGGCAGGCTAGCGCGCTGGGCTCTCCTAATACAGCATTATGATTTTTCAGTGCAGTATCGGAAGGGGAGCACTAACGTGGTAGCTGACGCGCTATCTCGTGCCCCAGTGTCGACCAGGAGCCTGGATCCCGGTGCGACAACCGCTAGCGGTGCCTTTGCGCAAGCAAGCGGCGCGGGCGAAACGGCGGCGGAGCCGCCGAGTGGAGAAAAGGGTGAGTGCGGCGACGAGCAAACCCTTTCCACGGGCCAGGCAAGCAGCGCGCCGCGAAGCGGGCGAGAGGGGGAGCGAAAGGGAAGCGAACCCGTGACGCCAATGCGAGCGGACGCGATGGCTGCAGTCCTGAGTGGGAACGATACCAAGCTCCCCTTTGGGAGAATGGGAATCGCTTTCAGCAGACAAGAGTTACTGAAGGCCCAGCAAGATGATCCGTTTTGTCGCGATTTGAGCGACGGTCTCAGGGAGACGGAGCGCCGAAACGCTGCTGGTAGTGCGGCGGGCGCAGGGGGACGGGAACCAGCGTGTGTCGCTGGGTCCCCCGCGGATACATACTTGCTGGACCATGATGGACTCCTGCTGAAATACATAGCCACCGATGAGGAGTCAGTGGACCCGTTTAAGGTGGTTGTGCCCAAAAGTCTGAGAGGCGCACTGTTGCGAGCCTCTCACGACGAGCCCATTGCCGGTCACCTGAGTGGCTCCAAAGTTTTTGCGAAACTGAGCAAGGTTGTGACTTGGCTTGGCATGAAGCGTGACATTTTTCGCTATTGCCGTTCCTGCCACGTCTGTCAAACGGTGAAATCAAGGGGTGGCAAGCCGCCCGGCTTGATGAAACCGATTGTCAGTGAGCGTCCGTGGCAAGTAGCCACCTGCGATCTAATGGGGCCGTTCCCCAGGAGTAAGCAGGGGTTCATACATCTGATGGTAGTTGTTGATCATTTTTCCAAATGGGTGGAGCTGTTTCCGCTGCGGGAAGTGACAGCGCGAGCGGTGCTAGAGAGGCTACAAGAAGTGTTTTGTCGGTTCGGCTTTCCGAAAAGATTGATCACGGACAATGCGTCGTATTTCACCGCTCGGGTGTTTGGTAATACGTGCCGTTCCCTAGGAATAGATCACTGCACCACTTCGCCCTACCATCCCCAGTCCAATTTGACGGAGCGAACCAATCGTACGCTCAAACCGATGTTGGCGGCCTTTGCCGAAAGTCAAAGGGACTGGGCAGACCATCTGAGTGAACTCGCGTTTGCAATCCGAACCTCCGAGAGTCGCTCTACTGGTTTCTCTCCCGCCTTCCTTAATTTCGGAAGGGAGTTGGCAAATCCGGTGACCAGTGTCATGCAATGCCAGCTCGGAGACGAGGAAGAACCGGCAGACTGTTCTGCTTACGCTTCCACACTTCGGGACAGGCTTGGTCGAGCTCTCAGTAGAGCGAGGCAAAGTTTGGCATCGGCCAGGGCCGAGCAAAAGGCCCAGTACGACCGAAAACGTCGCCACCTTTCATTTAAGGTGGGTGACCTCGTCCTGAAGCGCAACCACGCTCTTAGCGACGCGAGCAAGGGTTTCTCAACTTCGCTCGCTCCAAAGTGGCTTGGTCCGTACCGAGTGGAGAAAGCTCGGACTCCACTCGCGTACGTGCTGAAAGACCCGCTTTCGGGAAAACTCAGCCGTGCCCATATCGCAGACCTGAAAGCCTTTGCGTCAAGGTCTGACGAGCCTGCGCCAGCGCCCAGTGGCTCTTCGCGCAAGCAACGGCGCACACCCGGCGCGGCGGACCGCATTCGGACCACGCACCGGTATAATCTGAAGAAGCGGTCACCTTAGTGATTTCGCGCCGGACGGCGGGCTTATTTCCGCAACCGAAGGCCCTCAGTTTTACTTTCTAGTCTCAGTTAGCTAACTTCTTTACAGCCAGTGCTAGCAAAGAAGTCTGTTCCGCCCAGTTACTGCTGCTGATTGTCATTTGAGTGTTGTTGTTTACTTGATGTTTTCCAGTGTTTTCTTTTTTTTCTTCTCGCTGGAGGAGGGGATTGTGAATTGGTGCTTTAGCGTGGGGAGAGGGACAAATGACACTCTGCGCTTCCCTTGCGGTGCGCGTTTGGAGAGACTCGACCATCGGAGGTGTGTGTGCATGTGTGTGTGCGTGTGGCGACAACTTAGGAAGTCACCGACCCCTACACCACTTTGGACTCCGGAGGTGATCGGAGACCTGCACGAGGCTCCTGCACGAGGCCAGCTGTCGCAGACGCTGTGCACGACTCGACTGACGCCGCAAAACGCCTCGCAGCCAATGGATTTGGCGACCATTATTCCAGCAGAAGGGCCGGCTGTCGCAGCGAGGTCCATCCGAACCTCCACCGAGGCGGCGTTCGTCGGACTCGCAGGGCTGTCATCAACATCGACCAGACGAAGGTGAGCCCGTTCCTCGCATGAAGGCCTCAACCAGAACCCTCCCCTTGAACTCTCGCATCCACGCAATCACCCAACTCAGACATTACGTGACGCTGCCCCTTCGAGCCGTGAACGCGCTCTTGCGTGAGCATCATGAACTCCCGTTTCCCCTCTTCCGCGGAGCCATTGTATTTGTCAAGTGTATTCTTGTGCTGTTTTATTTTTTTTCTTCAGCAGCAGTTGCAGAGCGAGGCTGAGGCTAGCTGTTGCCCATTGCATGACGCCTTTGCATGCATGGGCGACGACCGGCTGCCTTTGCAGACCGGTATATAGGGTGAATTAAGGAGAGGAGGATGTGGGGATCTGAGGCGCGCCCGCGACCATTTCGCGGGCATTCCGCCACACGGCCACACCCTTTCGCTTTCCTGCTCTGTTAACACCACGTGGCGATAGATGGTGCCACGTGCGGGCACGGCGCGCGCCACTGCGCGCGCTGAGGGAGCGCTCTCTTCTCCGTGGACAGCGCCGGGTAAGCACGTGTTTTCCTTCGTCCGCGTCCCCTTTGGGAATCGCGGACGGTAGCCTGCCCGGGGTGGCCTTGGGCACCCCGGCAGGCGTGTTTACTTGAGTGTTGGCTTCGGTAGCGTACGCTAAGCCCACAGCGGTGCCTAGTGCTTGAAGTGGTCGTACCACAACGAGTCGCACTTGCCGTAGGCCCAGCGCGTACGAGGTTTGCCCTAACACTCGCGACCAGGCCCAGTGGCCATCGTGAGAGTGCGCAGCATAGCCGCGAGGGACGTTTTCCCGACCGGCGTGTCAAAGCTCGCCATTGCCAGCTGCGACGTGCTCGCGGTTTTCCCCTTATTGTGAACGTCCGCGTGCGGGTGCCTTTGCTACCCGCGTCCCGGGAGCGGACGTTGTACTGTTGTTCGGGGTGCCGCCAGAGGCAATAAAGTGTTGTGTACTGTTACATTAGAACACTGTCTATTTGCCGCGCCGCGCTAAACGCCTTATCAGTTGAGCGCGCGCGGAGCGGTGCGCTACACGCGAGTAAACGGAGTAGCGGCCCTGTGGCTCGCTAAGCGTGAACCCGCGGTGATCGTCTGCTGCAGTTAGGAGCGGGGTCACCATACTGGCGCCCAACGCGGTATCAAAGGCTCATTAAGCCTTTGATTATTCTTAGCCGAGTCAGCCCGCCTTTGCGAATCAGACTCGCCGCGTTTACCCGCGTTATGTCTGCTCCGCGTGAGTTCTGTCCGCTGACGCTTTTAGCAGATACCGCATTGCTCGAGAACAGGGCCAGTGCCCCCCTTGAGCATCACAATCGCGCACCCTTATCGCCCAATGTGGCAAGACTAGACAGCTGTTTCTCCATTGCCTCCATTCTGTCGCTTACTGAAGACAATTTCTTTTCTATCTTCTCATGAGAAGATTGCATAGATGCCATGGTTTCCATTATTTTTTGTTGTCCGGCCAGTAACTCACGCAACGTATCACTTTGGGAGGGACCGGGGTTTGTTTCAATGTCGCCACAGAGTAATAAACTTTTTGCTAGGGTGAAAATATAAGTAACAACATTTAGTACAAAGTGTGGGCAAGGCAGCAGCAACAAATAAGGGTTGTCACTACGAAAACCATGCGATGGCCGGTTATCACCAACCTGAAGAACGAAGCAGAAGGGATTACTGAGCATCCCGCCGGTAGTGCTGCTGCCTGGCCCACTGGGGTGGCTCGCCGGTTCACGCCCTTTTGTAGCTTCCAAGATGGACACGTGATGTGACGTCACCGAAGATGGTCGCAATGGCCATCTTGCGGTGTGAGGACTTTTGATGCTGCTGATACCGTAGTCGGCAAGCGGCGATGGCTCCGGTCCATATCTGCGTAGCAGTTCGGCTTGCTTGATTCCAGGGAGGCAGCCGCGCTGTGATAGCCGAATTTCTTGAAGCACAGCCAAAACCTGAAGAACGAAGCAGAAGGGATTACTGAGCATCCCGCCGGTAGTGCTGCTGCCTGGCCCACTGGGGTGGCTCGCCGGTTCACGCCCTTTTGTAGCTTCCAAGATGGACACGTGATGTGACGTCACCGAAGATGGTCGCAATGGCCATCTTGCAGTGTGAGGACTTTTGATGCTGCTGATACCGTAGTCGGCAAGCGGCGATGGCTCCGGTCCATATCTGCGTAGCAGTTCGGCTTGCTTGATTCCAGGGAGGCAGCCGCGCTGTGATAGCCGAATTTCTTGAAGCACAGCCAAAACCTGAAGAACGAAGCAGAAGGGATTACTGAGCATCCCGCCGGTAGTGCTGCTGCCTGGCCCACTATGCACTCGTCGGCTCAAAATCCCCATCGGGATCGAGCGGCACGACATGAAGAGGCTCCGCATCCTTTGATCGCCTGTGCGACTCAATTGAATGATACACAGAAGGCTCGTTTGTCGGCACTGTTGCGCGAATACGATGAGCTCTTCACCGATCAACCCGGCTGTACCGATTTGGTGAGCCATTCGATCGAAACTGGCGACGCGCTTCCTTTGAAGTGCAACCCCAGGCCCGTCAGCCAGGCCAAGAGGCAGGTAATTGACGGCTTGCTGGACGAGATGCTCTCATCCGGCATTGTTCGCCGTTCATCCAGTGCCTGGGCGTCTCCAATTGTGTTGGTGCCTAAGAAAGATGGCAGTCATCGCCTGTGCGTAGACTATCGCCGTCTCAACGGAGTGACTCGTAAGGATGCCTATCCGCTCCCCACGATTAGCTCCATCGTAGGAAACCTCGCACTGCGCGGTATTTTACCACATTAGATGCCTCCAAAGGTTACCTACAGGTCCGGATGGGTAATCGTGACCAGTGTAAAACTGCGTTCACGTCCCACAGAGGGTTGTTCGAGTTTACTCGTATGCCTTTTGGTCTTTGCAATGCTCCTGCGACTTTTCAGAGACTCATGGACCGCGTCCTCGGGGAAGCAAAGTGGTCTTACTGCATGTGCTACCTCGACGACATCGTGATTTATTCACGAACCTTCGAAGAGCACTTGGCCCACATTGCCGATGTGCTCGGGAGGGTGAGAGCCGCCGGGATGACGTTAAATCCCGCAAAGGCCCAACTAGCGCAAATCCGAGTTCAGTTACTTGGCTTCACGCTGGGCGAAGGCTCCATTGAGCCAGATCGGGAGAAACTTCGAGCAATCCTCGATTTCCCCGCGCCCAAGGACGTACGCGGCCTGCGCCGCTTTCTCGGAATGGCCAATTTTTACCGGTCGTTCATTCCGTCCTGTGCCCGAGTGCAGGCGCCCTTGACCAAGCTCCTGGGTAAGTCAGCTGAGTGGCGATGGGGACCTGAGCAGCAAGAGCCGTTTTGCCGTCTGTCTAGCGCCATTGCGGAGACAGCGCAGCTCAAGCTCCCCGACCTGACCAGACCGTTTGTTGTCCAGACTGACGCAAGCGATCTGGGATTAGGAGCAGTTCTCCTACAGGAATACGATGGTGTGTTGCAGCCGCTGGCCTTTGCCAGCCGCTCGTTGATACCCGCGGAAAGGAATTATTCCGTGACCGAGAGGGAGTGTCTCGCCATCGTGTTTGCACTGCGGAAGTTTGATGTCTACCTGGATGGGACGAAATTTGTGGTGCAAACAGATCACAGCGCGCTTAGCTGGCTGATGCGGCTGCGTGAGCCTGCAGGCAGGCTAGCGCGCTGGGCTCTCCTAATACAGCATTATGATTTTTCAGTGCAGTATCGGAAGGGGAGCACTAACGTGGTAGCTGACGCGCTATCTCGTGCCCCAGTGTCGACCAGGAGCCTGGATCCCGGTGCGACAACCGCTAGCGGTGCCTTTGCGCAAGCAAGCGGCGCGGGCGAAACGGCGGCGGAGCCGCCGAGTGGAGAAAAGGGTGAGTGCGGCGACGAGCAAACCCTTTCCACGGGCCAGGCAAGCAGCGCGCCACGAAGCGGGCGAGAGGGGGAGCGAAAGGGAAGCGAACCCGTGACGCCAATGCGAGCGGACGCGATGGCTGCAGTCCTGAGTGGGAACGATACCAAGCTCCCCTTTGGGAGAATGGGAATCGCTTTCAGCAGACAAGAGTTACTGAAGGCCCAGCAAGATGATCCGTTTTGTCGCGAGTTGAGCGACGGTCTCAGGGAGACGGAGCGCCTAAACGCTGCTGGTAGTGCGGCGGGCGCAGGGGGACGGGAACCGGCGTGTGTCGCTGGGTCCCCCGCGGATACATACTTGCTGGACCATGATGGACTCCTGCTGAAATACATAGCCACCGATGAGGAGTCAGTGGACCCGTTTAAGGTGGTTGTGCCCAAAAGTCTGAGAGGCGCACTGTTGCGAGCCTCTCACGACGAGCCCATTGCCGGTCACCTGAGTGGCTCCAAAGTTTTTGCGAAACTGAGCAAGGTTGTGACTTGGCTTGGCATGAAGCGTGACATTTTTCGCTATTGCCGTTCCTGCCACGTCTGTCAAACGGTGAAATCAAGGGGTGGCAAGCCGCCCGGCTTGATGAAACCGATTGTCAGTGAGCGTCCGTGGCAAGTAGCCACCTGCGATCTAATGGGGCCGTTCCCCAGGAGTAAGCAGGGGTTCATACATCTGATGGTAGTTGTTGATCATTTTTCCAAATGGGTGGAGCTGTTTCCGCTGCGGGAAGTGACAGCGCGAGCGGATCTAGAGAGGCTACAAGAAGTGTTTTGTCGGTTCGGCTTTCCGAAAAGATTGATCACGGACAATGCGTCGTATTTCACCGCTCGGGTGTTTTGTAATACGTGCCGTTCCCTAGGAATAGATCACTGCACCACTTCGCCCTACCATCCCCAGTCCAATTTGACGGAGCGAACCAATCGTACGCTCAAACCGATGTTGGCGGCCTTTGCCGAAAGTCAAAGGGACTGGGCAGACCATCTGAGTGAACTCGCGTTTGCAATCCGAACCTCCGAGAGTCGCTCTACTGGTTTCTCTCCCGCCTTCCTTAATTTCGGAAGGGAGTTGGCAAATCCGGTGACCAGTGTCATGCAATGCCAGCTCGGAGACGAGGAAGAACCGGCAGACTGTTCTGCTTACGCTTCCACACTTCGGGACAGGCTTGGTCGAGCTCTCAGTAGAGCGAGGCAAAGTTTGGCATCGGCCAGGGCCGAGCAAAAGGCCCAGTACGACCGAAAACGTCGCCACCTTTCATTTAAGGTGGGTGACCTCGTCCTGAAGCGCAACCACGCTCTTAGCGACGCGAGCAAGGGTTTCTCAACTTCGCTCGCTCCAAAGTGGCTTGGTCCGTACCGAGTGGAGAAAGCTCGGACTCCACTCGCGTACGTGCTGAAAGACCCGCTTTCGGGAAAACTCAGCCGTGCCCATATCGCAGACCTGAAAGCCTTTGCGTCAAGGTCTGACGAGCCTGCGCCAGCGCCCAGTGGCTCTTCGCGCAAGCAACGGCGCACACCCGGCGCGGCGGACCGCATTCGGACCACGCACCGGTATAATCTGAAGAAGCGGTCACCTTAGTGATTTCGCGCCGGACGGCGGGCTTATTTCCGCAACCGAAGGCCCTCAGTTTTACTTTCTAGTCTCAGTTAGCTAACTTCTTTACAGCCAGTGCTAGCAAAGAAGTCTGTTCCGCCCAGTTACTGCTGCTGATTGTCATTTGAGTGTTGTTGTTTACTTGATGTTTTCCAGTGTTTTCTTTTTTTTCTTCTCGCTGGAGGAGGGGATTGTGAATTGGTGCTTTAGCGTGGGGAGAGGGACAAATGACACTCTGCGCTTCCCTTGCGGTGCGCGTTTGGAGAGACTCGACCATCGGAGGTGTGTGTGCATGTGTGTGTGCGTGTGGCGACAACTTAGGAAGTCACCGACCCCTACACCACTTTGGACTCCGGAGGTGATCGGAGACCTGCACGAGGCTCCTGCACGAGGCCAGCTGTCGCAGACGCTGTGCACGACTCGACTGACGCCGCAAAACGCCTCGCAGCCAATGGATTTGGCGACCATTATTCCAGCAGAAGGGCCGGCTGTCGCAGCGAGGTCCATCCGAACCTCCACCGAGGCGGCGTTCGTCGGACTCGCAGGGCTGTCATCAACATCGACCAGACGAAGGTGAGCCCGTTCCTCGCATGAAGGCCTCAACCAGAACCCTCCCCTTGAACTCTCGCATCCACGCAATCACCCAACTCAGACATTACGTGACGCTGCCCCTTCGAGCCGTGAACGCGCTCTTGCGTGAGCATCATGAACTCCCGTTTCCCCTCTTCCGCGGAGCCATTGTATTTGTCAAGTGTATTCTTGTGCTGTTTTATTTTTTTTCTTCAGCAGCAGTTGCAGAGCGAGGCTGAGGCTAGCTGTTGCCCATTGCATGACGCCTTTGCATGCATGGGCGACGACCGGCTGCCTTTGCAGACCGGTATATAGCGTGAATTAAGGAGAGGAGGATGTGGGGATCTGAGGCGCGCCCGCGACCATTTCGCGGGCATTCCGCCACACGGCCACACCCTTTCGCTTTCCTGCTCTGTTAACACCACGTGGCGATAGATGGTGCCACGTGCGGGCACGGCGCGCGCCACTGCGCGCGCTGAGGGAGCGCTCTCTTCTCCGTGGACAGCGCCGGGTAAGCACGTGTTTTCCTTCGTCCGCGTCCCCTTTGGGAATCGCGGACGGTAGCCTGCCCGGGGTGGCCTTGGGCACCCCGGCAGGCGTGTTTACTTGAGTGTTGGCTTCGGTAGCGTACGCTAAGCCCACAGCGGTGCCTAGTGCTTGAAGTGGTCGTACCACAACGAGTCGCACTTGCCGTAGGCCCAGCGCGTACGAGGTTTGCCCTAACACTCGCGACCAGGCCCAGTGGCCATCGTGAGAGTGCGCAGCATAGCCGCGAGGGACGTTTTCCCGACCGGCGTGTCAAAGCTCGCCATTGCCAGCTGCGACGTGCTCGCGGTTTTCCCCTTATTGTGAACGTCCGCGTGCGGGTGCCTTTGCTACCCGCGTCCCGGGAGCGGACGTTGTACTGTTGTTCGGGGTGCCGCCAGAGGCAATAAAGTGTTGTGTACTGTTACATTAGAACACTGTCTATTTGCCGCGCCGCGCTAAACGCCTTATCAGTTGAGCGCGCGCGGAGCGGTGCGCTACACGCGAGTAAACGGAGTAGCGGCCCTGTGGCTCGCTAAGCGTGAACCCGCGGTGATCGTCTGCTGCAGTTAGGAGCGGGGTCACCATAAACTACAAACGAAAAGCACCAACTTTAGACTTGTAGTTTACCTGTTGTTGACTCTTGTTTACTATACTATGCTCAGTTGTAGTAGCAAGGCCTGTACTGCTGTGCATTCATGGCCCTCAATGGGAATTGAATGCGCAGTATCGGCAGAGAAATGGAAAGTGTGCATGAAACGTGTTAACTGCAGTGAATGCGTGGGAGCAAGGTGCATACCATCGTTAAAAGTTTTGTGCGAGGTCTTCGCACCGTGATACGTGTTCCGACATATTAGGATATCATCAAACATTAAAAGCGGCCGATTACACGAAAGAAGTGATTACGGTTGAGTTCCTTTACACTATGCTTGCTACGCAACTTTCTACTTTTGGAGCCTATGACAATTCCGACAACGTGCTAGCGCTGTCACTACGGTATCGCTTAAGGTATCGCTGATATCGCTTAAGGCATCGAGCACCTCTCTTTGGCGAAATACAAACAGTAAAATACACTTGTGCTTCTTTCGAGTACGACTAAAAGACGCTCTAGCGGAAATAGTGTAACATCTGGATTATTGAACAACTGGTCTGCTGGCAGCTGTTACATTTCCATGAGCTGTTTCCAAAATATAGCAGTTGACGCAAAACGTAGATGATGTTGTTTAACGCTCTAAGGTTTGGGAAGTTTGTCTTCACTTACTAGGTTTATGACTTTGTGTCAAATTGCAGAAAGTTAGCTAAAATACCTTTTATGTCTATACACAGATATACTGTCGACAAAACAATGTGTTCGATTTTATGTCATGCAGCCGCACGTATCGCTAGCGACCAACAGCTCTCGACCACGCTATAACACCAACCATTTGCACATCTCACAAATTTATTAAAAGGTCATTGCTCATGTAGGCTTTCATCACTTCGATGTGTTTTGCAGCCGTTGTTCCCTTTTCTATTCCCTAATACGAGAACAGGACCGACATACTATATGTTGTAGGTACAGATAGTACATAAAACCGGGTTTGCAGGGTTAGGGTCTTTGGCTAGCCAGCATCGCTTCGCAGGCAGTTGTTGGGCTTGCTGTTGCTTTCTAAACTTTCAGTGGAGAGCGAGTAAGAGGATTCAACTAAGTTCCATGGCACGTACTTGTTTATGATGATAGTTTTCGGCAATGTAATCACAAGGACGATTTTCTGAAGGCCTTTGGTGTAAATACACCATTAGGTCTTGGTTTGGAAGACCTTTACTAGGCCCGAGGAACCGGCAGCCGATAGCTTAGAAGAAGAAACCATCATCATGATGATACGTGACAACGATGAGGCTGCATGAGAAACACATGATAATGTACAGATGAAGAGGATTGGTACACTAAATGCCCACACTTATTCCCCCCCCCCCCCTGTGAAAGCAACGAGCCTGGCCGCGGCAAGTCAAGGGGACAAAGAACGTCGCATGAAGGGTTTCATACGGAAGACATGAACGACCTGAATAGTTCGATAACGGTGATCTGCTGGGACTACAACTCGCGTCACGCGATAATTCAGTGGTGAAGTTTCTTCAAGAAGTGTGTACGGCCCGATAAACCGTTTGTCGCACAAACCTGGTGTGCGAATAGGCTTCAAAAGGAGCATTTCGTCTCCAGGTTGAAAGGATACAGCACGATGAGATTCATCATAAACCAGCTTTCTGTCTTTGTGTTGAACTTCAGTGTTTATACGAGCACGTTGGCGGCACTGTGCGAGCCGTAAAACGTATTCCTCTGAAGAGAATGGAGATGAATTCGCTTGGGAGGTAAAAAAAGAGACATCCAGCAAAGAAGTAGGGGAGCGTCCATAAACTAGGTAAAATGGTGAGTAGCCGGTTGTCTGCTGAATCGCCGTATTGTAGGCGAAAGTGACGAATGGTAAAACTACATCCCAGTTCTTATGGTCTGGTTGAATATAGGCAGCGATCATGTCAGCAAGAGTATGGTGGAATCGTTCAGTGAGGCCGTTAGTCTGGGGATGATAGCTAGAGGCAGTCTTCTGAGATGTGCCAGAGGCGTGAAGAAGTTCGTTGACTAGTTGTGAAAGAAAGGCCCTTCCACGGTCACTGAGCAATACACGTGGAGCACCATGACGCAGTATAATGGCTCGGAGGATGAAATCGGCAATTTCAGCAGCTGAACTGGTAGTGACGGATGCCGTCTCGGCGTGGCACGTCAAATGGTCAACGGCTGTTACTATCCATCAGTTTCCAGCAGCACTGACTGAAAGGGGGCCATAAAGATCGACGCCCACAACTTCTAATGGTGTGGCTGGGCACGGAAGAGATTGTAGTGTACCGGCTGGAGTAGATGTGGGTAGTTTCCTACACGACGTACCGAGCTACACTAGTGGTAATACCTAGCCAATATAACTGACTTCGAAGGCGATCGTACGTTTTACGGTAACCAAGGTGACCAGCAGTCGGATGGTCATGAAGCGCTCTGAGGACTTCGGACCGAAGCGATCGGAGTAAAACGGGAACCCAGCACTGACCGTCAGGATTGTAAACTTGCGGTACAGCACCGAGTTGTCCAGCCTAAACTGCGAGAGTTGTCGACGGAGTCTCGCATTAGCTGGACGGGAACTGCCAGTGAGGTAGCCTGTAATACGTCGACAGTATGGGTCAGCGAGCTAGAAGAAAAATCTTGGGGGTCGTCCGAAGGCAGCTGGTCTATAGAGGCGAGAGAGGAAACCGCCGTGGACGTGGATTCCGAGGGTGTGCTGTGCAAAGTGACTGCGGAAACGCTTAGTGGAGCCGCTAGTAGTTGGCAGCGAGAAAGAGCATCGGCGTCACTATGCGTTCTGCCACACTTTCATACGATGTCAAAGTCATACTCTTGGGGGCGTAGAATCCAGCGGCTGAGGCGTCCTGACAAGTTCTTCAGTGTCGAAAGCGAACATAAAGCGTGGTGAGCGGTCACAGTGGTGAAATGGCAGCCGTGCAGATAAGGACGAAATTTCTGCACTGATCGAACGATGGCGAGGCGCTCCTGCTCGGGGATTGTGTAGTTCTTTCGGCTGCGGAGGGGACGTGGCTGGCGTACGCAACGACTCGCTCTCGCGAGGAGTTGTCGCGCTGCAGGAGCACGGCTCCTAAACCGTGGCCGCTAGCGTCTGTATGCAGGAAGATTGGTGCATCATCGTAAAAATGAGAAAGTACAGGGTCGGTCATGAGGGCACTCTTCAACCTGTCGAAAGTCGATTCACATTACTGAGACCACTGAAAGGGCGTACCAGAAGCAACTAGCTTACGGAGTGGTGCGGCTATGGAGGCAAAGTTTTGTATGAATCGCCGAAAATAACAAACGAGACCAAGGAAACTTCGCAAATCTTTCGGTTTGTCAAGGCGAGGGAAGCGAAGCACCTCAGCAGTTTTCTCGGGGTTTGGACGAATTCCGTCCTTGCTCACAATATGACCGAGAACATTGATAGATCTGCTGGCGAAATGGCACTTCTTGGTGTCAATTTGAAGACCAGCGCCCGAGGGACAAGTCAGGACCTTGTCCAAGCGTTGCAGATGTTGAGAAAACGGCGATGAAAAGTCAACAATGTCATCGAGGTAACATAGGCAAGCCTTTCATTTCAGGCCACGCAGCACGGTGCCAATCATGCGCTAAAAAGTTGCGGGCGCGTTGCATAGACCAAACGGCATAACATTGAATTCGTATAGGCCGTCCGGGGTTGCAAACGCAGTGTTTTTTTTTATCATCTTCGTGCATGGGGATTTGCCAGTAGCCGGAACGCAAGTCGAGGTTCGAAAATAATTCAGCACCTTGTAAAGAATCGAGGGCGTCGGCGATGCGTGGCATGGCGTATACGTCCTTCCTAGTGATCTTATTGAGGTCTCGGTAATTGACGCAAAATTGTGCGGAACCGTTCTTTTTCACGCACCATAACGATAGGAGATGACCTAGAACTGGTTGAGGGTTGGATTATTTCCCGTTGCAGCATATCGTCTACGTTTTCCTCAATGATTTTTCGTTCGGCTAAAGAAATGCGGTACGGACGCCGAAGCTTAATAACAGTTCCGTCGGTCTGAATACGATGTGCTGTAGCAGTTGTCTGGCCCAAGCTGGACGAATGAACGTCAAAAGAGTGCATGCTTTTGCAACAAATCAAGCAGCTGTTGCTTCTGCGAGTCTCTCAAGTCTTTGTTGATGGCTGCTGTAAAGGCCGAAGAAGCAGCATGATCTTTAGGATGGCCATTAGAGGAGGCAAGGGTAAGAGGCACGACGCACTCAAGCTCCAGATTGGCAACGCAGGTGACAGTAGCGCCCCGCGGCAGTAAAATTTTATCTTGTGTGGTGTTCGTAGCAGCGAGGACAGTTGATCCATTGTTGAAGCGAGCCACACCTAGTGCGAGAGCTATGCCTTTAATAAGGCAACGGGGCGACGGAGTATCCAAAATGTCACCAGAGTCAACGTCGTTCGACAAAACTGTGACTGATTGATGTTCGTGTGGTGGTAACTAAATGTCTACAGCAGCGATGAGTCGAAGTGGCCTGTAGGTGTCGTCACTGTGCAAGTGGTCTGTGTCAGTAAGATGGACAACACGTTGTGCACAACAAATAGCCGCGGAAGCAGAGGAAAGAAAGTCCCAGCCTAAAATGAGTTCATGCGAGCACGGGGATAGCACAGCGAATTCAATATCATGAAGAATGTCGTCGGTTACCACACGGACAGTACAGAGAGTGGAAGGGCGAATCATTGTTCCCTGGGCTGTAACCAGTGTTGGTCCATCATAACGCGTCATGACGTTTCGAAAACGTGTACACAAATCAGCACGCATAAGAGAAAACGCAGCCCCAGTGTCCACCAAAGCTTCAATGTTTACTCCCTCAACTGTGACTGCAATCATATTGTAAGGGCGCGCTGGAAGATTTGGAGCCCTGTGTTGGAATGCAGTTTGTCCTCCAAAAACTGCATTGTTTAGTTTTCCGGACACCAATCAGAAGCGAGGGAAGCAGGCTGAAGAGGAGAAGAGGAGCGACGGTAGGGCGATGGTGAACGATGTCGGGTTGATCGATGACTACTGCGCAGTTCACCCGATGCTGGCGGAGATGTAGACCGACGCGGCAGTGACGAATAACGACGGCCCTGGTACAAGGCTCCTGTGGTCTAGTCCCGTTCGCGTATGTCGTACCCTCGGCGCTCATCTTGCAGGCGCTTGCGGCAAAAGCGTGAGATGTGACCACGATAGCCGCAATAATAGCACGTAGGGCGAATCGATCAATAAGTAGGGCAGTAGCTTGCGTTAACTGCACCGGGAGAGAGAACAGGGAGAGGGACAGATGATAGCTCAGATGGAGTTGATGGAAAGCTCGTGGGAAAGCTTGTGGGAGGTGCGGCAGCAACCGACGCGTACGGTCGTGGCGGCGACGTCGAGCTGTAGGTGCCTGATGGGGCGGTGATGGCATGCGAGAACAATGGGAGAGTACGAACGACAGTGGGCTGCAGGTGGGCCGTGTGGGCCATGGACATGAGTTCCTCCCTGATTACAATCCGCAACGACGTTGAAGAAGCCTGAATGGGACACACTGAAGGTAGTGTGAATCGCATTGATTCTAATTCTTTGCGTATAATCACTCTTACTGTGTCTCGTAGGTTTGGATCCACCTTAAAACGGGCCGCGTCACTGTCCGGTTGTAGGCGCATAAACTCAAGTTCTTCGAGGCGCTGACAGGTTGTCGCAATGTCACCAACAGTAGCCGGATTCTGGATTGCAAGGGCATTGAACGCGACGTGTGCAATCCCCTTAAAAAGCTGGCGTACCTTTGCTGACTCTGTCATTGGGGTGTCAACCCGGCGGCAAAGTGAAAGGACATCCTCGATGTAGGATATATACGACTCCCCCGATGTGCTGTTTCCGAGTGGCGAGAGCTTTCTTTGCGAGAGCCGAACGAACATCCGGTGTGCCAAAGACATAACCAAGCTGATCTTTGAAGGCTGACCAGTCGGGGATGATGATGAAGTGGTTGAGGAACCACGTCTTTGCGACACCCGTGAGGTAGAATGAGACTTGAGCGAGTTTGTAGGTGTTATCCCACCGGTTAGCAGCGCCGACACGTTCTAAATCGTCCAGCCATTCTACCACATCTTCCCCGCGCATACCAGCGAAGGGACAGGGCTCTCGCTGGAGGCTGTTAATAATGTAAGAAGGCGTGGCACGCGGTAGTGGAGTGGGAACGGCTGCAGCACCGACCTCATCTTGGCTTGACATATTTCCGGACACCTGGCCCAATGAGCAACCTGAACGTAGCTCCAGGGGGTAGAGTGGTCGAGAAGACGACGGGGATCTATCAGCACGCTTCACCACCTATAAAGTCTTGGTTTGGAAGACCTTTATTAGGCCCGAGGAACCGGCAGCCAATAGCTGATATGAACGAACCAAGATGATGATGATACGTGACAACGATGAGGATGAATGAGGAACACATGATGATAATGATAATGTACAGATGAAAAGGATTGGTATACTAAATGCCCACAATACGTAAGCTGTACCTTACCCCCGCAGCCTTCAGCCATTTCCTTGTGTGCCGTTCATTACCAAAATTTTAGCACAAGAGAAAGAGCTTTTGGAGTACCTCCAACCCACTATGAAACTCAGAAACTGGTGGCAAACGCGCATCTCGTTTCTTGAAATAAGCGATGCTGTGTATGACGTACCTGAAGCAAAAACAGCGACATCACATATTCAGAGGGTTTCATAATAAGACAGAAGTTGTAGAAACAGTATTCAAGTTGGTAACTAAGATAGAGCTGTCTTATATACTGCCCTTCACACGCTAGTTTCAAGTGTTGCCCTATGAGCGTTTTTATGAAAGCATCAAGAGCTTCTCGACAAAGCATTTATAAAATTATTCTCAGTTTACATGTTTCCGAAAAATATGGCATTCATACGGAATACCTAATGCAGCAATGTGACTTAGAAAAAGTAAACTAGGCAAAAGAGTGTATTTAGAAGCAGGTGTCACTAACTCACCTCCACCTGGATGCTACAGCTACGAACCTTAGCACATTATTAGCTGGTTAGGAAGATTGATGAAGGGGGCTGCGGCAGCCACTCGAACAGCTGGTCAGCTAACGTTGTCATCAAAAGAGCACTTTTCCAGTATTTGACCTCAGTCATTTATTTTTAAAGGTGATGCCACATCACGTTTTCAAAAAAATTGCCCGCAGCTTCCCTCGGGGGAACACTGAGGAGGATGCGGACCATATAATTGGTTAACGGGGTGTTAAAGTGCGACTTACTTGGGTCGATGGCTAAATTGGTTAACGTGGTTGTGAAATGGGGTGTTAAATTGCGACTTACTTGGGTCGATGGCTAAATTGGTTAACGTGGTTGTAGGAGGGGGTGTTAAATGAGTGAACACGTACACACGTATGCGAAAGGGCGGCGCTGGTCGAAGGGACGTCGATCATTGTGTTTGTGGATTCGTTGGAATTCATTTCACCGCGACCTTGGACGTCGACGCGCCGTACAAACCAACCGACGAGCGGCAACTGAGCGAGCGAGCGCCGACCTTGAGTATATATACAGCACGACGGCGCATGCACTGTCAGCTGTTGAATGTTCTCGAAGCGCGACGCCACATGCGCGTCCACTGGAGAATCAGGAGAATTGTAGATGTCGAACGCAGTGTGTAGAGGAGGAAGGGTGCACAGATGGTGGAGGAGTGAAGCGCGCGCGGTGTGTAGAGGAGGAAGGGATGCACAGATGGTGGAAGAGTGGGCGACGGCGCGACGGCGCATGCGCGCGCGTCAGCTGTCGAATGTTCGAGAAGCGGTGCGGACGGCGCGGACGGCGCACTACAAGGCGCGAGTATAAGATGCTTCCGCATCTAAAACATAATAAGAGGGACAGCCGGAATTGCTGTAACCTGGAAGCCTGTAACATGGAAGGTTACACTAGAAAAAATAGTCGCTGCGTCGAGTGGCTCAAGGAGACCTGCTTGAAATTAGTCGCCTCTGTGTGGCAAGCAAATATACTTATTATTAAAAACACACTTTGCAATCGTACAAATACAGGTATGTATGGGCCGGGCTGCTGAAAGAGATTGCCCGAGCCTCATGTTCTCAAGCCCTCATCTAAGAGGACACCAAATGTTTTGAGATGCTGAAACAATTGTATTTTTTTCTAAATTTCGCCTCTGGAGTGTGTCCACTCGTCGATAAGCAAATGTGTCATTAGGTGACGTGGTTCATTCATTTGATTGTCACAATAACGTTCTGTCAAGGCGCATGTGATTGCGCCATTTTATGGTAAAACGTATTTCATTACTCCAGCCAACGATGTGTCAATGTCCCATTACACCCCGAAACAATGTTGTTTTCTGTGGGCAAATCTCGCAGCGTGCTGCCAGGTCCCAATACATATGGCCCGTTGTCACCACATCTCCCAATATCTATTGACTATGTGATGACGTTTATTGAACCGGAGAAGTCGCAACGATGTCGCAACGAAAAATGGCCGTACGACAAGTCTGGCAAAAGGCGGCCCAGGTACTCGTGCAATCAGAGCACGGGGTTTTTCCTTCTCTTTGAAAGGCGCATACACGTTAGTGCGTATGCTCCACTACAATACCCCCCGGGTTGAAGAGTAGCCATCCTGGCGACTCAGGGAGTAGGCACAATGAGGGGGTCGTAGTAGGGCTTGAGACGGTCGACGTGTACGGTCTCGCGTCCTCGACGGCGCAAATCTGGCAATTGTGTTAGGGGCTCGACGATGTAATTCACTGGTGAGGTTGCGTCAATGACACGGTATGGACCATGGTACCGGGCCAGAAGTTTAGAGGACAGGACAGGAACGTGCGGGGGCACCCAAAGCCACACGAGGGAGCCAGTACAAAACGTAGGCGCTATGTGATGAGCGTCATCATGTCATGTTTTTTGTAGACCTTGAGCCTCACTTGTCATAGACCGAGCCAACTGACGGCAGTCTTCAGCGTATCTGGCGACTTCCAAAAGCGGGGAGCACTCCGATACATCAGGGCGGTACGGGAGTATGGTGTCGAGTGGGTGGGATGGTTCGCGGCCGTACAACAGAAAGAACGGGGAAAAACCGGTAGTCGCTTGCGTCGCGGTGTTGTAAGCGAAGGTAACAAAAGGCAAGACAGCGTCCCAGTTAGTGTGGTCGGAGGAGGTGTACATCCTCAGCATGTCGCCAAGTGTGCGGTTGAACCGTTCAGTGAGACCATTCGTCTGTGGATGGTATGCGGTAGATTTCCGGTGGATGATGTTGCATTCAGCGAGAATAGCTTGGATGACCTCCGACAGGAACACTCGACCCCTGTCACTGAGTAATTCCCGTGGAGCCCCATGGCGGAGAATGAAGCTGCGGAGAATGAAGAGTGCAACTTCGTGGGCGGTCGCTGCTGGTAGAGCTGCAGTCTCAGCGTAGCGTGTCAGATGATAGACGCCGACAATAATCCACCGGTTTCCAGAGCGACTATATGGGAGGGGGCCATAGAGATCGATACCCACGCGTTCGAATGGGCGAGCCGGGCATGGGAGCGGCTGTAACATGCCAGTAAGGTGCCGCGGAGGTGTCTTGTTCTGTTGGCAAGTGGTGCAAGACTGAACGTATTTCTGCACAAAGCGATACATTCCTCGCCAGTAATATCGTTGGCGCAGCCTTTCGTAGGTTTTCAGGACACCTGCAGGAGCACTTTGAGGGTCTGCATGGAAATTCATGCAGATGTCAGAGCGCATATGAGTTGGGACAGCAAGGAGCCACTTCCGACCACCAGGCATTTAGTTGCGGCGGTACAGAATGCTGTCTCGCACGCAAAAGTGGGCTGCTTGTCGGCGTAGCGCTCTCGTAGAAGGGACAGCAGACGGATCGGTAAGGTAGTCGACTAACAATGCAAGGTATGGATCTTTACGCTGCTCCGAAAGCATGTCAGTGGTGTCTATTGGTGACAAGGTGGTAAAAAGTGGTGACAGAGAAGCCACATCTGGGGTTAAAGGCGATCGCGAAAGTGCATCGGCATCTGCATGCTTGCGACCGGAAAGATATACTACACGGATGTCGTATTTTTGCAATCGAAGTGCCCAACGTCCCAGGCGTCCGGACGGGTCTTTCAATGTGGACAGCCAACATAGGGCGTGGTGGTCTGTGACCACGTCGAAAGGGCGGCCGTAAAGGTACGGTCGAAACTTCGTCAAGGCCCAGATTATGGCCAAACACTCCTTCTCTGTCACGGAGTAATTCAATTCAGCCTTCTTGAGAGCGCGACTTGCATAGGCGACTACGTATTCGGCTTGGGTGCCTTTCCGTTGTGCCAAAACTGCACCAAGACCGATGCCACTTGCATCGGTGTGAATTTCTGTGGCAGCAGCGGTGTCGTAGTGACGAAGAATGGGTGGTGAGGTCAGCAGGTGGCGCAGCTGGTGAAATGCGTCGTCACATGCAGGTGACCATGCAGATATACCTTGGCTGTTGGAAAGCAGACTTGTAAGAGGTGCGATGATGGACGCGAAGTTGGGCACGAAGCGACGAAAGTAGGAGCAGAGACCGACGAAACTTCATAGGGCTTTCAGTGATGTGGGCAACGGGAAGTCAGCGATAGCCCGAAGCTTATCGGGATCCGGAAGAACACCGTCTCTTGTGATGACATGTCCCAAGATGGTTAGTTTTCGTGCTGCGAAGTGGCACTTTTTGGAGTTAAATTGTAGGCCCGCAGAAGTTAGACACGTCAGAATCTCGTGGAGGTGAACAAGATGTGCCGGGAAATCAGATGAAAAGACTACGATGTCGTCCAGGTAACACAAGCAAGTTTTCCACTTATGGGCACGCAAGATGGTATCGATCATGCGCTCAAATGTGGCAGGTGCGTTGCAGAGCCCAAATGGCATCACTTTGAACTCATATAGGCCATCTGGCGTTACAAAGGCTGTTTTAGGGTGATCACATTCAGCCATTGGCACCTGCCAATACCCAGAACGCAGATCCAAGGATGTAAAGTACTCGGCGCCTTGTAAACAGTCAAGAGCATCGTCTATTTGTGGTAGCGGGCAGACATCTTTCTTCGTAATCTTGTTTAAGCGGCGATAGTCCATGCAAAATTGAACGGTGCCATCTTTTTTCTTTACCAGAACGACAGGTGATGACCAAGCGCTTTGAGAAGGCTGTATCACTCCACGTTTAAGCATGTCGTCTACTTGCTCCGTAATGACGCGGCGCTTTTCGGCGGAAACGCGGTAAGGACGCTGTCGCAGAGGCAAATGTGAGCCGGTGTCAATAGTAAGAGTGATAGTCGTGGTGCGGCCCAAAGCAGGTTCTTGAAAGTCGAAAGAAGAGCGAAACTTGTTAAGGAGAGCAAAAAGTTGGCGGCGATGCGAGAGGGGAAGGTCTGCGTCAATAGCATTCTCGAAGTCTGACAAACTTGATGGCTCAGACGCATGAGTTATTGCGGCATTGTGACATGGCGTTTCGTCGGGAAGAATAATATCATCGATATGGTCGACAGGTTGCACATATCCCAACGTTTCACCACGAAGTAAGCTGATGGGGTAGTTGCAGTGGTTGGTACCCAGCATTACGGTTAAACCAGATGCAATTGTAAGAACGGCAAATGGGAGAACGATGCCCTTGCGTTCAGTAAAAACAGGAGATGGCGTAAACACCACCGTGGCGTCAGGTTGCGCCACACATGAAAGGCTTACAGGGACCGAAGCTTCCGGGGGCAAGGTGATGTCGTCGTCAGCGATGAGTTTGCAGAGCCGAGGAGACCGGTCGGGTGGTGGAAATTCATATGTTGGCACAAGGGACACTTCGGCACGGGAACAATCGATGATAGCTTCATGACCTGATAAGAGATCCCAACCGAGGATAAGGTCATGAGAGCAAGATGGCAGAACAAAAAACTGTACGACGTACAAAACGTCTTCGATGAAAGGTCTGCGTCAATAGCATTCTCGAAGGCTGACAAACTTGATGGCTCAGACGCATGAGTTATTGCGGCAATGTGACATGGCGTTTCGTCGGGAAGAATAATATCATCGATATGGTCGACAGGTTGCACATATCCCAACGTTTCACCACGAAGTAAGCTGATGGGGTAGTTGCAGTGGTTGGTAACCAGCATTACGGTTAAACCAGATGCAATTGTAAGAACGGCAAATGGGAGAACGATGCCCTTGCGTTCAGTAAAAACAGAAGATGGCGTAAACACCACCGTGGCGTCAGGTTGCGCCACACATGAAAGGCTTACAGGGACCGAAGCTTCCGGGGGCAAGGTGATGTCGTCGTCAGCGAGGAGTTTGCAGAGCCGAGGAGACCGGTCGGGTGGTGGAAATTCATATGTTGGCACAAGGGACACTTCGGCACGGGAACAATCAATGATAGCTTCATGACCTGATAAGAAATCCCAACTGAGGATAAGGTCATGAGAGCAAGATGGCAGAACAAAAAACTGTACGACGTACAAAACGTCTTGGATGACGACGCGCGCCGTACACAGAGCCGAAGGATGAATGCGTTGCGCGCTAGCCGTGGACAGCACCATGTCACAGAGAGATGTGGTCACTTTCTTCAGTTTCCGACAAAATTTGGCGTCCATCACAAAAACGGCGGCCCCGGTATCAATTAACGCTAATGTGGCGACTCCCTCAACATCGACATCAACAACATTTTTCGGCGAAAACGAAGGCCTTGGGAATTGCGCACAAGTTGCAGTTCTTGCCTCCGGAAATGCACTGATTAGTTTCCCTCCTCAGGAGGTGGTCGACGACGCATAGGCGATGGCGACCGGCGACGAGGGGACGGGAAACGAGCAGTCGGTCGATGGGCGGCGATCCGAGTCTGAGTGCCTCTGTTCATATGCAGATGCGCTGGCCTGCTGCGGCGCGTAGGTAGGAGTTCCGAAGTATGCGTTTGCAGGTGTGGGGAGACGGCGGCAGAAGCGTGCAATGTGGCCAGCGATCCCACAGGCGAAGCAGATAGGACGATTGCCTTGGGTGCGCCACTCATTAGATCGATGGAAAAAGCGAGGTGAGGGCCTGTAAACTGGAGGCGAGGCCGGAGGAGGTGGAGCTGATAAGGCGACTGAATGCGGTGGGGGCCGCGCGACCACAGCTGCGTAGCTGAGAGGTGAAGGTGGTGCAGGTGGTGCAGGTGGTGCGTAGCCGACAGCTGAGAGATTAGGTGCTACTGAAGTGCATAGGTAAGGGGCCTGCACTGTAGGGAGGACATCACAAATTTCCATGCGTATGGCCTGCTGCAGTGTCGTAGGCAGGCTTGCGGTGGGCGCGTCGCTATGGGGCAGCAGGGAGAGCTGTCAGGCGACTTCCTCCCTGATGAAGTCTTTGATCTGGTTGGACAGACTTTCGTGGCAAACGTTGGCATTTGTGAGTGTGATGGCCGAGATCGAATCCGGCGGTGGGACACTTTGTCGGGCGATGGAACGCTGACGGCGCAATTCATCAAAGCTCTGGCAGAGGCTTACGAGGATTGCCACCGTGTTCGGGCTTTTCGCTAGCAACATCTGGAATGCGCCATCCTCGATGCCCTTGAGAATCTGCCGAATTTTCTCCTTTTCGGGCATAGATGGATTCACACGCCTGCAGAGGTCGAGCACGTCCTCTATGTAACTAGTAAATGTCTCGCCAGGCTGCTGGGCTCGGTGGCGCAGGCGCTGGTCAGCGCGGAGCTTGCGGACCTCTGGTCGGCCGAACGCTTCAGTGACAAGTGTCTTAAAGGAGGACCAGTAGGCGATGGCGGTTTCGCGGTTCGTAAACCAAAGTTTAGCTACGTCTGCCAAGTAAAATATAACGTAGGCGAGCTTAGAGTCGTTGTCCCACTTGTTGCTGGCGCTTACGCGTTCGTACAAGGAGAGCCAGTTCTCGACGTCTTGCTCACCACTGCCGCTGAAGATTGGTGGGTCCCGTTGGCGAGTAGCGCCGGGGCAGGTAGACGGGACAGCCGGTGGTGCTGGCTGGGCTGGGATGGGTTGGTTAGTGACTGCGTCAGTCATGTTTTGCAGTGGTCTCTCGGGCAACTTGCAAGAGCGGAGCTCCAGGTCTGCTTGGGGATCTCAGCAGCCTCCACCAAATGTGATGACGTTTATTGAACCGGAGAAGTCGCAACGATGTCGCAACGAAAAGTGGCCGTACGACAAGTCTGGCAAAAGGCGGCCCAGGTACTCGTGCAATCAGAGCACGGGGTTTTGCCTTCTCTTTGGAAGGCGCATACACGTTAGTGCGTATGCTCCACTACAACTACTTCATCGCCGACTGATGTGCAAGTGAACGCCGACACAGATGCATGAAATTTGACCACAGCGTCAGTGACCAGCATCGCACCGCTCTGCTAAACAGGAAAAGGTATATAAAGATTGCTATACGTACAGATTGAAACTATTATTTTTTTCTAGGAATCAGGCCAGCTCATTTCCGTATAAAAATGTTCATGTGATAGCGATACAGTGCACTCTAACGGAGTGTAGTCAGAACATCAGAGAAGTATTGTTTTTACTTCTGAGTGTGAAATACGTTTCTCTAATGTATATTAACGCACTCCTAAGCATGCTAAAACGTGTGCCTAATGAAGTGCCCTGCCATGATTCACAATGTGAGCAAAGAAGCTGCTGGGAAAATTGTGATCGTCTAAGGCATAGATTTTAACAGTGGGCACCGAAAAAACTAGGGGTTCTGCAGAATCCACATAGTCATTCCGCGAGCCCCTAATGGAATCATCTTGATACACCTGAGCAACCTTCATTAGTAACATCATTTTTCGGTGCAAGAAAAGTGAGTTCGGTAGCATCTGAGTTTATTGTGAGTTTGTGTGCACCCATGCTTTTGAATGTTTTTACGTGGGAATGTTGCTTGAACCGAACAAAATATAATTCCATGTAAGCCGCAAGAAAAGTGGGTTAGGTGAAGGTTTCTTGGCACGTAATGAATGATAGCATGGTTCCCAAAGACTAACCTGTTTGAAAACATCTGGCTGAAGGCATCAATTCTACTGAAACGAGAGCCTCACCATGAATGAGCCAAGCGCAGGAAATAGTTCCACGGCGGGTTAATTTTTTACGCACGTTTTTTTATGACGTGTCCTTTCGAGTGCCATAAACTACGCTGAACGAAACGGAGCATGTGGAACATTTATAGTTGTGCCCAATATATTTTGCATTTGCCACTTTGAAAGAAATTTCAGTTCGTTTATGTAAAATTGAAATAAATTTTTTCTCACACAGTTTTGCCGGCATGAGCATATTTCTTCCTTACAACTTTTGCAATACATATTATTTCCACTCATCGAAATGTTCTAACAGCTGTTAGGCGAGGAGCTGCGTGCCTTGGTCATTTGCAGATGTTCTAGACTCCTCTGTAAAATATGCACTAGTGCAAGCTCTCTGTTTGTACTTTTTAGAAAATTCTATTCAGCAGCCATTCTCTATGCATAGTATGTTTTGTTCTCAAAACACAAGTTCCCAGTGTCATTGCGCTTGGTGGGAGCGCGAACGGGCATTGGAATAACAGGCAGCTCAGTAGGTTGATATTCGCATCGGAAATACAGGGCGTTTGTGGTGCGTTCACTTCTTTTTTGTGTTCCCGTTTGCTCGACCCTTTCTTTTTGACAATAATAAAATAGCAAGGCAAGTGCTCATTCCTCATGGTTGATTCCATCCACGGGTGGTTGTTACCTTAAAAAATCGGTGTGTTCTCTTGGGCAAGGAGGCTTAGAAATTGTATTACCCGTATTTGGTTCACACACGAGTATCTTCTTTTTCGCAGGTGAAGCCGAGCGTGGATAGATGTAAGAGTAGGAGAAGGAAAGAAGGAGGATGGACGTGGACGTGCTAGATGTCAGAGGTTGTTAAAAATTAACATTATCTGATTTCTACGAAGCCGCTACATACTAAACTTCTACATAAGCAGAGGCCCCCGCAGGGGTCCTTCGCCTAGCGCATGCTCTCCTCCATATACGAAAATGTTGCGACAAAAGTTTAAACGTTGAACTTCTTTCAATGTGTTTATCACTCATGCCTTTCAATTATATCGCAAGATGCACTACGCGCACATAATATTATTGTATATTGAATGTCATATTACAACAAATGATGTTATGATTTCTAAGTATGCACAGTACATAAACATTACAAAGTTCACCTTGATGGCTCCGACGCCATTTGAACAAATATTTATTAGTGTAAACACGTTTATATTCCAGTTGATGGAATATTCGTAAACAATTTTCTTCTCTATGTAACCAAGTAAGTGACTAAGATACATAAAACAAAATGGCCGCGTATTTCCGTTTCGTGCTCCCTGCAAAGAACGTCGAAAGACGATAGTTTCTGTCTAGAAGGTCTGCGTGAGATATGACGTCATCTGGCACTGATATGAAAAAGCACACGCATAGTCGCTGGTACGCCGCAGCACCAGGTCGTTTTAGTTAACGCCCCTGAATTATTTTAGCGATGTGAAGGAAACACCCGCTCTTTTGTCCATAGCTTCACTTTCTCAGTGAAGCGTAATAGACAGTTCGGTATCTAGAATAGAAATATGTATCTATGGGTTTTCTAAACGAGACGACACACTGCCTAACATTTACGTAGTAATATTGCACCTCAAATATGCGTAAACACTTTTTTATTTGACAATGTTCTCAAGTATGGCCACAGTCACCAAATCAAAATGAGTGGGTTTTGAGGACGGGCCTAAATGTTTGTTGGGTGGCTCAATTATTCGAGAGACACCAACAAACAGACCGTATTTCTTGCATTGAAGTGCTCCAAATAAAGACCATTGTCTTTGAAAGAGCTCTGCACCTTTAGCAAGGTTGACTCTCAACGTGGAAACTTTTTGTCTACCTTATTTTTCCGCATGGGTTTTTGATATTGCACCGATGTGAAGGTGTCCGCATAGAACACGATTTCACGTAGATATAATTACAGGCGGCCCTACGCAGCTCTTTCCTGGCCGACCAACTTTGGCCCATCCAGCAGGCCCGTGGAGCGGCAGATAGGCATGGCCTAACGGTCCCGACGTGGGAGTCACCCGCTGCACGCTGACGCGCGCCTTGCAGGACCACAATAAAGTTTCGCAACCAACCAACCAACCATGTCCTTGGTTAACCGGAAGTACAAGAGGTGACAAGGGGTTTCAAAAATGTAGCAAGGCGTATACAACCGTGCTATTTAACTAGATCGACGCTTTAACAAAGTTAGGCCAGAAAAACACAAACAGCGCTCAAGAATACCCTTGCCCACATTACCCTTGGATAGGCAGGCATGAAATACGTAGATTCCCACTCTCTTGAGAAGTCCCATTGACACATATTGTCGCGGCGTATAAAAGCGCTGGCTTTGCCAAAGTAATATGCAATACTGAGAGTTTAGTTTTTGGCTCTTTATCATTTGTGTAAGTGCGCGTTGTCCACGTTTTGAAAATGTCGATTGAGAATGCGTGATAGCACTTGCCGGTTATAGTGTGAGAGGTATCTAGACTCTGGTTAGAGTTGGTCACAATAAAAGAATCGCATGTCACTAAGCACCTCCCTATTCCAGTCCAGCAACACCTCATCTAGCTGTCATTTATGAGTATATCAAAACAGAAATTTTCCGCTCAAAACGTGCCTTGTGTAGCTTAGCTTGGTTTTCAAGGAAAACGTTCTTGAAAAGATAGAGATGCGGAATTCGAGAACGTGGAGTGTCACTGCAGCAAACGTTTTGAATAATAAACTTGCCTTCTTCAAGGCTGCAGCCTTCAAGAAGACAATTACGCTTGTGGAAAGGCCGTCTCAAGCGACAATGCATGATCATGAAGGTTGCAAGCGAAACAGTGTTTTTCTATGGCCTGACTTGATCTGTAAACTGTGTTTACAGATCTAGTCAGGCAGATGAAGAGAGGGATTTTAGGCAGTCTCATTTTGCTCCGCTAATGTATCACAGGTAGGATGCACTTAAAAATTGAGAATGAGGCTACCTCAAAATGCAAAAACTCCTTGCAGTACGCTCAGCCAATGAAGAAACTCGTGTGGTCCCGATTCCTCTATCAAGGAATCATGCAGCAAGACAACTTTACCTGCTGGCTCGAGATCTTACACGCACGTTCTGGTCACCTACCAGCTTCCAAAGGTGTCAATTATATTAACTGGATCCTTCGCTCAAGATAAAGCTACCATCACAAACTTCCCGCTTCGATGCGACACTGTTATGCCGCCTTTGGTTGGGTGTTGCATTCAAAAAGGTGTACTCTTTTCGAATTGGTATGGCAGACACCTCTACATGCGACTACTGCAGAGCCGAAGAGACCATTGAGCACGTCCTGTGCAGCTGAGCTTGCTACGACACAAAACGATGCGAGGTCCGGATGGTTTTGAATCAACTTGACCCCAGAACACTGTGTGCAGAAGATTCTAGGACCTTGGGCATCTGCCTCAGTTGCGCAGAAAGCGACTAAAGCGCTCCTACTTTACTTATAGTCAACAGACCTGAGCGGCCACCTGTAGACAGTATGGGCTCTCCTGAGTGTGCTCGCGATTGTGTGTACATTCTTATCTCTCTGGAACCTCTTTTATCTTTTCATTCCTTCCCCAATGCAGGGTATCAAACCGGATGTGTGTCTGGTTAACCTCTCTGCCTTTCCTTGCATCTTTATCTCTCTCTTTCTCCCAGTGTTTTTTCATTTATGTGAATAATTAGGTTCACCAGTCACTTTAGGTCTAAAGACCAAGCCAGACAGATTTCTGTCGAATACGTTTACCTTTAAATTGTGCCATTTATTGCATGAATGACTTGTCTCGTAATATTGTGCCTATGCCAGCAAGCTTGAACTACATGCTGCATTCATATTTGTTTTCCTAATAAGGATGTCTTTCTTAAGAAGCGTACGATAGTTTGTTGCTGCTCAACGTTGTTTTCTTTTTATTTCTCGTGAACTATCTGTTTGTAAAGCTAGTTCTACTGACAGGTGCAATGCGTTTATCCAAGATAACACCTGGGTCATTCGAAGTTAAGTGTCGCAACCATTTCTTTGGCCATGTCAAATGTGTTGGGTCCTTTCATATCAAGCATACCCGGTCGATTTCCGACCATCTCTGATCATGCTAAAAAAGAATTGTGCAGGTATATTTAAATGCGAGCAGTAGTTATTGAGACATTATATTTTGCAACAAAGTTTTTTGTTGCCTAGTTAGATGGCACTTTAAACTCAGTAAGGAAAAATCAACAGTCATGATATTTAATGACTATGAAGGTAGGGGGCTTAGAATATAGGAGGTCACACTAGAGAAAACGGATAAATACAAATATCTGGGCGTATGGATGAACTATGGGGCCGAGTCCCTAAGGGAACACGAAATATACGAGACGACTAAAGGCAACAGGAATAGAGCGGTGATGAAAAACAGGGCACTGCGGAATTACGGAAGGTATGATGCTGTGAGAGAAATATGGAAAGGGGTCATGGTTCCTGTTCTGACGTTCGGCAATTCGGTCTTGTGCATGAGATCAGAAGTTCAAGCAAGATTAGAAATTAAGCAACGTGGAATAGGTAGGCTTGCCTTAGGAGCCCACAGGAATACACCAAATCAGGGAGTACAAGGTGATATGAGATGGACGTCATTTGAGGACAGGGAAGCTAGCAGCAAGATAAAATTTGACAAGCGATTGAGAGAAATGCGGGAGGAGCGTTGGGCTAGGAAAGTATTCAGCTACTTGTACATGAAGACTGTCGATACAAAATGGAGGAAGCGAACCAGAAAATTGACGTATATACACTTAGAAAACAGCAGGGAACCAAACCAAAAGGAATTATTGGTTAAGAAGAAGGTGAAGGAAGCTGAGACTGATATGCGGAGAATTGGCATGACTAAGAAGTCCGCACTAGAGATCTATCGAACTTTTAAGCAGGAAATTGCCAAGGATATGATCTTTGATCATACTTGGGGTAGTTATCTACTGTTAGAGGCCAGGACGGGAATATTGCGAACCATGACATATCGGGCCAAATACACGGTATGCAGTGCGTGTGGAGAGGAAGAGGAAAGTGCCGAACACTTCATAATGTTCTTTAAAGGGCTTCACCCTAAAGTTCAGAATGATGGCGCAGAGTTATTCAAAGCACTGGGGTTTAGGGACAGGGAGGGCAAGATAGATTTTAAGCGGGTAGAATTAACTAGACGGAGGTCATCCGATTGGTGGCTAAAGTCAAGGCACGAGTGAAAATTAAACCCTTCACTGCAAAGTTCAAATCCTGAACCTCACTATTTAAAGGAAAAAAAATATATCTAGTTTTTCGTTCATTAAGTATTACGGCTTGATGGTGCTAGCCATAGCCCGATCAAAAGGGCACAGCCATATCCCTCCATTTATCCAAAGCTTTCTTACCCAAGTGAAACTGTGTCACTCTAAATAATTTATATATTATTGCTGGTTCAATCAAATATAATGATGCAGTGATTTTGGTAATGCCAATAGGCTACTCTTTGAAGACTTTGATGGGTTACTCATTTTGCCTTTATTTTTTGCATTGACGAAAAAAGTTGCAATATGCTGCAAGTTTAGTGTTTTTTATTAAAAGCACTTTTTCGCAATACTGTAATGTACTAATGTTTTCTGTTTCATATGCTCCCCTATTTTCCGCATATGACAAAAACCTTTACATTTGCTGCACAAAATTTCTGTCTGGTGTTCTTTAATTTCACAATGCAGTGTCTCTATCACGCAAGTTGGCGCAGTTAACACGTTTATGGCGTTTCTCTTCTAAATCCCAAGTATGTGATCGGCACAGTTTATGGAGCATGAGTTTATTTTGTCATTCTATTTTCATTCCCTGGTACAAGGGGCAGATCATTCCTACTAAACGCTGTAGTAAAGGCAAAGTCAGCGGAATAGCTCGAAGGGTGCTAGGCCTTCTCAAAATACTTTGATGAATAAATGTGCAAGTATTCACAAAACTTTCGTTGCATGTTTTATGCTGTGCTACCCATGTCGAATGACAGTGGCATGGCGACGTAGATTGCACTACAATCCATATTGACACAGAATACAGGTGCTTTCATGAGCTATTATCGACAATGCATTGAGAGCTTGCTACAAAGAAATGCTACATTGATGGTCTAATAATAGTTTTAATTGACAAAGAGACGTCAAGTGACACTAACTAGTAATTACTTTCATCTAAATTGACAACTTTTGACGGTCAAAGTTTGTCAATCTGACAGTTCAGTTGTGTATGAAGTTCACTAAAAAACGTCAGTATGATGAAAGAATACCATCATTTGCAAATGACGACTTTGGTTATTTTACGTGAATGTTATCAACTTGACGGTTGGCTTGTATTTTGAATTGACGGAAAACACATTCAAAATGTTAAAATTGTGCCGTCATTTGAAAATGACGTCCTGTCGGTATTTTGATGTAAATGTTGTGAATTCGACGGTTTGCTTGTATTTTGAAATGATGGTAAACACATCAAAATTATAATCATTTTCGTCATTTGAAAATGACGGTCTGTCGTCATATTGATGACCGTAAGCTTGGAAAGTTAGCTGCCGGTATATTCGCCGTATTTTGACAAAACTTTTTTACTGTGTACCAACAAGTACAACTTTCCGCTTATAGCAACCAGGATATCGTAAGAACAGAATGTTTCTTACGCCCCATCTCCCAACGCTTGATGTCATGAGTCATGATTTGCGAGAAATTGGAGTTATCAGAGGCGTCACGACACGAAGTCATGTGTATAATTGGGTAATTCTTTTGTCAAACTTGGCCAAAAGCGATCAGATCTCGGCGAGTAAATGGAGGTGGAAATGAAACTGTCTGAGAACATAAGAAATGTAGTTGATTCCTCTTTTAACAACTGGTGTAACACGAAAACGAAACATCTTCTCGTAGACGTAGTGGAGCATTCATTGTTCATTGTTTCACCCCAAGGACGAAGGAAGGAATGCGGTAGTAATTATTTGCAATGTCATGCGACGAACAGAACGCAGCTCGAAACATGCGGTGCACACCTCAAGCAGGAAGCACTCTCGAAATTATCAACCACAGGATAAGTACGGGCAAACAACTATCACAATGCTTACTCCAAATGGGAGCAGCGCGTCTTTTGCAAAAGCGGTTGCAGCAGCGACAAAATTGACGTTCATGTTCTCGTTAACTACTGTAACTTCAAAGCAAAGTTGCCGTGCAGCACAAGAGGTGCAATGCACCCGAATCCCAAGATAAACTTGTGCGAGAATGGGCCATGACGCTAGAGAATATCTATATGCGCTTTGACTACGCCATGTGGAGGTGCGCGTGCACAGCGACGCGCGGGCGGGCACGGCACAACTGCCTTTAGAGTGCGCGCGGCCAACGTGCGTGTTTAGTGCCATCTCGCTACTGATTACGAAAACGCCCTCAAGTTGCCGAGATCCGAGGACCACCAGCAATACTTGGTGTATACAAATGGCTTGCAGTTACCTTGTTAGACTAGGGTCGCTGTTTGGTGTAGTGTTTGGCGTCCGGCGCTGAAGAGCGCAACGTCTCCAATAAGACTCCCCAGAGCTTGAACATTTCTTTCTCGCTTTTGTCTACGTATTCGCGTTGGTAAATATTTTACAACGTCATATCCCTGAGGGAAATACGTCACGGATTGGTGTTGAATGTTAGCATCAAGTATTTTAATGTGCAAATAAGTTATTGTACTCGTAGAACATAGATCACGGGCTTCAAGCCAGCTACTAGCCTGGCACATAATAAAGTTCGTCCTATATTTTTGAGCGTGGAGCGCGGTAGAGGGCAGATAGTATTATGCTGCCATCGTTGTTTGACGCAATGCAGGTAAAACCACTTATACCATAGTGATCTGAGTCTTTGATTGCACCAAATAGATGCCTCCTTTCTAATATTTATGATGATATTAGGTGCCGAGCAGTTTAAGTATTACCACGTACAACAATTGACAAGAAGAGAAAGCAAGAAAACATAGAGAACAAACGGGAAAAAATACGAATAAAAATAATGTCAATAGCAAAGCAGAGAAAGAAACAGACAGAAGAAAAAAGAAAAGAAAACAAGAAAGAGGATACTAAGAAAACGAACACCAAAGAGAAAGAAAGAAGGCCCAGCTGCCAACTTTGTTCAATCTTCGTCTTACTTGTGCGAAGCTGTATTTAATTTTTTATTAGTAATGTGATTCGTAAAGCTCGAAGAAACGACCAGTCTGCTTTGGGCATGTGATCTTGAGACGCTACATGCGACAACCATCCTTCGCAGGAAATTGAGCAAGAAAAAAATGTTTATTCTTGAAAAGGCGCTCAGATATTTTTCACTCTGAAGGTCAGTATTGATAATCATCATCATCATCTTCACCATCATCATCATCTTTACTACGTTCACTGCAGGACAAAGGCCTCTCTCATGTTCCGCCAGTTAACCCAGTCCTGTGCGTGCTGCTGCCAGTTTAAACCCCCAAACTTCTTAGTCTCATCTGCCCTCCAAACCATCTGTACCTCCTAACCCGCTTGCCTTCTCTGGGAATCCCGTTAGTTACCCTTAATGACGAGCGGTTATCTTGTTTACGCGCTACATGCCCAGCCCATGTCCATTTCCTATTCTTGATTTCAACTATGATATTCTTAACCCTCGTTTGCTCCCTAATCCACTCTGCTCTCTTCTTGTCCCTTAAGGTTACACCTACCATTCTTCTTTCAGCTGCTCGCTGTGTCGTCCACAATTTCAGCTGAACTCTCTTTGTAAGTCTCCAAATTTCTGCTCCGTAGCTAAGTACCGGTAAGATACAGCGGTTATAAACCTTCCTCGTGAGAGATAGTGGCAATCTACCTGTCACAATTTGAGAGTGCTTGCCAAATGTGCTCCACGTCATTCTTATTCTTCTAGTTACTTCAATATTGTGGTTCGGCTCCACAGTCATTACGTGCCCTAAGTAGACAATGTCTTTCACAACTTGAAGTGCACTATTACCTATCTTGAAGCGCGGCTCTCTTCCGAGGTTGTTGTCATTACTTTCGTTTTCAGCAGATTAATTTTAAGACCCACCTTTCTGCTCTCCTTGTCTACCTCCATAGTCATGAGTAGCAGTTCGTCCCCTGAGTAACTCAGCAATGCAATGTCAACGGCGAAGGACAGGTTACTAAAGCACTCTCCATTAACTCTTATCCCTAACTGTTCCCATTCTAGGCCTCTGAAAACCTCCTGAAAACACGCGGTAAATAGCATTGGGGAGATTTTATCTCCCTACTCTACACCCTTTTTGATTGGTATTCTGTTGCTTTTTTTATGAAGCAATAAGGTAGCAGTTCATCCCCTGTAAATTTCTTCTAGGATGTTTATATCTACTTCATCGACGCCCTGATTCCGCAGTGGCTGCATTACTGGTGATATTTCTACTGAATCAAATGCCTTCTCGTGATCTCTGAAGGCTATGTATAGTCGTTGGTTATATTCTGAGTATTTTTCTATTACCTGATTGATAGTATGAATGTGGCCGATTGTTGAGCAGCCTGTTCGAAATCCTGCTTGTCTTTTTGGTTGATTGAATTCTACTGTTTTCTTTACTCTGTTTGCAATTACCTTTGTGAATCTTGTATACTACGGAGAGCAAGCTGATCGGCCTGTAATTCTTCAAGTCCTTGTAACCTCGTTTCTTATGTATCAAGATGACGTTAGCATTCTTCAAAGACTCTGGTACTCTTCCCGCCAGGAGACACCTCGTAAATAGGGTGGATAGTTTTTCTAGCACAATCTGTCCCCCATCTTTCAGCAGATCTGATGTTACCTCATCCTCACCAGCAGCTTTGCCTCTTTGCATGCTCTACAAAGCTTTTCTTACTTCTGTCATTATTGGTCGGGTTTAACTGGGTTACTGCTAGTTGTTATGGTATCAAGGTCGTGGTTGTCCCGGCAACTGTACAGGTCTCTGTAAAACTCCTCTGCTATTTTAACTACCCTTTCTATATTGGTAGTTATTTTGCCTTTGTCCCTTAGTGCATACATGCCAATTATGCCTATCCCAAGTTTCTTCTTCACTGCTTTGACACTTCCTCCGTTTTTCAGAGCGTGTTAGTTTCTCCCTATGTTATACCTTCTTACATCGCATACCTTACTCCTATTATTCAACTTTAAAAGCTCTGGCATTTCCATTTGTCTATTGTACTTGAGACTCTCATGAGTTGACGCTTCTTAATGAGATTTTTCGTTTCCTGGGAAATCTTGCCAGTGTCCTGTCTAACTCCCCTGCCTCCAACTTTTACTGCGCACTCCGTAATGATACTCGTCAGATTATCATTCATTGTATTTACGCTAAGGTTGGTTTCCTCACTAAGAGCCGAATGCCTATTCTGAAGCGAGATTTTGAATTCCTGTACTTTCCCTTTCAGTGCAAGCTCATTGATTGGCTTCTTGCGTACCAGTTTCTGTGGTTCCTTCTTCAAGTCTAGGCGAATTCGAGACCTTACCAGTATATAGTCAATGCATCGTACGTTGCCAACCATTTCCACATTCCGCACGATGCCTGGGTCAAACACTCAAGCTTGGGCGGCTGTGGTATCTTTGTGGGTGGAAAGTGAGAGATATGTAATTACTGTCGACCCAATACTGATGCTATTACAGAATTAGGATTGTCTCACGAACAATGTTCCATCGTTCACTAAGTGGAAACATTTCTTTTACTGTACATTTGCTTTCTTCCTTTACTTGGATGTTTGTGTTACTCAGAAACATGAACATCTTAAGTGTCAATACTCCTCGGTGGACCAGTCGGTTTCTAAACACTGTGCTAGTAAATTAAACAAAAATAGGTGAACATGAACATGAAGAACACCGCACTGTACGCAGTCCGTTCTCACATATGTGTTCTGTGTGTCCACTCAGCTTTTTTATGCCATCTGCCAGATGCTCAATAAGCGATACACACGTGGCATATTGTATTAGCAGCAATAATAGAGTTACAACCGGAGGAAGCGGATATGTTTACAAAATTAGCAGATTATTTTCATTACATATACAGAGTAATTTCTTTTCTCTTGAGGAAAACTTTGATATTGCATTGCATACCTGGGATAGGGTTATGTTAGCGTGCAATGCCTACAACTTGCATATAACAAGATAGAGGTGGATGAATTCTGTGTCGGGAAGTATGAATATACGTGCAACTTTTTCAATAGACATTTTTGACTGTGCAGCGCTCGTCGTCATCCTTTCTTCTCCTTGCGTCCGTAGTGAATGAAGTAAATTGTAATTTTAAGGGTTTGTTTTTCTTTTTTAGTAGAAAGATAATGAACTAGAATAGACAATAATGCGAGAGAATGTATAGAGGTTGTTATTAAAAGCAATTGTAAATTAAATGCGACTGAAGCTCCAACGTTTAAATGCACATATATACCCTATGATACGGAAGGGAGATGACAGCCACCGTAGCTCAGTGGTAGAGCACCACCACTATTACTGACGCAATAGCTTTTCGAGGTGATCGTTTCTAAATGAAGCACAGCAGCGACGCACGCATGTGTTCTGACTGTGGTACACTGCGACCACTACGGTAGTCTCCACCAGGTGCTGTTTCAGGGGCGAAGCTCCTCATGGCGCAGCTTGTGCGTCCCCGTTGTGGGAACCGCCCCTGGTTAATTCTTGAAACGGTCGCAGAGGGCTGAAAAATTGAAATGGTGCGACATTAGAGGGCATCACTAGTAGAAAGAAAGGATTGAAGGCACACGTACCGAAGGAGAGAGAGACGATCACGCGACTATGCTCGCGTGTTCATCGGCTGCGCCGTACGCCAAGAGGCACTCTATTGTACAATAAAAACAAGAAGGTGAAGTAAACAGAGACAGACATGTAGAAGATTAGAATGCTTACGAATTCTTCAGTGGAGACATACCGAACTTTCAAGAAGAAAATTGCAAAAGAAAAAAGTCGCATCTCTGCTGGAAAGGCGAAGCAATGAACGCGATAGCAACAAAATATGAAAGGCCATGCGCAAAGCACAAAGCAGATCTAAACATGCCCCGTGTTCCTCACGCACAAATGACGCACAAAACGTACTAACAGGTGCGGATGCACGCGAATAAGCGTCTCATTTGTTACTATGCTGTGTCTGAAAAGCAGCGTGCGCTTTTCGCAAACGGAGACTGCAATGATTGCATTAATCTTTGTGCACCCGGTAACTACAGCAGAAACGTTTTAGGTAAATCCCGAGGCCAGCCAAGGCGTAGGACTTTTTCCTCCTTGCCGCCGGAAAATAAGGGCACGTGAGGGAGTGTCACTCGCCTTCTCTAAGCCTGGCAGAGTACGCGTAAGAGATTAGAGCGGGCGCCGCCACGCGTTTAAGCGACGCGCGCTCGTTGCGCCATCTTTCTGGTAAAGCTGAAAACACACTCTCCCCCCCCCCCCCCCCGAGGGTTTCTTGAGCAGCGGTGACAGATATAAGTAAGTAGCTTGCCGTTTGAACGGTGAAGGATGTGCTGGGAGGTGGTTTAGTGGTTAACGCCTTGCTTTTACGACGCAGTGGTCCCACGTTAGATTCCGCGCGCCGCTGTGTTTAATTTTCTGGATTATTTTCATGGCTGCGTTTTCAGATATATATAGATAAGTAAACATATATGGTGCATGACATCGACGCCAACGCCCACGTCGGCACCGACGCCGGCGGCAAAATTCAGCAGAGAGTGTCCATATATTTGCTACCGCAATAAAAGATATAGGATAATTCTCGGGCTAGTTGTCTGCTGTTCGATAACAGAAGGGGAGTGCTGCGGACCAGGGCATATCGAGCCAAATACGGAGGGACAGACACGGTATGTAGTGCGTGTGGAGAGGATGAGAAAACAGCTGTAAATTTGATAATGAATAAAGGGCTCCACCTTATAGTCTAAGATAATGGCACGAAATTTTTCACAGCATTAGGGATTAGGGACCGTGAAGGTAAAATAGACTTTAAACGGGTAGAAATAACCAGGAGGGGGCCAAATGATTGGTAGCTGCAATCAAGGCTAAAGTGAAATTCAATCCTTAATTAGATAGTGATAGTATTGAACTTTATGGCTAGGTGGCGTGAGCCACCGATTGGTATAAAGGGCGCCGCCAGATCCATCCATCCATCCAGCCATCCAACCATCCGTCCGTCCATCCATCCATCCATCCATCCATCCATCCATCCATCCAGTCATGCATCCATCCATCCATCCATCCATCCATCCATCCATCCATCCATCCATCCATCCATTCCATCCATCCATCCATCCATCCATCCATCCATCCATCCATCCATCCATCCATCCATCCAAAGTGCCGTTTTGGCGTGCGCGTGCATTCAGAGGCTCGGCGGTGGAGGATGGACAAGGCTGCTGATCGACGTGCGCGCAGGGTAGCGGTGGCACCCGGTCGAAGAAGGGACGCTGACGTGCGAAGCTAAGCCGCGCACCTTCGCGGTGCGCGGCTCAGCTTCGAGGACCATGCTGTATGCTAAAGGGAGGCCGAAGCAGCATGGCTGTGGCGTGCCGACACAGCTTCGCCTCACTCTTCATCATTCAGCCTGTGAATATGCTGTAATTTTTAAAGGAGATATTTGTATAAATAAAAATGTATATTTATGTGTATATTGTCATCATTGATGAACGAGCCACTGTGGCTCATAATCGTTATGGGCTGCGAAGAAGAAGAGAATATTGTTGTTGATCTGGTTCAGGTGAACTCCTGGCTGCAAGTCTTGTTTTGCTCGTGACATTACTGGTGGAGACGCTGGGTACGTGTACATCGGCTGTGTCGGTCATCGTGGAGACAGCTACATCTCCCAGAGCAAGAAGCAGCCGCCGCCTGCATGAACTACCCTTTGAATTTGGTCCCTTGGCTTCGACACCCAGAAAGATGGCCACTCCGATGACAAGCCAGGTGGTCCAAAGCAGCGATGCCCATGGTTCTCTTCTCGCATATGTTTTTTTATGCGCCACAGACAACAAAGCCGTTCCATGGAGACATCTTCGAGGATGTTGATGACTGGCTCGACCACGTTGATCGTGTTGCTAGTATCAACGAATGGGACGATGTTCGCAAGCTGCGCCAAGTTTACTTATACTTGGAGTATTCTGCGAAGACGTGGTACGAGAACCACGAGGGCTCTTTCGCAACCTGGCAAGAGTTTAGCCGACAGCTCCGTGACGCGTATCGCAACACCAAGAGGAAGGAGAGGGTTGATCAAGCCATATCCTGCAGAAACCAGCGGCCCAACGAACGAGTATCCATGTTTTTCGAGGACATGCTTCGGCTCTTCAAGCGCATGGACCCTGCCATGTCCGAGGAAAAGGTGGTGCGGCATTTGATGCGTGGAGTAAAAGAGCAGCTTTTCGCTGGGCTCGTGCGCAATCCACCAACGACAGTCGCCCAGTTGATCAGTGAGGCAACCACGATGGAACGTACGCTGCAGCAGCGGTCGTCACAATACGGACGCCAAATCCCGGCCACCACATGCTCTATTGGTTCTGATAGCGAGAGACGGGCCCTCGCAGACTTCATTCGAAATATTGTTCGGGACGAATTACGAGAGCTTCAGGCAGTGGGATCCCATCCACCTGTGTCAGCCCTCGCAAATGTAATCAAACAAGAAGTCCGGCAGGCCGTCGCACACCAGGCCCCAATCGCACCACCGATTCCCCAGGCCCCAGTCCTGACATACGCAGCAGCATTGCGATCCCCTGCGCCCCTGGTACAGATCCTCCTATGCGGCCAAGCTAGCAAGCTACGCAGCCATTTCACGACACTGCTTCAAGCCCACCTCTCGGCTCAAGGTTTCCGAGCGCACCCACCTATCTGCCGTCTACCTCAAGACAAAGTGGTAGCAAGGCAAGCACGTGGTGCACTTCGGATAACCATTCGCTCTGCTATCACTGCGGCGAAGCGGGCCGCGTATACCGGAACTGTCAATACCGGCAACTAGGTCTCCGTGGCTTCCAACTTGATGCTCGATGCCCGCGCTACGGTGAGTGCCCCCGCGAAATCGAAG